>NC_029789.2:110826612-110828855 GCF_000816755.2 Arachis ipaensis
AAGGAACTTATGAAAATGTTGGTCCTTAGCCTCTTTGTTGAACTTCTGGGGATATGGCAGTGGGGGTGTGATGCTCTTTCCTACTTGCTGCTGTCCCTGAATCACTTCTTTTGAACTGTGTGACTGGTTATCCTTCTCTTTGAGTTTCTCAGTGCTCTTGTTTAGCATCACAACTTGATCCTTAGCTTCATCTTCCTTTGTTTGCTCCTCATCTTCTATTGGCCTTTTGCTGCTCTCTGCTTGCTTCTTTGTAGTGTCATTGTTGCTCATCAATGTTCTCCCACTCCTTAATTGTATTGCCTTGCATTCTTCCTTAGGATTTGGGATTATGTCACTCGGCAGTGAGCTTGAAGGTCTCTCAACAGAAATCTGTTTGGAGATCTGCCCAATCTGCCTCTCTAGGCTCTTCATGGAGGCTTCATGGTTCTTGGTTGTCATTTCCTGGTGTTTCAACATTTTGTCTATCAAGGTCTCCAAGTTAGTGAGTCTTTGAGATTCAGGTGATGCTTGTGGTGGGTTGTGAGATGTGGGTGGTGGATGGTAGGCATTTTGGTTGGTGGATTGGTTATTAGATTGGTACTGGATGGGGTTGGGGTAGTTGTTTTGAGGTTTTCTATAGGGGTTCTGGTTAGTTTGCTGCTGGTTGTGGTTTTGGTTATTTCTTGAAGTGTTTTGGTTTGGGTTCCTCTGCCATGGTTGTTGGTTTTGGGTGTGATTATCTCCCCATCTGAGGTTTGGGTGGTTCTTCCAGGATGGATTGTATGTATCACCATACACTTCATTTGGTCCTTGGTTGTGCATATACTGTACTTGCTCTTGTTGTTGTTCTTCTTGAGTTTCTTCATTTTGCCCCCATGTGGATGATGGTTGGCTTGTGTTAACTGCTGCAACTTGGAGGCTATCAATCTTCTTGGTCATTTGCTCAAATTGTTGTTGAATTTGCTGCTGCATCATCTTGTTTTGAGCCAAGATTGAGTCCACCCCTTCTAGCTCTATTACTCCTCTCCTTTCTGATGGTTGGCGATTTCTTTGATGAGCAAAGAAATATTGATTGTTGGCCACCATGTCAATAAGATTTTGAGCTTCTTCTGCTGTTTTCATCAGTTGCAATGATCCTCCAGCTGAGTGGTCAAGTGATTCTTGAGCCTTTAGAGTGAGTCCTTCATAGAAGTTCTGTAACTTGTCCCACTCAGTGAACATTTCTGGTGGACATTTCCTCAGTAGAGCCTTGTATCTCTCCCATGCTTCATACAGATTTTCAGCATCCAATTGCGTGAATATTTGCACCTCAGTCTTCAGCCTGATGACTCTTTGAGGTGGATAGAATTTGGCTAGAAATTTAGTCACCAAATCATCCCAGATAGTGATGCTTCCTTGAGGAAAAGTTTCAAGCCATTGTGCGGCCTTGTCCCTTAATGAGAACGGGAACAGCAGAAGTTTGTAAGTTTTAGGATTCACGCCATTAGACTTGACAGTGTCACAAATCCTTAAGAAGTTAGACAGATGTTGATTTGGATCCTCCAATGGTCCTCCCCCAAACGAGTAATTGTTTTGGACCAATGTAATGAGTTGTGGCTTCAATTCAAAGTTATTTGCATTGACATTAGGGGTGAGAATGCTGCTCCCACAATGTCTAGCATTTGCAAAGGTATAGGAGGCCAATACTCTCCTCTGCTGTTGGTTATTGTTAACCCCTCCTCCTGGATTAGATGGATCTCCTTCCATCTTGTGATATTCTTCCTCAGATTCTTCCTCTCCAACAATATTTTTCCCTCTTTCAGCTCTTCTCAACCTTCTAAGAGTTCTCTGGTCAGTTTCAGATAAAACAGGAATGGATCTCCATGTACCTGACATACAAACAAAACACAAGAAACACCACCAGTAACTCTTCAGTCTATTGCTAGAACGAAGTTTAGTTTAAGCAAAATTTCAAACAGTTAGCGTGTTAGTCAAAAATTAGAGAAACAGAAAATAAAAATGCTAGATCTAGATCACCACTTCACTTAATCATTGTCAATCTAGTCAATCCCCGGCAACGGCGCCAAAAACTTGATGTGCAGAAAACGATCTGACACAAAACTCACCGGCAAGTGCACCGGGTCGCATCAAGTAATAATAACTCACGGGAGTGAGGTCGATCCCATAGGGATTGAAGGATTGAGTAATTTTAGTTTAGTGGTTGATTTAGTCAAGCGAATCAAGATTTGGTTGAGAGATTTGTGATTTGCAGAATTTAAATTGCA
>NC_029789.2:110829398-110848414 GCF_000816755.2 Arachis ipaensis
GTATTCAAGCAAGAACAAGGAAGAAGAGAGATCAATTCTCCTCCCCAAATTCTCTTGAATTAAAACAACAATGCCAAAATGTAAAAGTGAGCTCTCTACAAACTACCAAATCAAAATCGAAAAAGAAAGCTCTGCAGAAACTTAAATCCTAATCTATTTATACACTTTCTTCAAATGGTCTTCAAGCCTTGAATTGGGCCTTTGCTCTTGATGGAATTGGGTTGATAGAGGCCTTGGTTGATTGCTCTTGGAGTTGGAAAGAGAACCGAAGTGAACCGGGTTGGGAATTATAAAAGCTTGAGTAAAAGTTTGAGTAAAAGTTTGAGGCAAACTTTTACTCAAACTTTTTACATCAGCAACCCCATTCTTGCTGCTACCAACGTTTGAGCTCCTAAAGTTTGGGGTCAAAATTTTGCTCAAACGTTGGCCCCCTTATGCACACTCATGGTGCCAACGTTTGCCAAAAAGTTTGAGACAAACGTTGGCGCAAACTTTTTGTCTCCAGGGTGTGTTGCTGATGGCGCCAACGTTTGCCAAAAAGTTTGAGGCAAACGTTGGCGCAAACTTTTTCTCTCCAGGGTGTTGATTTGTGATGCCAACGTTTGCCAAAAAGTTTGAGGCAAACGTTGGCTCAAGCTTTTCTCCCAAAAGTTTGAGCTAAAGTTTGAGGCAAACTTTTGCTCAAGCTTTTTGTTCCCTGGTGTGTTTTCACTTATCCGAAAGTTTGAGCTAAAGTTTGAGGCAAACTTTTGCTCAAACTTTTTGTTCTCTCTTGCTCCTAGCCATTCCTTCTTGCTTCAACCTTTCTCCAAGCTTTCTTCACCTATCATCAATCAACCAAACACATCAAAGCTATGCTTAAAATCATGAGTTTGTCATTCTTTCATAATATGTGGCAATTATAGCATAAATCCTCATGAAATTGCATTAATTCATCTATGGTTGATTAAATCAAAGGAAATATAGAAATCTACCCAATTGGCTTGCTTATGGATCAAGAAAGTGCATAAATCAATTGAAAACAAAAGAAAAAGGCTAGTGAAACTAGGCTAAGATGACTTGTCATCAGTTATGTTGATTCTTGATTGGATGATTATTCCTTTTAATTCGGTTTACTCATGCATAGTTAACAATGGCTGGATGTTCAATTCACTAGGTGCGCGGATGGTTATCCTAATGTCAGGGTTTAAGGGGTAATTTGGGGATGGAGTGTTTTTTTATTGGGTCAATTCTAGAGTCTATTGTTCATAAAAATTATTGTCTACCTAGAAAAATCATTTATTTATTTACTTGTTTGCTAGGTTACATGCAGAATGTGCAATTGATCGAGGATTTGAGGTTTACAACTGCAACTACCAAGATTAAGGCAACTCTTGATGGCGAGTATATCATAGCTTCATGTACGTCAAATCCATGCTTATGTGTGTGAGCATTAATAATTATTAATGATGATTAAGTAACAAGGAGAAAAATTTTTTGAAGTGTGATAAGAAAAAATTAGTCATTGATTATTTATGGATAATTGCACTAAGTACTGCAAATAGCAGTTTAAGCAAGTAAAATATGTCTAAAAACCATGGTTAGTTTTTTTTAGAAAGGATGTTACGAAGGAGCACTTACAAATTCAAAACTAGCAATTTGGGCCTTGAAAAAAATTAGGCAGCAGTTGCAACTTGTAGTTGTTATCAATCATGTGGGGGAAAGATCATAAAATATTAGCATTTTGGTGAGATCTTTTAGAGATTTCATAAATGACATGATGGTGTAGAAAAAGTGGCATGAAAAGATAGGTAATTAGGTATTAATTTCAAAGTTTGGCACTCATGGTGATTCAATATTAAAGGTATATATCCATCACGAGTAAAAGTATACGAGATACGGGAGCTAGAATTGAAGTTTGAAAGGCATTTGGATTCAGAGATTGTTAATTTTTAGGTACTGAAACTATCTTTAGTTTAAAGAAGAAAGTGGTTAGCAACCCGATTGTTTTTGTCTTAGTTTTTTGTTATGTGTTTTAAATTGTCCTCTTTTGCATATTTGTTTATTGCTTGAGTTTACCTACATATTTCTCAATTCGTTATTTTAGTAATTGAATAATTTTGCTTATGTAGGTTCTAACAAATGTCTATTCGAAACTAGCATTTTTATGTGTTGACCGCTCTATTTGTCTACATGCAAAATATGAAAAATATTATAGTTTGTGAATACCAAAATTTTATTTCCCTTTGTACTAAAATATAATGATGAATTCTTTAGGTGCCTAGCATTTTGGATTATAGAAATGTATACTTTTGGTGATTGAATGGTAATTTATCCTTCAATAAAGAAATATGTATTGATAATTAAACTTGAATGTTAGTATTAGTTGATCAAAATTCATGCATTTGATTACATGCTTTGATATTCTTGTTTGACAGAATGGGAAGGGATATTACATATAATAGTTGGTCTTATAATTTGCTTTATATCGCCTCTTTCCCAGAATTGTATAGAATTAACTTAGAATAGGTATTCAAACTTTAATTTTTTGTTTCAAAGGCATCACTAGTGTCATAAATATTGATTTTTTCATATTGGTTGAACTTTGTAAATGAAATTTAAAGGTACAGACTTTAAATTATATTCTCATTGTACTCTTTGGAATTTGGAGTGGAATTCTTATATTTGGTATAAATATAATGTTTTGTTCTATATTTTGTTTGGTGTATTTCTTGCAAAAAAAGGGGGTAACACTTGTTTTTACTTGTCTTACTTATAGATCTACCTTACTTTACATGTTAGGGGCAATTTCTTTCCACCCTTAATACACAATCCCCTGAATTGAATGTGGTTTCAAAAAGGTATTTATTGGAACTTAAATATTGAGTGACTTTATTTTCTTTCATTTATAAGAGTACTGTATCACACGCTTTGTATAAATAAGTGTAACCACAATTGTATCTGAAATTTTGAATTTACAAATTTAGCAAGCTTCATGGACTAGTTGCCCGTGATCGTAAAGATGGTGCCATCGAATGCTTTGACATGCGTGTGAGATCGTTAGTTGACAGAATTGATGCATGTGAACCTAGTAACGATGTTGATCAGGTAGTAGAACATGTGGAGGCATTCAAAATTTCTATGTATTTGAGAAGATGATATTTATTATTTACTATTTTGGATGCGCCAAAGCCTTTGGTGCAAGGCAAATGTCATTGACCAATTTTCTAAGTTTATTATTGTCAATTTTTAAATTTATTATTATTTGAGTTAATTAGTTGATTGTTATTAATTGTCTGAGTTAATCTAAACTTGTTTATTTTATGAGTTAATTATTGACTTATTGTTTATTGTTGTTAATTTTCTAAGTTTATTTTTACCTGAGTTAATTATATTTGAATTAATTAGTATTGTATTTTCTGATTTATTAGTTTAGAAATTATTGAATTTAAAATTTATTTATGAACTATAATATTTATTGAAGATTATATTTTCATAGATTTTTATTATTAATTGGATAATTTTTGTATTCAAATTTTAAGTTTTAGTAATTCAAAAATAATGTGAATTGTATATGCTTAAATTTGAATATTTAGATTTTTGAACCTTATTTTATGAATAAAAGGAAATTAATTTCTGTTGAGTTTAGAAAATAAATAACACGTTAATGATGACAAACATGTTAATTTGGGTTAATAACGCAAGTGAGTTTGATGAAGTGTTTAAGTGTGCAGGCCCAAGTTTGAACAAGAACCCCATTAAGCTTACAACTTGGATAGCAAAACAAAGCCAATCTCATAATGAAGCCCATGGCCCTAGTTGAAGAAAGAGAAGCTTGCTGCTGGTGGAGTGTTGCTCATTCGGCATAATTCAGAAAGAAAAATAGGGTTCACTTTATTTGCTATCACCAAAGTAGAAGAAAGAAAAAAATAATCAAGGAAGCTAATGTCAAATCAAGTTAATTAAAAACATGCTAAGCAAGTTCAGAGGTTAAAGATAATTTGTTTCCTTTAATATGCAAGTTAATTGCTTTACAATTTTTCCTTTCTCCCACTCTATGCACCACCAATTTGGGCAAGATGAAGAAAATGGTGGCTGAATCTTCTCTGCTCTAATTTTGTTTTTCATGATTGATGAGACAAAATAAAATTGTCTCCTGCATAATCTGCTACGCAGATCAAACGGAAGCTAAATTATAAGTTCTGGTTTTTTGGTTTTATTAATCAAGTTTAACGAAGGCCATAGATTTAACCCTCCATCTCTAGGCCATCAAGAACCTTCAATTAGTATCAGGAGTCCGGTCTCAAGAATCAAGCTTCACATCTTGGAGGATAGGTCCAATGACGAACAACATGGGTACAACCACAATGGCCTACACTTTAATAGAGGGCCAGTCAAACAACAAGCCTCCTTTTTTCAATGGGAAGAACTATGCTTACTAGAAAGAAAGGATGCGGATCTTCATTCAATCAATTGATTACAACATATGGAAGATAGTTGTGAATGATCCTAAAATTCTTACAAAAATAAGTGCTGATGGATTGGTGACTCCAGGAAGAAGTTGAATGGAATGATGATGACAAAAAGAAGGTGGAGCTGAATGCTAAAGTTATAAACTTGTTGCACTGTGCTATCAGTTTCGAGGAGTACTAAAACATGTCTAGATGCAAAACGGCAAAAGAAATCTAGGAGAAACTCCAAGTCACACACGAAGGCACCAAACAAGTCAAAGAAATAAGGATTGATATGCTGTAAAAATAGTATGAAATGTTCATTATGAAGGATGAAGAAAGCATTGATGAGATATTTGAGAGATTCTCAATCATTATAAATAGCCTAGATGCTATGGACATGACCCACACTGAACAAACTCTAGTGAGAAAGTTCCTTAGAAGCCTTACAAAAAAGTGGGAAACAAAAGCTACTGTCCTAGCTGAGAGTAACAACCTGAGTCCATTAACCTATGATGAGTTGAGAGGGAAAATTCTAGCGTATGAAACCACACACACCAGCCAAGACACAAAGAAAAAAGGAGTAGCCTTAAAATCAAAAGTTAAATATGTGGAGAGTGATTCAATTGATAGTTTTTCAAATGACGAACTTGTATTTTTTGCTAGGAGACTAAGGAGTCTGATAAAGAACAAAGGCAGGAACAAGGGCTCGAGCTCAAAAGAGTACAAAAAGGATTTCGAGCAAAGTAATCTGTCACAATTGCAAGGAGGCAGGACTCTTCAAGATCAACTGCCCAAAGCTCAAGAAAGAGGACAAGGCAAAGAAAGAAAAGAAGAAAGTGCTCATGGCTTCTTAGGAAGATCTAGAAAATGATTCAGATGAGGAAGAAGACTTTGAAGACGAAGCACGAGTCTATTTCATGGCTAGTAAAGAACAACAAGAGGTAAATTACTATGACTTATCTCTTGCAGTCTTACATGTTATTGTTGATGATCTCAATCACCATTCTGAAAAATTGTTGAATAAATATAACAAATGCGAATCTGAAAATGAAGTTTTGAAAGATGAAAATGAGTTTTTGAAAGAAAAAGTGAAGGAGACCGAATGTGCTATTGATCTAGTTGAAGAAAATTTATTTGTAAAATCTAAAATTGAAAAAATTCAAAAGAAAGCACATTGTTGATCATTCTCAAAAATTTGTTGCTGAAAATGAAAGATTAAATGAAATGATTAAAAGGTTGAATAATGATTTAGCAAAATTTGCACATAGTTCAAGCAACTTGGACAAATTTCTTGCTAATCAAAGACCACTGTTTGAAAAATCTGGTTTGGGTTATGTAACTAAAAATGATGAAGTTTTTGAAAAGCCATTTCAACATCATGGCATCATCTTCAAAATCAAAACCCACATTTGATAAATCTAGTCTTGGGTATTTCTCTAACAATGATGCTGCCTTTGAAAAGTCAAATTTTGATAAAAATGCATCTTCATCAAGATCCAAACCTGCTTCAAATAACTCTGGTATGGGTTACATCTCTAACAATGAGGCTATCTTTAAAAAACTACACTTTCACAAAAGAGCCTCACATTCTAGAAACCCATTTGTGTCCAGAAATTTTGGTTTAAGTTATTTTGTAAGAGGAAGTGCTAATGCTAGAAATGGATTTGTCAAAAGAAGTGCACCATTTTCAAAAACTAGAAAATTTCAATCTTTTAATCACCATCCACATCATATTTTCAATCGTTTTCAGCAACATGTACATAGAAATCACTGCTTTAACTGTAATATACCTAGTTACTCTTCTTCCTAATGCTTTATTGATAAAAGAAGAGTAGAAAAAAAAATATACAAAGTTGTTTCTGATTTTAATGCACTTGAGCAACTAAGATAGATCAACTTCAAAGGATCCAAATTAATTTAGATACCTAAGGTTACTTAAGAGTATGTGCAGATTTGCTTAGCATCGAAGAAGAAGAAAGACATGTGGAACTTGGATAGAGGATTTTCTAGGCACATGACGGGAAAGTCAACATTCTTCTCAAACTCAAAAAGTATGATGGAGGATTTGTGACCTTTGGAGATGACGGTAAAAGTAAAATTATTGCAATTGAAAAAGTAAGCAAAGATCTCTCTACCTTTATTGATGATGTTTTCTTGGTTGATGGTTTGAAGCACAATCTTTTGAGTATTAGCTAATTGTGTGATTTGGATTACTTGGTAATTTTTAAAAGATTAGAATGCCTTTGTTGTGAGTGAAAAGACTAATGAAGTATTGTTTGTTGCAAACCATTGTGATAATATGTATGACCTCACTCTTGATGAACTAAAGAATTAAAATGTAGCTTGCTTTCATTCAAAAGAATCTGAAAAATGGCTATGGCACAAAAGATTCGGCCATACTAGTATGTTTCAAATAAACAAGCTTGTTAAAAAGGAATTACTGAAAGGTCTTTCTAAGATCAAGTGTGACAAAGACATCACATGTGATGCTTGTCAGATGGAAAAACAAATAAAGAGTTCTTTTAAACAAAAGGAAGACATTTCTACTAAAAGTCCACTTGAATTGCTACATAATAATCTCTTTGGTCCAACAAGAACTCAAAGTTTGGGTGGTAAACATTATGATTTAGTAGTTCTGGACGATTATACAAGATTTGATTGGGTTTTATTTATTGCACACAAAAATGATGCATTTTCGGCCTTTGAGGCTTTTAGCAAACGAATTCAAAATGAAAAGGATTTGAAGATTGCTTCTATTAGAAGTGATCATGGTAAAGAGTTTGAAAATTAATTTTTTGAATCATTTTGTGATGAATTTGGTATTTTACATAACTTTTCTTGTCCGAGAACACTGGTGCGGAATTTATAACCCACAAACTAACTGGCAGGTGCACCGAGTCGTACCAAGTAGTACCTCAAGTGAATGAGGGTAGATCCCACGAGGATTGATGGATTAAGTAACAATGGTTAAGTGATTTACTTAGTTAGACAAACAGAAGAGAGTGTTGAGAGTTAAAATGCATCAAACAAAAATTCAGAGAATCAGAAAACAAGTAGTAAATTGGTTGTGGAATATATGGAGAAAACAGTTAAGGTTTCAGAGATATCTATCTTCCAGATTGACTTTTATTACTAACTATTTTAATCATGCAAGATTCAATTCATGGAAAACTATATGTGACTAAACCCTAATTCCTTAGACCTCTTTAGTCTCCTCTAACCTTCATCAACCGCCAATTCCTTGGTCACTTAATTCCAATTAGAGAGTGAAGTTCAATTCTAGTTTATATGCCACAGAAACCCTAATTACCCAAATATAAGAGGATTATATGTCACGTATTCTGTTAAGTCCAAATAATTAGAAATTTAGGAGAAATTATTTTCAAGCTGTTGTTCAAGTAAAGAGCTTTTCCAAGTTATACAAGAACAAAATTAGAACAAGGGTCATACTTCTGTTCCACCCAAATTCATAAGATAAAGAGCGAAATCAATTCTTGAAATTGAAATCAATACATGAATTAAAATAGAAAAGTAATAGTATCAATCCATACAATAGACAGAGCTCCTAACCTTAAAAGTGGAGGTTTAGTTGCTCATGGTTCAGGGAGAAAACAAGGATTCTGTAAAACTGTAAAGTGCAGAATGAGGTAGAAGAGAAGAGATTAGCTCGAAGGGCTGATTCTTTTTCCTTTTATATCAAATCCTAATTAATGTAAATTATATTTTTTAAAACTAAATAATATCTTTTCCTAATTTTAAATAGAATAAATTTTAATAAAAAAAATTAACAAAGCCTTCGCGTGTTGCTCCCTCGGACGAATGGGGACCACCTTAGGATTAGTTGTGGCGCCAAACTTGGAGAATCCCAAGTTTGGCGCCACATAGCCTGTATGAAATCTTGGATTATGGTGATCATGGAGCCAAACTTGGAAAACTCCAAGTTTGACTTCACTTCAACGCCTTGCAATTCCTGGGGTTGTTCAACATTGGCGCCAAACTTGAAACCTCTCAAGTTTGGCTTCAAGTTAACGCCCTACACTTCCTGGAGGTGGGTGAGTGTGGCACCAAACTTGAAAATTCCCAAGTTTGGCTTCAGTAAGGCCGATTGCTTTGGAAGATTATATGATCATGGCACCAAACTTGGAAAATCCCAAGTTTGGTACCACCAAGGCAGTGATTCCAGAAAAGAAGTATAAACTATTATATATCGTTAGAAAGCTCTGAAAGTTAGCTTTTCAGTGCCGCTAGAATCATGTCAATTGGACTTCTGTAGCTGAAGTTAGTTTTGTTTGAGTGCAAGGAGGTCAGGGTTGACAGCATCATCCACTTTCTTCCTTTTCTTCTACACAAATCCTATCAAATCCATTTGAATGCTACCTGAAATAAACCAAATTGCACACGACTCAAAGTAGCATTCATTGTGGCTCAAAAATACTTAAATCTTGATTAAACTTAACAACTTCAAATGCAAATTCACTAGGAAAAGATAGAAAAGATGCTCACGCATCAAACACCCCAACAAAATGGTGTTGTGAAAAGAAAAAATAGAAGTATTCAAGAAATGGCTAGGGCCTGTTATGTGAAAGTGAAGTTCCTAAGTTCTTATGGGCTGAATCCATGAACACGACTTGCTACATTTTAAATAGAAAAATCATAAGAAAATTTTTGAAGAAAACTCCTTATGAACTTTGGAAAGGAAAACCACCAAATTTGAATTACTTTCATATGGATGCAAATGCTTTGTTTTAAACATAAAAGAAAATTTAGAAAAGTTTGATCCAAAAGCATATGAACGTATATTTGTAGGTTACTCCACAACTAGCAAAGCATATAGCGTTTACCATCAAGATGCTAGAATCGTTGAGGAGTCCACACTTACATATTGTAATTCTAACCTAGTTCAAAGTATTTTGGAAGATTGTGATACAGGAAATCAAGTGGAGAGCAACAAAAATGAAGTCCAAAATTAGGAGATAATTCTATTTTATCTCATGAAACTGGTGAAAACCCTGGGAATACCAATTCCATTGATCCTAACTTAATCGAATCTGTTCCTAAATTCTCGAAACCCCGTGAATGGAGATTTTTTAAGAACTATCTACTAGAATTTGTCTTTCGGGATGTTTCTCAAGGTGTCACAACTCGTTCCTCCTCTAGAAAGGCTACAGAAAAACAAATTTGGCTTTTCTATCACAAATTGAGCCTCAAAACATTAAAGAACTTGAAGACCCTTCTTGGGTAAGGCTATGAAGGAAGAACTTCAACAATTTGAAAAGAATCGAATTTGGGCACTTGTTCCTAATCCCATTGGAAAGAAAGTGACTGACACTAAATGGATTTTTAGGTACAAATTAGGTAGAAATGGAGGCGTTGCTAGAAACAAAACAAGATTAGTGGCGCAAGGATTTGATCAAGAAGAAGGGATGAATTTTGATTAATCCTTTGCTCCTGTGGCACGAATGGAAGCTATAAGGCTTCTTCTAGAATATGTTGCCCATTGTGGCTTTAAATAATTTCAAATGAATGTGAAATATGCATTCTTAAATGGTGTAATTGATAGAGAAGTGTATGTGGCACAGCCCCCTGGTTTTGAAAATAAAGAGTCTTCTAATCATGTTTTCAAACTTTTAAAAGCTCTTTATGGGTTAAGACAAGCTCCAAGAGCTTGGTATGAAAGACTTAGTTCTTTTCTTTTGAAAAATGGTTTTCAAAGAGGCACCACAGACATTACTCTATTCATTAAGAATTTCAATGATTCTTTCATCTTAGTTCAAATTTATGTTGACGATATAATTTTTGGATATGCTAATGAATCCCTTTGTTCTGAATTTGGAAAACTCATGACAAGTGAATTCGACATGAGTATGATGGGTGAACTTAATTTCTTCCTTGGAGTTTAAATTAAACAAACTAAAAATGGAACTTTCATTCACCAAGATAAGTATGCCAAGGAATTAGTTAAGAAGTTTGGTATAGAGAATGCCAAACCCATGGGCACTCCCATGCACCCTAACTCAAAGTTAGAAAAGAGTGAAACTGAGAAAGATGTTGATGAGACTAGGTATAGAGGCATGATAAGGTTACTTATGTACGTAACATTTTCTAGACATGATATTGTGCAAAGTGTTGGAATATGTTCAAGGTTCCAATCACAACCAAAAGAATCACATCTTTCTGCAGTAAAAGAGAATTGTAGAACCTATGCACAATTACTCAAGAGGGGGGTGAATTGAGTATTGCAACAACAATGAATCTTTTTGCGAAAGTTAAAGACAATATACAAAAGTGTTATACAAACTTCGCATACAAGCAACATGATTTACAATTTCCCCCTTTTTGATAATGACAAACCAATTTTGAGGATATGCATTTATAAATGATTTTGAAAGCAACAATAATGCACTATGTTTTATAGAAAGCTTTGGAGAAGACTTCACAAAAAAAATTTGCAGGAGTTCCCCCTAAATATGTGCATTTGTTCCCTTAAGGGGCTTAAACCATTTGGCTAGCATCGAATTGCAAGATGTGCATCAAAACATCTTGTGAGTGTGTGTTGAGAGATTTAGCAATTAGTTCTTAACAAGAAGTTACCTAAGTCCTAAGACACTATACTTGTCTTCAAATGTTGTGGACTTGAGTTTCTTGTTGTTGTTGTGTTGCTTTCAACTCTTCATTCCTCAACGTTGAATGTTGGTTGATCTTTCAACATGCTTGTTCATTCAAGTTGTTTGTTGGTTTGTCTTTCATGTCGTTTGTTGGTTTGTCATTCATCAAAACCTACGAATACAAACTTCGCATACAAGCAACATGATTTACAATAATCATTAGATATGTACATGAAATATCCAACATTTCTTTATGGTATCCTAGGTTGGATGAATTTTCTATAGTGGGTTATTCTGATGCAGATTTTGCCAGTGATAGAGTTGATAGAAGGAGCACGTCAGGTATATGCTATTCTCTGGGCAGATCCTTAAATGTTTGGTTAAGCAAGAAGCACTCTACAGTGGCACTTTTCTCTACTGAAGCCGAATACATAGCTGCTTCCTCTTGCTGCTCATAGTTATTATGGTTAAAAACTTAGCTTGCTGACTATAAATTGAATACTGATAATATTCCCTTGTTATGTGATAACATGAGTACCATAAATATTTCCAAAAATCCAGTTTTACACTCTAGAATAAAACACATTGAAGTGAGATTTCACTTAATAAAGGAACATGTTCAAAAGGGCAATATTAACATTCAATTTGTTAAATCAGAGAAATAATTAGCTAATATTTTTACTAAACCACTGGCTGAGGATAGGTTCTGTAAGTTAAGCACTAGTTTAGGCATTCTTAATTATGATACTTTGTTTTAAACATTGTTGATGCCTTGTTTAAAGTTTTTTTTTCTCAGGTCAGGATGAGACAATTCTGGACAAATGAAGAGCCATCATCAAAGAACATGGTATCTGGTATTTTGTTCTAAGTTTAGATTCATGTGGGCTAACCATTCTTTTCAGATTTCATGTGGCTTTTATGTTTCCTTAAACACAACCTCCTCTGGGCCTAAGAAGAGTTAATTGATATTAATGTGGGCCTCATTGGTTTGTCATACATTAATTGTATTTTTATTTCTTTTTCTTTGTCTTTTGTGAAAGTCATTTTTTTTATAAAAACCTTTTCAACTTTAGGTCATGTCTTTTCAAAGTTGTCACAGGTTCTGAACATGCATGTTTTCAAGAATCATTAACTTGTAGTAGTTACTAAAGCAAACCTCTTTCATATTAACTTGCATGTCTCTTTGGTTTTCCACTACCACCATTTGTTTTAAAAACTACAAAACCTTTGTGTCATAATAATGAGGAAGAAAACCACTACACGAAGAGGCACCCACACTCAACAACTTCCAAGAATTCCTGAAAAGTCTCGAGCACCTTCTCACTCTCACGATCCCACCTTCACACCGTCACGCACACTTTCTCTTTCTCCTCCTCGCACCAAACCCATGGCACGCACGAAGACGACTCCTAGGTATCCATATTTGTCTCAGGAAGCGGCTCCATCAAGTACACCATCTCCCCCTAGTGCTTCAAAGGGGAAGTGTCTAACCACTAAATAAGCGCCTCCTGAACCTTCAAGGCCGAAGCCAAGATCTGCTTCTCAATGCCCTTAACGAGGTAAACCACATATCCCTCTTTGTTTAGTGAATGAACCTCAAAATGTAGACCCTTTTGCTCCTAAATCTCACTTTATGAACTCTCACTCTCATTACAACCCTCTTCGTTTCTCTTCTGCTATGAACTATGAATTTTACAGAGATGTTGTTACTCATCGCCCTTTATGCCCTACCGATTTGGCTGATTTACTCACTTTGAAAAAGAAAGGATTTGTTTTTGTGAAAAATCTTGAGTTTCTTAACTGGAACCATCTTTTCAAAATTAAAAAGCTAGGATATCCTAATTTTGTTCGTGAGTTTTATGCTAATATTACTTATCATGAGGAAAATATTCATTCCTATGTGAAAGGGCATGAGTTGAACTTGAACAGTGAAACCTTAAGTGATGCTCTAGGTTATACAGATGTGGGTGTATGTGCTTATACTTTGGGTAAATGGGATGAAGGTTTGGGTTTGTCATATCAAGATGCTTTGGCTTATGTTTGTGAAGATATTTCTCTGATTCATGGTCTCACTCCGAATCATAAAGCTCTCAGTCCTCTACGTGCTCAACTCCACTGCATTGTGAACCATATCATTCTACCCCAAAGCGGTTCTTATCAAAGAGTCTCATTTTGTTATACATTAGTGCTGTTGATATCATTACTAAAACTGAGATTTCATTTGCTTATTTAATGATGAGGCATATGCATGATTGCATAAGGAGTGACAAGAATGTGTCTCTTCCTTACGACATGTTTTTAACTTGCATTTTTGAATCATTTGGTCTTGACCTAACCGATAAGAACTATAAAAATAGACACTCTTACCTGAAAGGGGGTGGTGCAGTAAAACAGGAAAAGAAAGGACTTACAAGAACTAAAAAGGTGGTCCTGGATGATGATGATGATGATGAACTTGATGACATTCCTCTTCATTCAACTTCTAGAACTTCTGCCTCAACTGGTCACAAATTACTCCTTTATGGAGTTGTTAAAGATATTTTGCAGGAGTTTGTGAACTTATCCAACCATCTCATTTCCACAAGCCAACAAGAAAGGAAACTTGTGATCAGGAATGAAAATGCCTTGAGGAAATCAAGAGATAGAGTAGTTGTTCTTCTAAAATATGTGGACAACATACGTGAGGATGACACTATGGCCATAGACCAATAGGAATTACTGGACTTGGAAGAGGATGGCTTTGATGTCTAAGAATGTCTTTTGATGCTGATTTCTGTATTATGGCTCTTTGTTTTATAAAATAATTTGGTTTTAGATTCTGTTTTATGTTCTGGATGATTATATGACTTAAGGACTGCTTTATTTGCACTTATTTTAGTTAAGTTTAAATGGATTTTCAAGATTAACATCCTTTCTGCAGGCCTATTTGTTTGAATGTGTGTAGTTGTGTGTAGTTTTTTGAAGAAGCTTGAATTTGAGTGTGATGAATGTAATTGTAGGAACTGTGAATATGCTAGTTTGATGACTGGTACACGAAATCATGATCACACACTTTTCACACAACTCCGTGCAGCTGACCAGCAAGTGCACTGGGTCGTCCAAGTAATACCTTACGTAAGTAAGGGTCGATCCCACGGAGATTGTCGGCTTGAAGCAAGCTATGGTCATCCTTGTAAATCTCAGTCAGGCGGATTCAAATGGTTATGGGATTTTGATAATTAAAATATAATTAAAACAGAAAATAAGATAGAAGAACTTATGTAATTCATTGGTGGGATTTCAGATAAGCGTATAAAGATGCTTTGTTACTTCTGAACCTCTGCTTTCCTATTGCCTTCATCCAATCATTCATACTCCTTTCCATGGCAAGCTGTATGTTGGGGGATCACTGTTGTCAATGGCCACTATTTGTTCTCTTAGTGAAAATGGTCCAAATGCGCTGTCACCACACGGCTAATCATCTGCCAGTTCTTACTCATGTTGGAATAGGATCCATTGATCCTTTTGCATCTGTCACTACGCCCAACACTCGCGAGTTTGAAGCTCGTCACAGTCATCCCATCCCAGATCCTACTCGGAATACCACAGACAAGGTTTAGACTTTTCGGATCTCAAGAATGCTGCCAATTGATTCTAGCTTATACCACGAAGAATCTGATCTCATAGAATGGAGGGCTCTGTTGTCAGGAGAGGCAACCATGCGTCGTGAACCATGAGGCTAAGAGATACACACTCAAGCTATTGCAAATAGAACAGAGGTGGTTGTCAGGCACGCGTTCATAAGTGAGAATAATGATGAGTGTCACGGATTATCACATTCATCCGGTTGAAGTGCGAGTGAATATCTTAGAATAAGAATAAGCTTGAGTTGAATAGAAAACAGTAGTAATTGCATTAATTCATGAAGAACAGCAGAGCTCCACACCTTAATCTATGGGGTGTAGAAACTCCACTGTTGAAAATACATAAATAAAAATAGGGTAGACATGGCCAAGTGGCCAGCCTCCCATGGAGGTCTCATAATGTAAAAGTTACATAATGTGTTCCAGAGATGAAAATACAATAGTAAAAGGTCCTATTTATAATGAACTAGTAACTAAGGGTTTACAGAAATGAGTAAATAATGCAGAAATCCACTTTCGGGGCCCACTTGATGTGTGCTTGGACTGAGCATTGAAGCTTTTTCGTACTTGGGCTGTTCCTGGAGTTAAACGCCAGCTTTTGTGCCAGTTTGGGCGTTTTACGCCAGAAATTTTAGGCTGACTTTGAACGCAAGTTTGGGCCATCAAATCTCAAACAAAGTATAGACTATTATATATTGCTGGAAAGCCCAGGATGTCTACTTTCCAAATCAATTGAGAGCGCACCAATTGGTCTTCTATAGCTCCAGAAAATCTACTTCGAGTGCAGGAAGATCAGAATCCAACAGCATCTGCAGTCCTTTTTCAGCCTCTGAATCAGATTTTTACTCAGTTCCCTCAATTTCAGCCAGAAATTACCTGAAATCACAGAAAAACACACAAACTCATAGTAAAGTCCAGAAATGTAATTTTTATTTAAAAACTAATAAAAATATAGTAAAAAGTAACTAATTCATATTAAAAACTACCTAAAAACAATGCCAAAAAGCGTATAAATTATCCGCTCATCACAACACCAAACTTAAATTGTTGCTTGTCCCCAAGCAACTAAAAACAAAATAGGATAAAAAGAAGAGAATATACAATAAATTTCGATAACATCTATGAAGATCAGTCTTAATTAGATGAGCGTGGCTATTAGCTTTTTGCTTCTGAACAGTTTTGGTATCTCACTTTATCCTTTGAAGTTCAGAATGATTGGTATCCATAGGAACTCAGAATTCAGATAGTATTATTGATTCTCCTAGTTCAGTATGTTGATTCTTCAACACAGCTACTTATTGAGTCTTGGCCGTGGCCCTAAGCATTTTGTTTTCCAGTATTACCACCGGATACATAAATGCCACAGACACATGACTGGGTGAACCTTTTCAGATTGTGACTCAGCTTTGCTAGAGTCCTGATGAACGGATTTTTGATGGTATAGAATTTCACAAATGAATTCTCGTTGCAAGTATAGTTTCTAAACCAATCACTAATCCTTTCATACAAAAAGTTTTTTGTCACTAAAACAAACCCCTAAAATTAATAACCGAAGTATTCAAACCTCGGGTCGTTCTCCCTAGAAATTACAATAAAGTGTGCAAAGATTAAAACCTAGATCTAAGAACTAAACCTAATCCTAATCCTAATTCTAGAGAGAAGAGAGAGCTTCTCTCTCTAGAAACTAACTCTAAACTAATCCTAATGAGTGTGTATGATTGCAATCCCCTTTGCTCTTCAATCCTTGGCTTTAAATAGCATCTTTGGCGCCAAAGTTGGTTGGGATTGGGCCCCACAACCCTTGAGAATTCATTGGTCACGTTTTTATTAAAAAATCATAAACCAGCACCGACGCGTACGCGCACAGCACGCGTACGCGTCCATGGGGTGATTCGTGGGTGCGCGCAAGCGCCAGGTGCGCGCACGCGTCCATGGGCGAGTTCAAATTCTTTGACTTTTCATGATTATAGTTCATCTTCATTATTGTTGTCCTTTTTCCTCTATTCTTCCTTCTTCCCTTGCCAAACTCAGAATGCTTGCTCATCCTCAAGCAACTATTAGAACCGTGGCTATGGGGCTAAGATGGATCATGAATGTCTTACACAAGAAATGTTAGTGATACATGTGTTTCAAGCAAGCAAAATTAAAGATAATAATTAAGGCACAAGAGACAGAGACATTTTGATTGCAAACTTAAGAAGGTGAGCATAATACTTTGCATAAAGAATAAGTGGCACACCAAACTTAGTGTGACACTTTCACTTGGAATTGATGCAAGTATCTTGTAAGGATTAGAACCAAATTTTGTTGCATAGCAACACCAAACTTAGAATGCAACCATATGTCAATTTATTGAAATTTAAACTAAACAAAGGAAGAAAACAAAGCAGAGAAAAAATGTTACCTACGGTTGGGTTACCTCCCAACAAGTGCTCTTTTAGTGTCATTAGCTTGACATGTTGTTCTTCACTTTCTTCCTCTTCTTCCAGTTTGTTAAGAGGAATGACCTCAAAGGAGGGAAAGATTCAGCTAGTGTCCCTTGTCTTGGTCTTTCCTCAGCAAGCTTCCTTTTGCAAATGGATTGATTGATCTTACTTGCTGGATTAGGGACAGAGTTGGTGTTCTTGCTAGTTGCCTTCACCTCTTTGGATTCAAGACTTGGTTGCTGTTTGATTATTGGAGTTTTGTATTCATCCAGAGCCTCTTGAATTAGTGGTTCCATGAGCCCTTCCTCTATGCACTTCTCTGCTTCAATTGAGTGTGACTTTTCTTGATTGTCCTCCTCCATTCCTTCTTCACAACTTTCCATCAAGTCCTTTGGGAGGGAATCTTCGTGTTCTATTGTCACTTCAATTAGTTCTTGTGAATGTAAAATCCTTGGCTCATGTTCCTCATTCTTCAGTATAATTTCACTTGACACAGGGACCTTTGGTTCTTGTTTTTCCACTTCCTCACCCACAAATTTGTCTTCATCCTCACTGTTTGATGGTTCTAAGTTCCTCTTTGTTTGCTCTAAGGACCCATTCATCTTCTTGAGGATGGTTTCTTTCCAGGATTGGGATTGTGTATATCTTTTCATGAGTTTTCTGTGTATTTCAATGGCTTGGCATTGGCTTTCTAAGGGTTCTTTGGACCATTGAAGGTAATCCTCAACTGCTAATTCAAGAGATGAAGGTTGAGAGTAATTTTGGTGACATGGATGTGTTGTGGTGAAGTTGTGTTGAGGGGTATGGAATGAGTTGTGTGATTGGTGGGATAACTTGTATGGATTTTGGAGGAAACTTTGTGTTGAGGCATAATCAAGTGATGAAGAACTTTCAAATGAGAAACTGGGACGTGAGGGTGGATACTCTTCCATTCTTTGGTGATGCTTCCATCCACCATGAGGATAATGATATGAATCATTTTGTGGTGGTGGTTGGTATCCCATATGATTTTTTTGCTCATCTTGTGTCTCTGAAGCAAGTCTCCATGAATTGGAGTGCTCAGAATGTGTATTCTCTTGGTGATATTCCCAGCCACCATTAGAGATTGGTGATGGTGGGTAATATCCCATAAAATTTGTTTGATCATAAGATGAGTTGAACTCCATTTGAATTTTGTAAAACACAACACCAAATAAAATTGAATTCATGTTTCAGATGATATTTGCTTAGTGAGGCAAAAACACAAACACCTTGGTTTCAAGAACAAAAACAAAGAAAATGCTTAATCTAGACTTCTCACCCACTTAATCATTGTTGATCTAAATCAATCCCCGGCAACGGTGCCAAAAACTTGATGGGAAAAAATATGGAAAAATGAATTTCCAAAACACCCAAATCTCACCGGCAAGTATACCGGGTCGCATCAAGTAATAATAACTCACGGGAGTGAGGTCGATCCCACAGGGATTGAAGGATTGAGCAATTTTAGTTTAGTGGTTGATTTAGTCAAGCGAATCAAGTATTGGTTGGGTGATTTGTGATTGTAGAAACTAAATTGCTTGAAATGTAAAGGGAAAGGGGTAGATTGCAGAAAATTAAAGAGCAAAGAAAGTAAATAAGCTGAATCTTAAAGAACAAGTAATGTAAATTGCAGAAACTTAGATTGCAAGAAATGTAAATGGCTGAATCTTAAAGTGCAAGAAATGTAAATTACTTGAATTATAAAGGAAATTGGAAAGTGGGTTTGCAGAATTTAAATAAGGAAGAGTAAATTGCACTAAATTTAAACGTAGAAGAAGAATTGAATTGAACCGGATCTAAAACGGAAATGTAAATGAACTTGAAAAGCTTTAAACAGAGAATTTAAAATGCAAACTCCAGATCTCAGGACCCAAGAGACTAGATAACCGAGTCTAGATCTCAATGCCT
>NC_029789.2:110848457-110876451 GCF_000816755.2 Arachis ipaensis
TACCGGGTCGTATCAAGTAGTAAAACTCACTTAGAGTGAGGTCGATCCCACAGGGATTGATGGATCAAGCAACTTTAGTGGGTGATTAGTTTAGTCAAGCTAACATTGAGTGATTTGAGTGACAATTGAAACAACAGAAAGTAAATGACAAGAAGAATTAACGTGCAGAAAGTAATATTGGACAGAAACTTAAAGAGCAAGAAATGTAAATTGCAAGAATCTTAAAAGACAAGAAATGTAAATTGCATGAAATATAAAGGGGAATGGGTGCTGGAAATGTAAAATTCAACAGGAACGTGTAAATAGCAATCAAACAGAGAAGTAAAAGATGCAAAATCATGCAACAGATCTAATCAGAAGAGTAAAATGCCTTGAAGAATTGTAAAGACAGAAAAGCAAGGCTTAATTTGCAGCAATTTAAAAGAATGTTGAAGATCTCAGGAGTGGAAGAGACTAGAAAGTAAGTCTAGATCTCAAATCCTTCCTTGATCCAACAATAAACAGATTGAAGAATAAAGACAAATGGAAGCAGTAAGAGAACTTTGATTCAAATTGCAATTCACTGAAATTATGCAGCAAGGCAAACAAAGGGAAATCTCAGAGGGAGAATGAAACAGAACTCCTTCAATTCTCCACCCAAGATTCAAAAACAAAGAAAAGAAAACTAAAGAGAGAGAGCTCTCTAATGCTAATGCTCCCTAGTGGAGCCAACCCCTAACACTTTCTAATCGAGCTCCTCTTGAAAATGAGAGTGATGCCTTTATATAGGCTTTTTACAAAATAAAAATGAAATTGAAATGAAAAACAAATTAAATGAAAATCCCAATTCTAGCTTGTTCTTGTGCCTTTAAGTGATGATGTGGGCTTGGCTTGCTTGGATTTGAAGAGAGATGGATCTAGTTGGCCTTGGTTTAATTGATGAAGAATTAAATCCAATTTGGTTTTTAATTGAATTTTGGACCATGGTGCAGCTCCCAGGGCAAAGCTCAGTTAGAAAACCCAACTAGCTTTCAAGTTGTGATGTCCGTGTCATTTGATGCGCGTCCAGCCTTGGTTGTGTGCCAAAATTGTGCGCCAAAGTTCCTTGGTGCCTTGGGTCCGTGTCAATTTGTGGGGGAGAAGGGGGGAGATAGTGCTCAGTTGGAAAAACCAACTGAGCTTTCCTTTGTGGTGCCTTGCTTTCGGCCTCAAGGTCTTAAGTTCAACACTTGGTGGAAGCACTTTTGTGAGCTTTTTCTTCTTGTATTTTTATGAGTGGAAGCCCGATAAAGCTAAGTTGGAAAAGTGAACTGAGCACTATTTTGCTCTTGCCTTGCTTTCCTTGTGTCTCCCCCTTCGAGCCTTGGTGAAGCCACTTTGGTTTATTTTTGCTTATTTTTGGTCCTTAAAGATGCATTTCACTTGTTCCTCAATTTCGTGCCAAATATGGACTATGATACATCGTTGAAAAGCTCTGAATGTCAGATTTCCAATGCAACTTAAAGCACATCAATTGGACGTCTGTAGCTCAAGTTATTGCCCTTTGAAGGAGGCATGGTCATGCTGTAAACGCCCACTTTTAACTTAGCGAAATTTCTTGCCTCCAAGCACATTTTTCTTGTACGGCAAAGCTAAGTTCACTTAGTGAACTGAGCTTTGTGTGCTGATTGTTCATGCTTCCTTGATTTGGTCATGGGCCACGCTTTTAAAAGTGTGCTCCAACTTCAAAGTGTGCCCCAAAGCTCTTTTTTTTCTCCTTTTTAGCTTATTTTGTGCTTCTTTGCTTCTTTTTCTTCTTATTTCCTACCAAATTTATAAAATTAAAAGATCAAGGAAATATACCATTTAAGCATAAAAGAATGCAATATTTAAGCACTAATTATCAATTTCTTGTATGAAAAAGCATAGAAAAATATGACATGGTGACATGTCATCACAATACCAAACTTAAACCTTGCTTGTCCCCAAGCAAGAAAAGAATCATGCAATTAACATTGACAACCCAAGGTAAGAAGAATAGCAACTCAATGTTCATGGTAAGCTAGTTTTCTATGCATGCTACAATCACAAAAGAAATGTAAATGATTGATACTTCTATCTAGCTCATTTTATGAAATCTTTTTCTTATATTTCTTCCTTGAAACAAGCTTTTGATTTTCTGATTGGCTTCTCCTTTTGGGTGCTTTGCCCCATGAGTTGATAACAAAGCTACGACTTCTAAATGATTTGTTTTCAAGTATTACCACTTGATACATAAGCACCACAAGCATTTAATTAGAGGACTTCATTAAGCTCATTTTTCTTTTCTTTTCTTGACTCTCTAATCATTGATGCTCAGAACCTTGAGCTTTGAGGGAGTGCTTTTGCACTTGAGCCTAGCCTTGACTTCTAAGTGTTTTGTTTTCAAGCATTTGGCTTGATACATAAACACCACAAGTACTTAACAAATAAATTGCCATTGGTACTCAGAGCCTTCAGCTTTCTCATTATTTCCCTTTTTCTTTTATTGCCCTTTTTTGCTTTTTCTTTCAAGGTTTTCATGATTTTCAAAAGATTTCACAAAATGTACTAGATGAAAACTTCAATTAAATAAAATCCAATGCAATTGAGCAACAATTAATCATACTAGCTTTCCAATACTTGTATGCACATGCTAATTTCTTCTTTAATTCCTTGTTTGTTTATGATCATGATGCTCTATTGCTTTTGAACTCACAAAACTCAAGTTGGTAATCATAATGGCATGGCAACATGTTACAAATCAATATTCAAACTATGCTTATTCATACCACACATGCATATAGAGAATATAAAGACAATCATGCAAAATAAAGTGCTGGAAACAAAGGAGAGGAAAAGGAACTTTACAACCTTGTAGTTCATCTTCTCTATTATTGTCATTTTCCTCTTATTCTTCCCTTTCCCTTGCCAAACTCAGAATGCTTGCTCATCCTCAAGCAACAATTAGAACAATGGCTATGGGGCTAAGATGGATCATGAATGTCTTATACAATGAAATATTAGTAGCACATGTGTTTTAAGCAAGCAAAATTAAAGATAACAATCAAGGCACAAGAGACAGAGACATTTTGATTGCATAGATAAGAAGGTGTGCACAATACATGGCATAAAAGATAAGTGGCACACCAAACTTAGTGTGACACTTTCACTTGGAATTAATGCAAGTATCAGTAAGGATTGGAAGAAAAATTTTTTTGTTGCATAGCAACACCAAACTTAGAATGCAATCCTATGTCCATTTTATTTGAAATAAGACTAATGAAACTGTGGTATGTTAAATACAATCACCAAGCCAAGAATCTTGTCATGAATAAAGCTCTCTTGGTGATGTATTAACAAACACAGTTAATAAAAGAAAGCATTAAAAAAAACATGTAAATGAATAAAGAGGAAACTAAAATGTTAAACCAAAAGAGAAAAATAAAATTGCAGAGGCATTATGATAATGCAAACAAGTAGTGTTGCTTGAATAAATTGCATAGAAAAATAAGTGGCACACCAAACTTAGAATCTTGGTGTGTCACTTTCATTTTTAATTTGATGCAATCATCCAAAAAGATTGAAAACAATTTGTTGCAAGGCAACACCAAACTTAGAATGTAACCATATGCCAATTTATTGAATTTAAACAAAGCAAAGAAAGAAAACAAAGCAGAGAAGAAATGTTACCTACGGTTGGGTTACCTCCCAACAAGTGTTCTTTTAGTGTCATTAGCTTGACATGTTATTTTTCACTTTCTTCCTCTTCTTCCAGTTTGTTAAGAGGAATGACTTCAAGGGAGGAGAAGATTCAGCTATTGCCCCCTGTCTTGGTTTCCTCTCAGCAAGCTTTCTTTTATAAATGGCTTGATTGATCTTGCTTGCTGGATTAGGGACAGAATTGGTGTTTTTGCTAGTTGCCTTCACTTCTTTGGATTCAAGACTTGGTTGCTGTGTGATTATTGGAGCTTTGTATTCATCCAGAGCCTTTTGAATTGGTGGTTCCATGTACTTCTCTGCTTCACTTGAGTTTGAAATTCTTTGGTTGTCTTTCTCACTTTCTTGCTCTTCCACTTTATCCTTCACATCCATCAATTGGTCTTCATTTTCCTTGCTTCGTAGTTCTAAGTGTTTCTCTGTGTCCTCCAATTGCTCATCCGTCTCCTGAGAAATGATTTCTAGTTCTCTCCAGAATTATTGTTGTTTCTCCACAAGTCTGTTAAATCTGGACTCAAACGTTGAGAATCTTTGGCTCGTGGGAGTTTGTGTTGGTTGTGAGTCTTGGGATGGTTTTTGTGTTGAGGCATAGTCAAGTGATGAAGAATTTTCAGATGAAAAACTGGAAGGTGAGGTTGGACAGTTTTGCATAAGTGAATTGAAGGCACGTTCAAGTGAAGATGGCTCTTGATAAGTGGAATATGGGCTCTCAAATGTTTTCTGGTTTTGCTCCTCCCAGCCACCATTAGAATAGCAGCTTGCATCATTTTGTGGTGGAGGAAGATATCCCATTTGATTCTCTTGCTCATCTTGTGTTTTTGAAACAAATCTCCATGGATTGGAGTGCTCAGACTTTGTATTTTCTTGGTGATATTCCCAGCCACCATTAGAGATTGGTGATGGTGGGTAATATCCCATAAAAGTTGTTTGATCATAAGATGAGTTGAACTCCATTTGAATTTTGGAAAACACAACACCAAGGAAAATTGAAATTGCTCATATCAGAGATGAGAATTTCTTAGTGAGGCAAAAACTCAAACACCTTGGTTTTAATCTAAAACAGAAAACAAAAATAAAGAAAATGTTTGATCTAGACTTCTCACCCACTTAATCATTGTTGATCTAAATCAATCCCCGGCAACGGCGCCAAAAACTTGATGGTATTTTTGTGGAAAAATGAATTTCCAAAACACCAAAAACTCAACGGCAAGTGTACCGGGTAACGTGTAAATAGCAATCAAACAGAGAAGTAAAAGATGCAAAATCATGCAACAGATCTAATCAGAAGAGTAAAATGCCTTGGAGAATTGTAAAGACAAAAAACAAATTAAATGAAAATCCCAATTCTAGCTTGTTCTTGTGCCTTTGAGTGATGATGTGGGCTTGGCTTGCTTTGGATTTGAAGAGAGATGGATCTAGTTGGCCTTGGTTTAATTGATGAAGAATTAAATCCAATTTGGTTTTTAATTGAATTTTGGACCATGGTGCAGCTCCCAGGGAAAAGCTCAGTTAGAAAACCCAACTTAGCTTTCAAGTTGTGATGTCCGTGTCATTTGATGCACGTCCAGCCTTGGTTGTGTGCCAAAATTGTGCGCCAAAGTTCCTTGGTGCCTTGGGTCCGTGTCAATTTATGGGGGAGAAGGGGGGAGATAGTGCTCAGTTGGAAAAACCAACTGAGCTTTCCTTTGTGGTGCCTTACTTTCGGCCTCAAGGTCTTAAGTTCAACACTTGGTGGAAGCACTTTTGTGAGCTTTTTTTTCTTGTATTTTCATGAGTGGGAGCCCGATAAAGCTAAGTTGGAAAAGTGAACTGAGCACTATTTTGCTCTTGCCTTGCTTTCCTTGTGTCTCCCCCTTCGAGCCTTGGTGAAGCCACTTTGGTTTATTTTTGCTTGTTTTTGGTCCTTAAAGATGCATTTCACTTGTGCCTCAATTTCGTGCCAAATATGGACTATGATACATCGTTGGAAAGCTCTGAATGTCAGCTTTCCAATGCAACTGGAAGCACATCAATTGGACGTCTGTAGCTCAAGTTATTGCCCTTTGAAGGAGGCATGGTCATGCTGTAAACGCCCACTTTTAACTTAGAAAAATTTCTTGCCTCCAAGCACATTTTTCTTGTACGGCAAAGCTAAGTTCACTTAGTGAACTGAGCTTTGTGTGCTGATTGTTCATGCTTCCTTGATTTGGTCATGGGCCACGCTTTTAAAAGCGTGGCCTAAGGCTCCAAAGTGTGCTCCAACTTCAAAGTGTGCCCCAAAGCTCTTTTTTTTTTCTCCTTTTTAGCTTATTTTGTGCTTCTTTGCTTCTTTTTCTTCTTATTTCCTACCAAATTTATAAGATTAAAAGATCAAGGAAATATACCATTTAAGCATAAAAGAATGCAATATTTAAGCACTAATTATCAATTTCTTGTATGAAAAAGCATAGAAAAACATAACATGGTGACATGTCATCACCAGGGTGTTTTCAATTCTTCCAAAAGTTTGAGCTAAAGTTTGAGGCAAACTTTGGCTCAAACTTTTTTCCTCTAGGGTGTTTTCAACTCTTCCAAAAGTTTGAGCTAAAGTTTGAGGCAAACTTTGGCTCAAACTTTTTGTTCTCTCTTGCTCCTAGCCATTTCTTCTTTCTTCAACCTTCTTCAAAACTCTTTTCACCTATCATCAATCAATCAAAACAATCAAAGCTATGCTCCAAATCATGAGATTGTGTTTCTTTCATAATATATGACAATTATAGCACAAAATCTCATGAAATTGCATTAATTTATCCATGGTTGATTGAATCAAAGGAAACATGAAATTCTACCCAATTGGCTTACTTATGGCTTAAGAAAGTGCATAAAACCTATTGAAAACAAAGGAAAAAGCATAGAAAAATATGACATGATGACATGTCATCAGCTCTCTTGCTTGCTCCATCCTTTTCTTAGTGATAGACTTGTCCTCATCAATGAGGATGTCTTCCTCTATGTCAATTCCAGCCGAATTGTAGAGGTGACAAATGAGATGAGGGAAGGCTAACCTTGCCAAAGTAGAGGACTTGTCTGCCACCTTGTAGAGTTCTAGGGATATAACCTCATGAACTTCTACTTCCTCTCCATTTATGATGCTATGGATCATGATAGCCCGGTCTATAGTAACTTCAAACCGGTTGCTAGTGGGAATGATTGAGCGTTGGATGAACTCCAACCATCCCCTAGCCACTGGCTTGAGGTCAAGCCTTCTTAGTTGAACCAGCTTCCCTCTTGAATCTCTCTTCCATTGAGTGCCTTCCACACAAATGTCCATAAAGACTTGGTCCAACCTTTGATCAAAGTTGACCCTTCTAGTGTAGGGGCGTGCATCTCCTTGCATCATTGGCAAGTTGAATGCCAACCTTACATTTTCCGGACTGAAATCTAAGTATTTTTCCCGAACCATTGTAAGCCAATTCTTTGGCTCCGGGTTCACACTTTGATCATGGTTTTTGGTGATCCATGCATTAGCATAGAACTCTTAAACCATTAAGATCCCGACTTGTTGAATGGGGTTGGTGAGAATTTCCCAACCTCTTTTTCAAATCTCATGTCGGATCTCTGGATATTCACTCTTTTTGAGCTTGAAAGGGACCTCAGGGATCACCTTCTTCTTGGTCACAACTTCATAGAAGTGGTCTTGATGGACCTTTGAGATGAATCTCTCCAACTCTATGACTCGGAGGTGGAAGTAATTGCCTTCTCTTTCCTCTTTCTAGAGGTTTCTCCGGCCTTAGGTACCATAAATAGTTATGGAAAAACAAAAAGCGACGCTTTTACCACACCAAACTTAGAAGGTTTGCTCGTCCTCGAGCAAAAGAAGAAAGAAGTGAGTAGAAGAAGAAGAAAATGGAAGAGACGGAGAGGTGTGAGTGGTTCGGCCAAGGAGGGAAAGAAGTGTTTGTGATGTGTGAAAATGAAGGAGGGATGACGGGTTTATATAGGAGTGGAGAGAGGGTAGGGTTCGTGTATTAGGGGTTGGGTTTAGGAGGGAAAGTATTTGAATTTGGATTGTGAGGTGGGTGGGGTTTTTGGGGAAGAGTGGGTGGAGGTGATTGGTGAAGAGGTGATGAGAAAGAGAAATGGAGGTGATTGGTGAGGGGTATTTGGAAAATGGTGTTATGAAAAGGTGTGAAGAAGAGAGAGAGAGAGAGTTGAGGTAGGTGGGGATCCTGTGGGGTCCACAGATCCTGAGGTGTCAAAAATTTCTCATCCCTGCACCATGTTGGCGTGTAAACACCCCTTAGAGTGCCAATCCTGGCGTTAAACGCCAGGCTGCTGCCCATTTCTGGCGTTTAACGCCAGCTTTTCTTCCCTTTCTAGTGTTTAAACGCCAGCTTGTTACCCTTTTCTTGCGTTAAACGCCAGCTTGTTGCCCTTTTCTGGCATTAAACGCCAGTCTAGTGCCCTTTTCTAGCATTAAACGCCCAGAATGGTGCCAGACTGGGTGTTTAACGCCCATTCTGCTACCCTTACTGGCGTTTAAACGCCAGTAAGATCATCCTCCAGGATGTGCTATTTTCAATGCAGTTTTTCATTCTATTTTTTAATTTTCAGTTGTTTTGTGACTTCACATGATCATCAACCTAAAGAAAATATAAAATAATAATAGAAAATATAAATTTAACATAGATAAGTAAAGATTGGGTTGCCTCCCAACAAGCGCTTGTTTAATGTCAATAGCTTGACAGTGGGCTCTCATGGAGCCTCACAGATACTCAGAGCATGATGATGGCCTCCCAACACCAAANGAAGCTTTTCATGCTTCCTCTCCATGGTTACAGAGGGAGATCCTTGAGCCTTAAACACAAGGTAGTCCTCATTCACTTGAAAGACCAACTCTCCTTTGTCAACATCAATCACAGCTTTTGCTGTGGCTAGGAAGGGTCTGCCAAGGATGATGGATTCATCCATATTCTTTCCAGTTTCCAAGATTATGAAATCAGCAGGGATGTACTGGCCTTCAACCTTCACCAAGACATCCTCTACAAGTCCATAAGCCTGTTTCCTTGAATTGTCTGCCATCTCTAGTGAGATTCTTGCAGCTTGCACCTCAAGGATCCCTAGTTTCTCTATTACAGAGAGGGGCATGAGGTTTATACTTGACCCTAGGTCACACAGAGCCCTGTCAAAGGTCATGGTGCCTATGGTACAAGGTATTGAGAACTTTCCAGGATCCTGTCTCTTCTGAGGTAATTTCAGTCGAACCGGATCATTAAGTTCATTGATGAGCAATGGAGGTTCATCCTCCCAAGTCTCATTACCAAATAACTTGGCATTTAGCTTCATGATTGCTCCAAGGTACTTAGCAACTTGCTCTTCAGCAATATCTTCATCCTCTTCAGAGGAAGAATACTTATCAGAGCTCATAAATGGCAGAAGGAAGTTTAATGGAATCTCTATAATCTCTGTATGAGCCTCAAATTCCTTTGGTTCCTCAAAGGAGAACTCCCTTTTGTCCAGAGGACGTCCCTTGAGGTCTTCCTCAGTGGAAGTCACTGCCTTTCCCTCCTCTATGTATTTGGCCATGTGGGACGTATTTATGGCCTTGCACTCTCTCTTGGGATTCTCTTCTGTATTGCTTAGGAGAGTGCTAGGAGGGAGTTCAGTAACTTTCTTACTCAACTGACCCACCTGTACCTCCAAATTTCTAATGGAGGACCTTGTTTCAGTCATGAAACTTAGTGTGGCTTTAGATAGATCAGAGACTATGGCTGCTAAGCTAGAGAGACTCTGCTCAGAATTCTCTGTCTGTTGCTGAGAAGATGATGAAAAAGACTTGCTATTGCTAAACCTATTTCTTCCACCATTATTGTTGTTGAAGCCTTGTTGAGGCTTCTGTTGGTCCTTCCATGAGAGATTTGGATGATTTCTTCATGAAGGATTATAGGGGTTTCCATAGGGTTCTCCCATATAATTCACCTCTTCCATTGCAGGGTTCTTAGGATCATAAGCTTCTTCTTCAGAAGATGCTTCCTTAGTACTGCCTGTTGCTGCTTGCATTCCAGACAGACTCTGAGAAATCATATTGAGTTGCTGAGTTAATATTTTATTCTGAGCCAATATGGTATTCAGAGTATCAACCTCAAGAACTCCTTTCTTCTGAGTCGTCCCATTGTTCACAGGATTCCTTTCAGAAGTGTACATGAATTGGTTATTTGTAACCATTTCAATGAGTTCCTGGGCTTCTTCAGGCGTCTTCTTCAGATGAAGAGATCCACCAGCAGAGTTGTCCAATGACATCTTGGACAGTTCTGATAAACCATCATAGAATATGCATATGATGCTCCATTTTGAAAGCATGCCAGAAGGACACCTTCTGATCAATTGCTTGTATCTTTCCCAAGCTTCATAGAGGGATTCGCCTTCCTTCTATCTGAAGGTATGGACTTCCACTCTAAGCTTACTCAATTTTTGAGGTGGAAAGAACTTTGCCAAGAAGGCATTGACTAGCTTTTCCCAAGAGTTCAGGCTTTCTTTAGGTTGTGAGTCCAACCATGTCCTAGCTCTGTCTCTTACAGCAAAAGGGAAAAGCATAAGTATGTAAACCTCAGGGTCAACCCCATGGGTCTTGACAGTGTCACAGATTTGCAAGAATTCAGCTAAAAACTGATGAGGATCTTCCAAAGGAAGTCTATGATACTTGCAATTCTGCTGCATTAGAGAAACTAATTGAGGCTTAAGCTCAAATTTGTTTGCTCCAATTGCAAGAATTGCGATGCTCCTTCCACAGAAGTCAGAAGAAGGTGCAATGAAGTCACCAAGCATCTTCCTTGCATTGTTAGCATTGTTGTTATTTTCAGCTGCCATGTCTTTTTCTTTTTCGAAAATTTCTGTTAGGTCCTCTCCAGAGAGTTGTGCTTTAGCTTCTCTTAGCTTCCTCTTCAAGGTCCTTTCAGGTTCAGGATCAGCTTCAACAAGAATGCCTTTGTCTTTGTTCCTGCTCATATGAAAGAGAAGAGAACAAGAAAGTATTAAATTCTCTATGTCACAGTATAGAGATTCCTTGAGGTGTCAGAGGAAAAGAAGAATAGAAGGATGAGGTAGAGAGGGGAATTCGAACTTATAGAGAGGGAGAGAGTCCGAATTGCTAATAGAGGAGAAGTGTTAGTCCTTAAATAAAAGAGGGTGAGGAGGTGGGGAGATTTTCGAAAACAAAATTTAAAAAAATTTAAATTAATTAAAAAGAATTTTGAAAAAGTGGTTGATGATTTTCGAAATTTAAAAGTGAGAAAGTGGTTAAGTGATTTTGAAAAAGATTTTGAAATTGGCAATCAAAAAGATATGATTGAAAATTTGAAAAAGATGTGATTAAGAAGATATGATTGAAAAACAATTTAAAAAAAATTTATTTTTTTTTAAATTAATGACTTGGCTAACAAGAAATTTAAAAGAGATGATTCTAAAATTCAAATATTGAACCTTTCTTAGCAAGGAAGTAACAAATTTGAAATTTTTGAATCAAATCATTAATTGGTAGCAAGGATTTTCGAAAATAGTGAGAGAAAAATGGAAAAGATTTTATTTTGAAAAAGATATGATAAAAAAATATGATTTGGAAAAGATTTGATTTTGAAAAATTATGAAAATTTGAAAAGGATTTGAATTAAAAACTAACTTACCTCCCTTGTGTTGTCCTGGCGTTAAACGCCCAGAATGGTATCCATTCTGGCATTAAACGCCCAGAATGGTATCCATTCTGGGGTTTAACGCCCAAAATACTACCCTTTTGGGCGTTTAACGCCCAGTCAGGTACCCTGGCTGGCGTTTAAACGCCAGTTTTCCTTCCTCACTGGGCGTTTTGAACACCTAGTTTTTTCTCTGTAATTCCTCTGCTGTACGTTCTGAATCTTCAATTCTTTGTATTACTGACTTGAAAAGACATAATTTTGAAATTTTTTTTTGAATTTTTAATGATGAAAAACAAAAAATGAAACTAATCATGGAAAACTAAGATCAGATATACAATGCATGCAAGACACCAAACTTAGAAATTTTCATATTAGAGACACTAACAAATTGAGAATGCACATGAGAAACAACAAAAGACACAAAACAAGAGAATTTAAAGATCAAACCCAAGAAAATCATCAAGAACAACTTGAAGATCGATGAAGAACATAATGCATATATTCGAAAAATGCAAGAAAATTAAAAATATGCAAGACACCAAATTTAAAAATAGACACTAGACTCAAACAAAAAAAACACAAAATTTTTGGTTTTTATGATTTTACTAATTTTTTTTGTATTTTTTCGAAAATTATTTGGAAAAAAAATAAGGAATTCAAAATTCTTAATGAGAATTCCAGGAATCATGCAATGTTAGTCTAAAACTCCGGTCCAGGAATTAGACATGGCTTACTAGCCAGCCAAGCTTTCAGTGAAAGCTTCGGTCCAAAACACTAGACATGGCCAATGGCCAGCCAAGCTTTAGCAGATCATTACATTCAACAGCAAGATTGATAGAAATCAACAAGCTCTTATGATGATAAGTTGAAACCTCGGTCCAAAAGATTAGACATGGCTTCACAGCTAGCCAGACTTCAACAGATCATCATGAAACTCTAGAATTCATTCTTAAAAATTCTGAAGGCATAGAATAATTTATTAAATATTTTTTTGAATTTTTCGAAAATAAAAAAAGCTTAAAAATAAAATAAAATTACCTAATCTGAGCAATAAGATGAACCGTTTGTTGTCCAAACTCGAACAATCCCCGGCAACGGCGCCAAAAACTTAGTACATGAAATCGTGATCGCACACTTTTCACACAACTCCGTGCAGCTGACCAGCAAGTGCACTGGGTCGTCCAAGTAATACCTTATGTGAGTAAGGGTCGATCCCACGGAGATTGTCAGCTTGAAGCAAGCTATGGTCATCCTTGTAAATCTCAGTCAGGCGGATTCAAATGGTTATGGGATTTTGATAATTAAAATATAATTAAAACAGAAAATAAGATAAAATTACTTATGTAATTCATTGGTGGGATTTCAAATAAATGTATGAAGATGCTTTGTTCCTTCTGAACCTCTTCTTTCCTATTGCCTTCATCCAATCATTCATACTCCTTTCCATGGCAAGCTGTATGTTGGGGGATCACCGTTGTCAATGGCTACCGTCCGTCCTCTCAGTGAAAATGGTCCAAATGCGCTGTCACCGCACGGCTAATCATCTGTTGGTTCTCACTCATGTTGGAATAGGATCCATTGATCCTTTTACGTCTGTCACTATGCCCAACACTCGCGAGTTTGAAGCTCGTCACAGTCATCCCATCCCAGATCCTACTCGGAATATCACAGACAAGGTTTAGACTTTCCGGATCTCAAGAATGCTGCCAATTGATTCTAGCTTATACCACGAAGACTCTGATCTCACAGAATGGAGGGCTTTGTTGTCAGGAGAGGCAACCATGCATCGTGAACCATGAGGCTAAGAGATACACACTCAAGCTATTGCAAATAGAACGGAGGTGGTTGTCAGGCACGCGTTCATAAGTGAGAATAATGATGAGTGTCACGGATCATCACATTCATCCGGTTGAAGTGCGAGTGAATATCTTAAAATAAGAATAAGCTTGAATTGAATAAAAAACAGTAGTAATTGCATTAATTCATGAAGGACAGTAGAGCTCCACACCTTAATCTATGGGGTGTAGAAACTCCACCGTTGAAAATACATAAGTGAAAATAGGGTAGACATGGCCGAGTGGCCAGCCTTCCATGGAGGTCTCAGAACGTAAAAGTTACATAATGTGTTCCAGAGATGAAAATACAATAGTAAAAGGTCCTATTTATAATGAACTAGTAACCTAGGGTTTACAGAAATGAGTAAATGATGCAGAAATCCACTTTTGGGGCCTACTTGATGTGTGCTTGGGCTGAGCATTGAAGCTTTTTCATACTTGGGCTGTTCTTGGAGTTAAACGGCAGCTTTTGTGCTATTTTTGGTATTTAACTCCAATTCTGGTGCCAGTTTGGGTGTTTTACGCCAGAAATTTTAGGCTGACTTTGAACGCCGGTTTGGGCCATCAAATCTCGAGAAAAGTATGGACTATTATATATTGCTAGAAAGCCCAAGATGTCTACTTTCCAACGCAATTAAGAGCGTGCCAATTGGTCTTCTTTAGCTCTAGAAAATCAACTTCGAGTGCAGGGAGGTCAGAATCCAACAGCATCTGCAATCCTTTTTCAGCCTCTGAATCAGATTTTTGCTCAGGTCCCTCAATTAAAGCCAGAAATTACCTGAAATCACAGAAAAACACACAAACTCATAGTAAAGTCCAGAAATATGATTTTTATTTAAAAACTAATAAAAATATAATAAAAAGTAACTAATTCATATTAAAAACTACTTAAAAATAATGCCAAAAAGCATATAAATTATCCGCTCATCAATGACTAATTGCATACTTGATGGAATATTTTCGCGGAAAAACGAATTCCTCCGAAACACTCAAATCTAACCGGCAAGTGCACCGGGTCGCATCAAGTAATAATAACTCACGGGAGTGAGGTCGATCCCATAGGGATTGAAGGATTGAGCAATTTTAGTTTAGTGGTTGATTTAGTCAAGCGAATCAAGATTTGGTTGAGAGATTTGTGATTTGCAGAATTTAAATTGCATAGAAAGTAAAGGGAATGGGTAATTGGCATGAAATTAAAGAGAACTGAAATTTAAAGTGCTGAATCTTAAAGAACAAGAAATTAAATGGCAGAAACTTAGAACGCAAGAAATGTAAATTGCAGAATCTTAACATGCAAGAAATGTAAATGGCTTGAATTGTAAAGGGAATTGGGAGTTGGATTTGCAGGAATTAAACGAGGAAAAGTAAATTGCAACAAAGAGAGAAGTAAAGGATGTCTTGAATCAAACCGGATCTTAAAACAGAAAAGTAAAATGAGCATGAAAACAGTAAACAGAGGATATAAATTGAGAATTCAGATCTCAGGACCCAAGAGACTAGAAAACCAAGTCTAGATCTCAATGCCTTCCTAGATCCAACAAGAACAATTGCAAAGGAGATTGTAAATTGCAAAGAAAGTAGATGAAGAACAATGAACCGAAACTGAAATTCAATTAAGCAGAAAATTAAACAAGATCCCAAGGTGAGATTGAAACAGAATTTCTTCAACTCTCCACCCAAAATCCAAGACAAGAAAAGTAAAGAGTGCTGGGCAAGAACAAGGAAGAAGAGAGATCAATTCTCCTCCCAAATTCTCTTGAATTAAAAACAACAATGCTAAGAAAAATAAAAGTGAGCTCCAAGCCAAAACCGAAAAGAAAGTTCTTCTGCAAAACTAAAAGCGAAGCTCCCCTAAAACTTAAATTCAAATCTATTTATACACTTTCTTCAAATGGTCTTCAAGCCTTCAATTGGGCCTTTGCTCTTGGTGGAATTGGGTTGAGAGAGGCCTTAGTTGATTGCTCTTGGAGTTTGGAGAAGAACCGAATTGAACCGGGTTAGAATCATGAAAGCTTGAGTAAAAGTTGGAGTAAAAGTTAGGGGTCTAACTTTTGCTCCAGCTTTTACTTCCTGGTTCATAATTAATCCAAAAGTTTGAGCTAAAGTTTGAGGGCAAACTTTTGCTCAAACTTTTTGTTCTCTCTTCCTCCTAGCCCTTCCTTCTTGCATCAACCTTTCTCCAAGCTTTCTTCACCTATCATTAATCAATCAAACACATCAAAGCTATGCTCAAAATCATGAGATATTCATTCTTTCATAATATGTGACATTTATAGCATAAAACCTCATGAAATGGCATGAATTCATACATGGTTGATTAAATCAAAGGAAACATGAAAATCTACCAAATTGACTTGCTTTTGGCTCAAGAAAGTGCATAATTCAATTGAAAACAAAAGAAAAAGGCTAGTGAAACTAGGCTAAGATGACTTGTCATCAATACTCTGGTACTTTTTTATTATTTCTCTAGTACTTTAATATCCTGTTGTTGGATAAGATATTGGTTTGACATAGAAAATGTATTCAATTGAATTCTGAACTTGTGTTGCTCATACACATGTGTCATGATTTGGTGTTTGGTTTTAATGCTTTGGTGATGTTTAATTAAGTTTGTAGAAAGGAAATGCATGATACATAATGAATCATTTTGCTTGAGATGTTGAAAATGTTGCATTACAAGATAATTTTGTACAAGCATTTGTGCGTCTGGTATTGTTGTGTTCTCTATGTGTGTATATAAACAGGGAACTAAAGATGAGCACATATTAAGGGAGAGTGATGAGCGGATATTTTATACGCTTTTTGGGGATAATTTCATATAGTTTTGAGTATGTTTTAGTTAGTTTTTAGTCTATTTCTAGTAGTTTTTAGGAAAAATTCATATTTCTGGACTTTACTATGAGTTGTGTGTTTTTTTGTAATTTCAGGTATTTTTCTGGCTGAAATTGAAGGAGCTGAGCAAAAATCTGATTCAGGCTGAAAAAGGACTGCTGATGCTGTTAGATTCTGACCTCCCTGCACTCAAATTGGATTTTCTGGAGCTACAGAACTCGAAATGGCATGCTTCCAATTGCATTGGAAAGTAGACATCCAGGGCTTTCCAGCAATATATAATAGTTTATACTTTGCACAAGGATAGACGACGTAAACTGGCGTTCAACGCCAGTCCTCTGTCCAATTCTGGCGTTCAGCGCCAGAAAAGGATCAAAAACTGGAGTTGAACGCCCAAACTGGCACAAAAACTGGCGTTCAACTCCACAATTGGCCTCTGCACGTGAATTGCTTAAAGTCTTAATTGCATTGGAAAGTAGACATCCAGGGCTTTCCAGCAATATATAATAGTCCATACTTTGCACAAGGATAGATGACGTAAACTGGTGTTCAACGCCAGTCCTCTGCCCAATTCTGGCGTTCAGCGCCAGAAAAGGATCAAAAACTGGAGTTGAACGCCCAAACTGGCACACATAGATTGCTTCAAACCAACAATCTCCGTGGGATTCGACCCTTACTCACGTAAGGTATTACTTGGACGACCCAGTGCACTTGCTGGTTAGTGGTACGCGTTGTGAAAAGTGTGATTCACAATTCGTGCACCAGAGAGCAACCCTTGTGAAAGAAAGGGGGGCACATCAAAATTCAGTGGTATTTTCAAAGGGAAGTTTCTGAAACTTATCTATGTTAAATCCTTTGATTATTACCTTGAATATTATGTGTGCCATCAAGAGAGAGATTGTTGAGTTTAGAAAATAAATAACACATTGATGATGACAAATATGTTAACTTAGGTTAATAACCCAAGTGGGTTTGATGAAGTGTTTAAGTGTGTAGGACCAATTTTGAACAAGAAGCCCATTAAAATTACAACTTTGATAGCAAAACAAAGCCAAGCTTATAATGAAGCCTATGGCCCTAATTGAAGAAAGAGAAGCTTACTGCTGGTGGAGTGTTGCTTATTCGGGCATAATTCAAAAAGAAAAATAGGGTTCACTTTTTTTGCTATCACTAAAGTAGAAGAAAGGGAAAATAATCAAGAAAGCTAATGTCAAATCAAGTTAATCAAAAGCATTCTAAGCAAGTTCAGAAATTAAAGGTAATTTGTTTCCTTTAACATGCAAGTTAATTGCTTCACACTTTCTGCTACTCTCTGTATCACCATTTCAGGCAAGTGAAGAACATGGAGGCTGAATCTTCTCTGCTCTAATTCTGTTTTTACAATTTATGAGACAAAATAAAATTGTCTCCTACATAATCTGCTATGCAGATCAAACAGAGGCTAAGTTATAAGTTCTGGTTTTAAGGCTTTATTAATCATGTTTAAAGAAGGCCATATATTCAACCCTCTTTCTCTAGGCCATCAAAAACCTTCAATTTCATTATCTCTAATTCTTGAATTAGAGTATTTATTTAAGAATAAATTGTAATATGATGAACAAACAGTACTTTATTTAGAGATAATTTCATTGGATTAAAATTGACTTTTAATTATTATATTATCCCTATTTTTTTATTAGAAGTTACCAACCTATCCTTACCCCTTTTTCCCAAATTGAAACCCTAAAACCTAATTTCATCAAAACTCACACATACTCCCTCCAAACATCCGTCACCTTCCTTTCTTTTCACACCACACACCATGCCCAGAAGGAAGGGAGAAGAGAGGGGATGATTCCTGCTAGGACCACCCCCGCCGTCACCACGGAGCCTCCTCCTCCCTTCCTTCTTAATCAACGGCTCTCTCACACTCTCTCTCTTTCTATGGAAATTTCTGAGGCTACTGCTGGGTTTGGTAGGGGAAACATTGCCGGTTAGGGTTAGGTTAGAAGGTTTTGTGTAAGAAATTGAGAATTTTGGGTAATTTAGTAATTTTAATAAAATTAAAGGGTAATAGAGTAAATGAAAACTAATTTTGAATCCAATAATAATATCTAAAATTATCATTTAATCATTAATTTACAAATTGTTTTCAACTCAATACTCTAATTTAATATTTGGAGATAATCAACCTAATTTTCTGTAAAATCATAAAATAAAGATCAAAATCTAATTATTCAAATTAAACCATATATCTAAAGCCCTCATTATTTTTCAATTATTCAAGTTTTCAAATCAATAATAAGAAAATATCCAATCAATATAAAAATTTCTGAAATTGATATCCTAAATAAATAAAATAAATCATAATTAATTTATTATTTAATTTCTAAAAATCTGGGGTCTTACACGTCTTTTTCATGTGAAGGGAGCCACCAGAAGAGTGGTTCAATGACATATTGGACATCTCAGAGAGACCATCATAGAACATGGTCGATTCTGAGATCCTATCAGGAGAACATCTCCTGATCAACTGCTTGTATCTTTCCCATGCTTCACAGAGGAATTCTCCCTCTTTCTGTCTGAAGGTCTGGACTTCTATCCTGAGCTTACTCAGCTTCTGAGGTGGAAAGAACTTGGTCAAGAATCCATTGACCACCTTCTCCCATGTATCTAGGCTCTCCTTAGGCTGAGAATCCAGCCATAGCCTTGCTTTGTCCCTAACAGCAAAGGAAAAAAGCATGAGCTTGTAGACCTCTGGGTTTACTCCATTCGTCTTGACAGTGTCACAGATCTGCAGAAAATTAGAGATGAATTTGTTGGGGTCTTCCTGCAGGAGCCTATGAAACTTGCAATTCTGTTGTACTAGAGTGACCAGTTGAGGCTTAAGCTCAAAGTTTTTTGTACCGATGGCAGGTATGGAGCTGCTGCACCCATAGAAGTCAAATGTGGGTGCAGTGTAAGATCCAAGGACCTTTCTTGCGTCTCCTCCATTGTTTGGATTAGCTGCCATAGTTGTATCTTCAGCTTCTTGTTCAAGAGCTTCTGTGAGATTTCCTCTGGTTCTCCTAGCTTGAGCTTGCTTCAAACGCCTTCTTAAGAATCTCAAGTTCAGGATCAGGATCAAGAAGAACTTCTCTATCTCTAGTCCTGCTCATAAACAAAAAGAAAGAAACCAAGAAGAATAAAAGAAAGAAGTCTCTATGTCAGAGTATAGAGAACTTTCTGTTAGAAACTCGGATAAAGGGAAAAGAAAATAAAAGTGCCTTTTATTAAAAAGAAGTTTCGAAAATAAAGAGAGATAAATAATTTGAAATTTTCGAAAAAAAAGTTGAGAGAGAAAGAAGTTAGAAATTTCAAAAAAGAGGAAAGAGAAAGAAGAATTAAAGAGACACCAAACTTTTAAAATTAAAATAAGATAAAACAAACAGCTAACTAACAAGATTTAAAAAATAAAAATTTGAATAATTGAATTTAAATTTTTTTTTTTAAAATTAAAAAGAAAAAGTCAAACAAAGATTTTGAAATTCAAATTTTAAATAAAGAAAAACTAACATAATATTAAACTTTTAAATTTTGAATTTTAAAATAAGATAAGATAACAAAATTTTGAAATCAAAGAAAAAAGATGCGATAAAGTTTTCAAAATATATTTAAAATTTTTTTTTAAAAATTTAAAACGAAAAGACAAACACTTGGCGGACACCAAACTTAAAATTTTGAAATCAAAGACACTAATTTCGAAAATTGAAAAGGAAAAATATTAAAGACACCAAACTTAAAAATTTTGAAACCAATCAAAAGAAAACACCAAGAAAATTTCGAACAAAAAGAAAAGAAACCAAGAACAATTTTCAAAAATCAAGAGGAAAGAAAAATAATTAACCAAGACTACTAAGAACACGAAACTTAAAAAATTGACACAAAATTTGAAAAAGAGAAAAGAAAAAGGACTAAAAACGAATTTTTGAAAAAATTTTTAAGAAAAGAAAACAAAGAAGGTTCGAAAACTTAACAAGAAAAATGATTAAAAAGAAAAACTAATAAAAAGTACCTAATCTAAGCAGCAAGACAACCAGTAGTAGTATTTCAATCTCGAACAATCCCTGACAACGGCACCAAAAACTTGGCGCGCAAAATTGAACTCGCACAACTTCACCAGTAAGTGCATCGGGTCGTCCAAATAATACCTCAGATGAGTGAGGGTCGATCCCACGAGGATTGTTGGATTGAGCAAGCAATGGTTATCCTGCAGATCTCAGTCAGGCAAATAGAAAGATAATGGTTGTTGTTGTAGGCGCATAAACAAAATAAATAAGAAAACAATAAAGAATTGATAAAGAAAAAATAATAAGAAATCATTTAAGGCTTTGGAGATGCTTTATCTTTCTAGATTAATACTTCTTACAGACTACTTTAACAATGAATGATTTATTCTATGGCAAAGCTGTAAATGATTAACTCTTATCCTCTCATAAAGTCAATCTCCTCTAATTCATATCAAACGCCATTGTCAGGGGTCATTCAATATAAACGAGGGTGAAGCTCACTCAATTCATTCTCCTTTAGTAATCTTACTCAAAACGCCACAGATAAGGTCATATCTTCTGGATCAAAGAATGAAGCTCAATGTTCTAGCCTTAGCGCCACAGAAACCTCATCAACCATAACTAACCAGATTATATGTCACTTATCCTCGATTAGCCCAGATGAATTATTGGTTCAGGTGATGTATTCTCAAGCTTTAGCTCAATACTATTCGGGTCAGAACTCGTAAAGAACTCATGTAGAGAAAGGGACATACCCAGTCTCTTTTGGATGAAGAACGACAATACATCATAGAATAGAATCAAAGATATATTAAAATAGAAACAGTAATATTATTAATCCATAGGAATCAGCAGAGCTCCTAACCTTAACCTAGGAGGTTTAGTTGCCCATAATTTACAGAGAAGACTTAGATATGAAAAGTATGATACAAGTTGATCCCTTAAACCTAAGTGCTCTCCTCTTTATATAGGAGATGTTAACACTAAAAGATGTTAATTTAAAATTAAAAAGTACAAAGATAAACTACACTAAGCTAAAAAGTGCGAAAAATCCACTTTGGGCCCACTTTGGTCTTGTGCTCGTCCAAGCCTGGCGTTCAACTTGGAGAATGGGTGTTGAACACTAGGTAGGGTGTAAAAGCATGCTTCCTTGGTCCCTTGGTGGTGTTGAATGCCAGTCTTGGGCGTCCAACGCTGGGCTTTGGTCCTTCTTGGGCGTTGAATGCCAGATGTGGGCGTTCAACGCCAGTTATGGACAATGATTTGGAAGAGAAGTATAGACTATCATATATTGCTGAAAATCTCTAGTAGTAGTATTGAGCCTCCGATAGTCAATGCACATATGCCAACCAGTGACGATTGTTGTAGGAATTAGCTCATTCTTCTCATTTGTAACCACTGCCACTCTTCCCTTCTTGGGAACCACTTCCATCGGACTAACCCATGAACTGTCAGAAATAGGATAGATGATTCCGGCTACCCACAACTTCATAACCTCTTTTTTAACCACTTCTTTCATAGTTAGATTAAGCCGCCTTTGTGGTTGCACAATAGGTTTAGAATATTCCTCAAACAAAATCTTGTGCATATACATAGTTAGACTTATCCCCTTTAAGTCGCCAATGGTCCAACCAAGTGCTGTTTTGTGCTTCTTTAGAACAAGTAATAGTGCATCCTCTTCACCCTTGCTTAGAGAGGAATTTATAATCACTGGATATGAGTCTTTTTCCCCTAGAAAAGAGTACTTGAGAAAGGGAGGTAAGGGCTTTAATTCAAGCTTGGGTGGCCCCTTCTCCTCCTTAAGCACGTTTGGTGCCCCTTTAAAAGGTGTGGGGTCATCAATCTCCTCCAAGTCTTATTCTAAAGAGGGCTCCATAAACTTTCAAGTCTCTGCGCTTTTAAGACATCTTGAACCAATGGTTCAATATAATCGATCTTCATACATCCCTTAGGGTCACTGAAATGTTGCAAGAACTCAAGCACATTAAGCACAATTTCCTCCTTATTGACCCTCAATGTCAATTCACCTTTTTGAAGATCAATCAAGGCCCTTCCAAAAGTGAGAAACAGCATTTCTAAGATAATAGAAGCATTGATATCCTCTTCCATATCTAATATAACAAAATCAGCAGAAAAAATGAAAGTTCCTACCTTCACTAGGAAATTCCCAACGACTATAAGAGGGAATCTAATAGAGCGATCAGCAAGTTAAAGAGAGATTTTAGTAGATTTTACCTCACTAATATGGAGCTTTCTCATTAATAAAAGTGGCAAGAGGTTGATGCTTGCTCCAAGGTTACACAATGCCCTCTGAATAGTGACATCTCCAATGGTGCAAGGAATTAAAAAGCTCCCTAGATCTTTTATCTGTTTCAGGATGTTCTTCTGGATAATTGTACTACACTTCTTAATGAGCACTACGATTTCACGTTCCTTCCAATCTCTCTTTTTGGTCAGGAGGTCCTTCATGATTTTGGCATAGAGAGGCATTTGCTCTAAAACTTCAGCAAAGGGAATATTAATTTTTAATTTCTTGAAAACCTCCAAGAACTTTGAAAACTGATGATCCTTTGTCATCTTTTGGAACCTCTGGGATATGGAATCTTGGGGTTGTATTCGGGCACCAGAATCCTTACCTCATGTGGTTTGGTCTTAACTTGAATGAAGTGGGGGTGCTTGGAAGTGTGTTCCCTAGAGGGGTTGGCGTCCTTTAGGGTCTCTTTAGTGCCCTCCTTCTGACTCTCAGCTTCTGTGCTTACTACCTTGCCACTCCTCAGACTAATAGCCTTGCATTCCTTATTTGGATTCAGAATTATATTACTAGGGAGGATGAGATTAAGCCTTTCAGTAGTTTGCTTGTTCAACTAGCCTATTTGAACCTTCAAATTTCTAAGTAAAGCTCTAGTTTCCTATATGAAGCTATTTGTATTCTTGGAGAGTTCTACTAATTGTGCTCTCAATGATGAAGGTTCTTGAGGGACCGGGTGCGAATTGTGTGCTTGGTAAGGTTGATATGGATGGTTAAAGTTATTCTGAGAAAAGTTGTTGTTGTTAAAGTTGGACAACCTTTGATTCTGATTTTCCCAGCCAAAATTTGAGTAATTTCCCATCCCAAATTGTATGTCTTGGAAAAAGGATCATTGCTAGCCGATCTTGAAGAATTACCTATGTAATTAACTTACTCAGGAAGGGTTTGCTCATAACCAAAGCCTCCAAATTGAGACACTCTACCACTCATATCAAAAGAAGGATCTAGGGTAGCAATGGAAGACACTTGCATACTTCCCACGTGTTGAGTGATGGCTGCAACCTGTTGGGACATAGCATTATTTTGAGCCAAAATAGCATCCAAGGCATCCAGCTTTATAACTCCTTTCTTCATAGTTTCTCTAAGGAGTATAAGTACAGATTGTTAGCCACCGTCTCTATCAAATCCACAGCCTCATCAGTGGCTTCATATGCAGAAAACCTCCTGCAAAGTTATCCAGAGAGAGTCTAGAAACCAGAGTGATACCATCATAGAAAATCTATAATTGTACCCAATTCGCAAACATATCCGGAGGGCACTTCCGTATCATAGCCTTGTATCTCTCCCAAACTTCATAGAGAGACTCTGCTTCATGCTGTCTAAATGTCTAAATGGCAGTTCTCAGCTTAGTCAACCTCTAGGGTAGAAAGAATTTGGTTAAAAACTTACTAACCAAATTCGCACAGGTTGCTATACTCTCTATAGGTTGTATCTCAAGCCACTAACAGGCTCGGTCCCTAATAACAAAAGAGAATAACATTAACCTATAAACCTTTGTAGGGACCCCATTGGTCTTGACTATATCACATATCCTCAGAAAATTGGATATGAAGAGATTAGGATCCTCCTGCAGGCTTCCACTTAACTGACAATTTTGCTGAACTAGAGATATGAGTTGAGGATTCAACTCAAACTTGTTCGCATGCATAGTTGGTGATACAATACTTCCTATACAACTCTCGAGATTGGGGTTAGTATAAGACCCCAGAATTCTTCTGATAGACGAGGCGTTGTTGGGGTTATTAACCACAAAAATTTTAGTATTCTCAGCCATACTGAATTCAACTTCCTCTTCAGACTCGTCCCCAAATATCTCATGGACTCTCTGAGCTCTATCTTGTTTCCTTTGCTTCTAAAGAGTCCTTTCAATCTCAGGGTCGTACAGAAGAGGCTCTTTTTCCCTATTCCTCTGCATAAACAACTCGAACAAGGAAAAGTGGGATACTCAACGTCACAGTGAAGAAATCCTAGTGAAGTACTCGAAAAATGAAAGGAAAAAAACTCAAATAAATTCAGAAAAGGCAGCAAAACTTTTAAAAGAAAATAAACTAGAATAAACAAAAATTAAAAAAGAATAAAAATAAACTGGACTAAACTAAAGCAAAATAAAATAAAATATAATAGCAACTAAACAAAAATTGGAATAAAGAAAAAGGTCCAATCTAGCTAACTAATCAACTGGTAGTTGTCAGTCATAATTAATCCCCGGCAACGGCGCCAAAAACTTGGTGGCAAAATTTACAAAACCACAACTTACCGGCAAGTGCACCGGGTTGTACCAAGTAATAAACTCAGGTGAGTGAGTATTAATACCACGAGGATTAATGAACTAATCAAGCAATGGTTGATTAGTTAAGCTAGTTAGACAAATTGAAATAAGGAGGTTGATGTTCGAATAGCATAAGAAGCAACAAATTAAGAAAACTAACAATGAATAGTTGAGGAAACGGTATGAGAATAGAGTTAAGGCTTTGGAGATGTTTAAATGTCCAGATTAATATCAATTATTAACTACCTTGATCATGTAATGATTATGTTTATAGCAAACTTCAGATGATTAAATTCCTATTCCTAGGCAATCTAATCTCCTCTAATCCAATTGACTATCAATTCCTTGATCACAAGATTGTATTAGAGGGTTAAGTTCAAATTCTGGTTTACATGCCACACAACCCTAAGAATCCCAAAGCATAATGCAGTTATATGTCACGTACCACACTAAGTCCAGATAATTAGAAGTTATGAGGAATTGATTTCAAGCTATAATTCTAATGATATAACTTTTCCCAGACTCAAATAGAATTCAAGTAGAATTAGAGTTATTTCCCAATAATCACTAATTCCTAAGATGTACAACAAAACCAATCCTTATACAATAATCAAGGCATTAATCAAGAGTAGAAAAACAAATATTTATTAATCCATTCAAGAAAACAGATCTCCTAACCTTAACAATGGAAGTTTAATTACTCATGTCATAGAATACCTTAGCAGAGAAAATGTATGAAAAGTGCAGAATAAAAATTAGGAGAAGAAAAGTCCCCGCTTAGAAGGATCTCAATCCTATTTATAGTCCTAATAAAAATAGATTTTGAAACTAAAATAAAATCCTAAGAGTTCTTTTCTAATAGTCTTGTGATTTACAAAATCAAATCTCTAAAAGCCTTGTTGATTTGTTATAATGTGCGGTCCCCTCTTGAATCTCGCATTTGGCACCATCCAGGCAGTGGATCTTGTACGCGAAAAATAGGTTTGGGCGCTAAATGCTGGTGGCTGGGTGGTTGGCGCCAGGTCTCCTGAAAAGAGGCACACTTTATGAAGTTTTGGGTACTAAAGGCTAGGTCGTAGCGTTTGGCGCTAGGCACCCATAGAAGAGTTGATCCAATTAAGCTCTTGTGATCATTCGTACGCATAACACATGCGTACGCAAGATCTCCCTTTTTTCTCCAGTGATGCGTACACATGGATGATGCGTACGCATGATCCTTGTTTGCTTCTACTTCTGCTTCTCCACGCTTAGCGTCGCCTTCCGTTTTCAAGCACCAGGGCGGGATGCCCTATTTCTTCCCCTTTTCTATTTCTTTTCTTTTCCCTTTCCTTTCACTTCTTCCCCCATTCTTCATTTTCCCTCTTCTCTTCCACCTTCTTCTTTTACCTTTTTCTGGTGAACCACCACCGGTGACCACTTTTCTCCGACAGTCTTCTTTCTCTCTTCTTACTCTTCTTCTCTTCTCTCTCATCCTCTTACTTCCACTTACCACCACTTCTTCTTGTTTTCAAGGTTTCACTTCTCCCTCCCTTATCTTCTCTATTTTCTTTTCTTAAGTTGCATTTCATTACTTGGTTTCTCTTTTGTTGCACTTTATTCTCTTATTTATTTCTTATTCTTAGTTCTTTTCTTTTCATTTTTCTTGTATGTTTACATTGGTGTTAGACCACTGATAAACCCATATTTTATGATATATCTTGTGCTTAATCTGAGTGATTTATTCAATCCTTCACCCACTTATTCATATTAATTGCATGGTTTTACTTTCCCTTCCTTATTATGTGATGTATGTGAAAAACATGTTTCCTATGCTTAAAAATAATTATTTTGATTACCCTTTATTTCCATTCGATGCCGTGATTCATGTGTTGAGTAGTTTCAGATCTTCTAAGGCAGGAATGACTTAAAAGATGGAAAGGAAACATACAAAAATGGAAGGAAAGCACAAAACAGAGTTTTTGAAGAAACTGGCATCCACGCGATCGCATGGGCGACGCGGCCGTATGCCAGCGCGAATCAACAGCGACGCGACCGCATGACTGACGCGATCGCGCGCCATAACCAGAACACATATGACGCGGCCGCATGACTGAAGCGACCGCGTGACAAGGAAAACTCCGAATGACGCGACCGCGTGACCCACGCGGACGCGTGACAGAGGCCACGCACCAGAAATTACAGAAAATGCTCCCAGCGATTTTTGAAGCCCTTTTTGGCCCAAATCCAAGTCCAGAAGGCATAGACCAGAGGTTATGAAGTGGGGGGAACGCATCCATTCAAAGGAGAGTCTCCAATTAGTTAGTTTTCCATGATTTAGATTTATTTTTGAGAGGGAGATTCTCTCCTCTCTCTTTAGGATTAGGATTTAGATTTAGGATTTTATTCGCTTTCCGGATTATCTCTTTACCAGGTTCAATATTCCTTTTTATTTTGTTCTCAATTTAATTATGAATTCTTCTACGTTACAGATTACTCTTTGAATTAATGTTATTTGAGGTATTTCAGTTTAATATTGCTTTCTTTTATTTATGTTACTTTTATCCCCAATCTGAAGACATTTTTATTCCAGTAGATTTACTTTTTCCCTTTTGGTCTTAGTTAAGAAATCGGTAACTCATAAGTTATCAAACTCAACATGATTGATAATCGTTATCTTTACTAATTGAATTGAACTTCAATAATCCCAATCTTTCCTTAGGGATTAACTAGGATTTGAGGATCTAACTAATTAGTCACTTGACTTTCCTTTGCTCTAGCAAAGGTTAACTAAGTGGAATTAAGATTCAATTTTCATCATCATTGATAAGGATAACTAGGATAGGACTTCTAATTTCTCATACCTTGCCAAAAGTGTGTTTTACAGTTATTTATTTAATTTACAGTCTTTTACTTACTTTAATTGCAATTTAAATCACTTGTTCCTCATCTTCAAAACCCCAATTTACAATCTTCATAACCAATAATAAGAACATACTTCCCTGCAGTTCCTTGAGAAGACGACCCGAGGTTTAAATACTCAGTTATCAATTTTAAAGGGGTTTATTACTTATGACAACCAAAACGTTTGTATGAAAGGACTTTTGTTGGTTTAGAAACTATACTTGCAACGAGGATTTATCTGCAAATTTCTAGACCACACAAAAGTTCTCTCATCAACCACCACTTTCCATTTCTTTTATAAGTCCATTGTATTGTTTTGGTGCTACTTGCTTTATTTGCTTTTCATTTTGTTGGTGATTATATGCTTGGTTTGTCAACTAGCTTGTTGATTGTTAAAATGCACACCAAGTGTTTGTAAAAAAGTTTCAATGACACTTTGCCTTAATTTTGGCTTTATTCTTGCATCTCTTTGCTATTTTTTCACAACACTTGTCTTCTTA
>NC_029789.2:110876558-110893000 GCF_000816755.2 Arachis ipaensis
CTTTCTTCTTATGCTCACTATTCTTGCATATATGCTTCCTTGTTGCCTTATATGCTTGATTACGCTCTTGCTTTATTTTATGCTATATGCCTTCTTTGTTCTTGCATTGATTGACACTTTTAATATAGGGCCTGAAACTGATACAGTCAAGGAGTAGTTAAAGCCCCAACTCTCTTAATCTTGGTTATTGTAATATAACCCTCTAATGTATCTATAAATAACACTCTTGGATACTAAAAGAAATAAGAATAATCAATTACATTTTCTCTCTATTCTTGGATTCTCTACTCTCTCTTTCTATTTTCAAACACTACCACATAATCACACATGGTATCACGAGCCTTCCACATTTTTCTTTTTCTTTGAATCCCGAGTCTTCTTCGGCTTCTCAATTGGAACATCGGGATGCATAGCGCCCAATTCCGAAACCGTAAAATCAACAACAACACCATGTTTCTTATTCTTCAGATTTTGGGTCGCATCTTTACTCTCAGGTGAAGGCACAATTTTAGATCCCTCAACATCATTGATGTTCTCAAGGTTCTGACCCATGGCTTTGATTGTTCTGAATGCTTCAACCAACAACAACAAATCTCTTCTCCGACCTATTCTTGACAAATTGGATGACACTAATTTTGTTACCTGGGAACAATTGGCTCTTTTTACCATCAAGGGTCAAAATCTCGAAGATCATATTATTGAGGGCAAAGAACCCCAAAATATGAATCTGATACAGCTCAAACAACTGGTATAATTTCTTCAAAGCATTCAGAATGGCTTCTACATGATTACAATTTAAGTTCGTGGCTCCTTGCATCCATTGATAGCTCCTATAAGAATAACACGGTGGGCTGTAAATCTGCTCTTCAGATCTGGAACAGGCTTCATCAATTGTTTGCAGAATCTACAAAATCAAAAATCAAGCAAATAAAGGCACAGCTAAAGAATACCGAAAAGAATGTTCAGAGTATATTACAGTACCTTAAGAACATTAAGAAACTAGTAGATTCTCTCATCTCTCATGGTTATGATGTCACCATAGAAACATACATTGAAGTAATTTGTGATGGTCTCCTAGAGGATTATTCGAGCTGTGATGTTAAATTTTGTGTTGATCTAGAATTCCTCAATAAATTGGATCACTTCGTTGCAAGTATAGTCTAGACCAACAACCAATCTTCCATCAAAGTTTAATTTTGGTTGTCACAAGTCCAACCCAATAAAGATAACTGAGAGTATTAGTCCCAGGTCGTTCTCCCTAGGAATTACAATCGAGTGCTCAATTATTGGTTATGAGGTTCAAGGGGTTAGGTTGATAAAACAAGAAATTAAAAAGGCAAAAAAAAAAATAAATGACAAGAAAATAAAGAAAACACTAAGGAAAGTAATTACTAAAAAGATGCATTCATGGCAAGGATTGAGAATCAAAACTTTCTATCCTAGTCATTAATTATTATACAATCATTAACAAGAGCTAGTCCTATTTCGTCATCTCCAATATCGGAAGAAGGTATAATGTTATCTTCACATTGAGAGAAAGTCAAATAAGCCTAGTTAATCCCAATCCATAGGTAATGTTAATGGATACAAGACTAACTAATCACTCTAGATCACCAATCTAAATTCGGTATTAATGACTCAAGGTTGCCCAATTTCTCTTTCCAAGCCAAGAATGCTCAAAATCTACTCTAAAATCCAACCAAACATTTTGTCAAACACTTGGAAGGCATAAAAGGAAAGCATAGTAAATAACAAGAAATATAAAATCTAACAACTACCAATGCAAGAAAATAACAATAATAACTCAATTAAACATCAATGACATGAAAACATAAAATTGCATTAAAGAAAATTCAAATCCAACAAGAGTGCATGAACATGAAAAAAACATAAAAGGGAAATTAACAAGTAAAATTAAGAGAACAAGGATGTAGGAACAAGAAATTTGTAAAGAAACCTAGATGAAAACAAAAATTAAAACCTAAATCTAAGAGAGTTTGACCTAAATCTACCTTAATTCTAGAGAGAAGAGGGAGCTTCTCTCTCTAGAAAATTACCTAAAGCATGATCCTAAGCCAATCTAATTGCTCCCCCTTTGTGTCCTCTTGAATTCTGCATCAAATAGCTTCAGAAATGAGTTGGATTTGGGCCTGGATGGCTCAGAAATTGCCCTGCGTATTCACTTTAATGAGGTCACGTGACCAGCATCACGCGTGCGCGTGGATGACGCATGCGCGTCGCCTTGCAAATTCCCTCCTCACTCGTACGCGTGGATGACACGTGCGCGTGGCCTTGACAAAATTTTCTTTCACGCGTATGCGTGGGTGATGTGTGCGCGTGGCCATGAATTCTTCAAATGCTCATTTCTTCGTGAATTCTCCATTTTACATATTTTTCTCTTCACTTCTTCCATCTAATCCTTGCCTTATAAACCTGAAATCACTCAACAAACATATCAAGGCATCGAATGGAATTAAGGTGAATTAAATTTAGCTAATTAAAGGCCCAAAAAACATGTTTTTAACTCTTAAGCACAAATTAGGAGAAATTCACAAAACATGCTATTTCATTGAATAAATGTGAGATAAGTTGATAAAATCTCCTAAATTTATCACAAGATAAACCACAAAATTGGGGTTTATCAAACCTCCCCACACTTAAACTAAGTATGTCCTTATGCTAAACTCAAGAAAGAGACAAAGGGTATCAATATTTATTCAATGCAAACTATCTATATGCACCCTATCTAAATGCAATCTATCTAAATGAATGCAACTACTTGGTCAAAATAAATCAGTTTCCACTAATACATATATAAACATAAGCTAAAGCAATCACAATCAAATTAAATCCACAATTGAATTGAGTTATTGAAAATAATTTACACTTGCAAGATAAAGATGATCACAGGTAAAAACACGTAATTGGGTGATTCGAACCCTCAATTTTCCTCTAATCATGCTTTCCAAGATTTGTTTTTCATCTAACAATCAACAATTATTCAATGCATACATACATTTATCGTGAGGACATATCCATCAGGTTGTAATGGGGATAGGGTCAAGGTAAGGATATATACGGTCAAGTGAGCTTGAAATTTGAATCTTTGATTAACTTAAGCTTTCCACCTAACACATACAACTACCTATACAATTCTAATGCGAACCTAACTACCCATTCTTCACTTTTTCACACACTCATGCATTCTCTTTTTTATCACAACACATGTGTATTGTTATTATTACTTTACTTTGGGGCATTTTGTCCCCTTCTTATTGCTTCCTTTTTCTTTTTCTTTTTTTTTCTTTTTGCTATTTATTATTTTTTTTTCTTTCATTTTTTTTCTTTTGTTTTTCTCTTTTTCTTTTGATGAATTATATATAAAGGTACCAATGCATATGGTTTAAATATTTAATGCATGAGTATGTACCCAATTCCCAAGATCTCAAAAAAAATATAAAAACACACTTTTATCCCAACCAATGTTCCCAAATTTTCCAAACTTGAATGGTAAACACTCTCACTAGCCTAAACTAATCAAAGATCTAAATTAAGGATATTTATTATTTTCCGTTTTAAGACTAGTAATGTGCTAATATTAAGAACAAAAGGGGTTTATCATAGGCTCAAAGTTGGCTAACAATGGTAGATAAAGCCATTTGGGTAAGTGAGCTAAATGAAACAACAGCCTCAATCATACAAATGCATTCATACACCAAATAATGGACATATAGAATCAAGCAAATCAAAGATTACAATCATAGAAAGAGAATAATACACACAAGAATGAAAATAGTGGTTATATGATGTGACCACACAATTAAGGCTCAAAAACTCACATGGTTGTGAGTTCTTAGTTCAAAAACATGTTCCACAATGTATAGTTCAAACAAGTTTTAATGAAAATTTTTTTTTACTCAAATCAATTGGGGTGCCCTATAGATAAAATCCTTGGGGTGCCCTATATATATATATGCAAACTAAGGAGATGTAACTAAAAATTATAAATGACCTAAAAATGAAATATGAAAGTGTTGGAATTAGAAATTTGTCACCCAAAAATGGCCGATTCGGTCGGACGACCTCCCCGCACTTAAAAGTTTGCATCGTCCTCGGTGCATTCAGAGATGAGTAAGCGGGTACGACGATTACACTGATTGCCAACTTCAGCTGGTGGATCAACCGGCTACTGCGTGTTCTTTCTCCCGCTTCCGTTTTTGCTTATGATGACTCACCCATGAAAAATAGAAAATAGCACAGTAAGATGAGAAAATGAAAAAGCAAGGAAGCGTAAATTGTTGGAATGAGGTAATGATCACTAGAATGAAGTGAGTGAATTAGTTTGTGACATTAGGAAAAATAGTGTGTGAGTTCTAAGTTGCATGCGGGGTAGAACACACACACTAGCATAAAAAGCTATGTTACAATTACACAAAAGAAGTAAGCACTTTACTCATTCTAGTGTGCTTGAAATACTTCAAAGAAAATTTGTGGGTTAAGACAACCAACAAGTGATAAAGAGTATGAAAGCATTCAAGCAATAATGAAACAATTATGAATTAGATTAGGTATGGACATAGATTGATGTGCAAGGCAACTTTAATGAATAAAATGGAATATAAAACTTACACATCAATCAATGACATACTTTGAAGTTTATTTGCAATATCTAATTGACATAAAAGTGGAAGACATTGGTGCTATAGAACTTAGGAAAAGAGAGATAGAAATTAAAATCAATCACATAGCAAGAATGGTCCACAAAGCTTAGAAGGCTCAAAAATATGTCACTACGTAAACTTATGATCCAGTTTCACAATTCCAAAATCTCAATGCATGAAATAGGTGACGTAAATAAGGATAATCATCAACAAGCATCACCTAAAAAATGCATTGATTAGAAGTAAATTGCCTAGTAAGAGATAATGAAATCAAATCACATGGTGGCCAAAATATGCAATTCAGAAAGATTTAAAATGCTTTAAAGGAAATTCTCATGCACTTGGTGTTCACAAATGATCAACATGAAAAACTCAAAACTAAGTAACAAAATATAACCTCAACAACGAAACCCAACAATGCGTAATGGCAATAATGATGCTAAAGTGGCATCTTATCAGTAATCAGTAGCAATTAATAGCAAATAAATTAATCAACCAACACTTATCACCTAAAACAAAAATTAAGCTAACTAACTGACTAACTAACTAACTACTAATGACTAAAAAACTAAAGAAAATAATGGTAGATGGTGAATCATGGTGATGGATGACTGAAAGATGAGAAGAAAAGAAGAGAAGCGAAGATAAGGGAAGAAAAGAAATGGAGAGAAGAGAAGAAAAGAAATATGTGAGACAGGAAATCCCGTGCGTACGCGTAGGTCACACGTAAGCGTGGGGTGGCCAGGAAGTAGTGCGACCCGTATGTGTCTAGAAGGCGTACATGTGATGGGAGAAGAGAGAGATGTGACACATACGCATCGAGCAGGCGCGCGCTGGACTAGGAAAAATAGAGTGCAATGCATATGCGTAGTTCACGCGTTCGCATGGGTAGAAATTGTGCTGGACGCACAGTTCCCGTACCCTACGCGCACAACTCTCTAGTTTTAGTACTGCACCTGGAAATTTTGGGGGTCACACGTATGCATGGGTGAGGCGTACGCATGAGGGGTTGGAAACTTGGGGTCATGCGTATGCGTAGGTCATCCGTACGCGTGGCTGGGTGCTCTGTTTTTCAAAATTTTCCAAGTTCTATCACCAAACCAAGCATTCCAAACATCCAAACAGCTACCAAAACACCATCAATCCTTATTTAACATACTAAACTACAAAATAAACTCAACAAACTAAACTAAACATGGAATTAAACCAATTTACCAATATGTACAAAAGCGAAAATGAAAGGATGTTACCATGGTGGGGTGTCTCCCACCTAGCACTTTTATTTATTGTCCTTAAGTTGGACCTATGGGGAGTTCTCATCAAGGTGGCTTGTGCTTGAATTTATCCTTAAACTTCCACCAATGCTTGGTCTTCCATTGTGCTCCAATACTCTCAATTAGTTGCACCAATCCTTGATGGAGTCCTTCACAAGATTGGAGCTCCCAAAAATTGATCCACATCTTGTAATCTGGGATTCCAAACCTTGTTTTCACACCTGTTGTCAAGTTGGTCATGGTAATTCCTTCCGAGTGATTTAGCCTTGAAATTCTCATTTAGGCATCAAACTATCCTCCTAGACCCATCCAATTGAGCACTAGTCCAACCCTTGCATCTAATCCTTGAAGCCTCAACCATAATGGGCTTAGATTTACAACGCCAACCACTAAACATTCTTCTCTTACGCTTCATTCCACAAAGCGCCCTAAGTTGGCCATCCGTTTCAAGCAAGCCAAATTTAAGTGGGATAATAAAGCTAAGAGTAATAAGTTTTACCCACTCAAATGAAGGGATAGATGGCGGCCTAGGTAGAGCAGTTTCCAATGATCTTGATAGAGCACATTCCACTCCCGTTCATCCCCTTTTAAGGGTTTTCACCACTTGACAAGATTCTTCAAGCTCTACCTCTTGCCAAGCTTCCTCAAGTTCACATGCTTCTTCACCAATATCCTCTAGCTCTTCCCCATCACTTAAGTCATATCTTGGAGGTTGAGTGAAATCTACCTCAACATCAACTTCAAATTCAATGGGGAAGGATTCATCAAGCTCAAAATGATCATATATTGATGCAGAATCATCATAGATAGGAGGACTTGTTGTTTGTACCATTTCTTCCAATTCTTCATTCACAATATGCCTTGGAGTTTGTGCACTATCCTCCTTAACATCACTTTCAAACTCCATGGAAGAAGGTTCTTCAACTTGAGATTTCTCTTTGCATTCAACATCTCTTAAATCTTCAACCACTTTTTCCATTTCAATTATCTCAACTTCCTCTTCTTCTTGCAATTTTTGCTTCAACTCCTCTTCTTCATCTTGAAGCTCTAAATTCACTCCCTCACTATGCTCCTTGGTCGATCCTCCACATTCATCAATGGGAGTACCTAGATTGCATGAGCTTAGGTAGGAGGCTATATGGTTAGCCACTTCAGTCATGGTAGCCAATATGATTTCTAACTCTTTCTGCTCCTCTTCTTGCTTTTGGAGACGATAGTAAAGATCTCTTTGTTCTTGCATGAAGGGTTGGAAAACTTCATTCAATGAAGGCGGTGGCAGAAGAAAGGGTTCATTTTTTAGAGAAAAGGTGTCATAGTTGAAAGCTGGTTCATATTGGTGAAATTCTTGAGATGGTGTATAAGGAAGTGATGGTTCTTGAGAGTATTGGTATTGGAAAGGTGGTGGCTCTATATATGGTTCATATGGTTGTTAGTATGGTAGGTATGGGTTCGTATGGAGATGAATGGTGGAATGAGACTTGGAGTAGGATTGTTGAGGGCTATGTTGAAGACAATGAGGATCACTATGTCCATTAGGTTGGTAAGCATTAGGAGTTGGATAGTACCCATAAGAAACCAGAGGAGGCTGTTGCCAAGAAGGTTGTCTATATGGTTGAGGCTCTTTCCACCTTTGATTTCTAAATCCTTGATGCAAACCTCCATTAAAGCTTTCATTTCCTACAACATAGTTTGAACCAAACTCATAGCCAAAGTGATGAGAATTCATTGTAGCAAGAGAAAATGAAAAAAAAAACTAACAAGAAACAAGAAAAACAAGATGCTACAACTAACAAAAAATAGCAAACAAACCAAAAATCAAGCTATTTACAATATTAACATATATACAATAACCAATAATAAGCACACATTGCGATTCCCCGGCAGCGGCGCCAAAAACTTGATGTTAGATTTTATGTTGATCTAGAATTCCTCAATAAGTTGGATCACTTCGTTGCAAGTATAGTTTAGACCAACAACCAATCATCCATCAAAGTTTAATTTTAGTTGTCACAAGTCTAATCCAATAAAGATAACTGAGAGTATTAGTCCCGGGTCATTCTTCCTAGGAATTACAATCGAGTGCTCAATTATTGGTTATGAGGTTCAAGGGGTTGGGTTAATAAAACAAGAAATTAAAAAGGCAAGAAAATAAATGACATGAAAATAAAGAAAACAACTAAGGAAAGTAATTACTAAAAAGAGGCACTCATAGCAAGGATTGAGAATCAAAGCTTTCTATCCTAGTCATTAATTATCATACAATAGTTAACAAGAGCTAGTCCTATTTCGTCATCTCCAACATCGGAAGAAGGTATAATGTTATCTTCACATTGAGAGAAAGTCAAGCCTAGTTAATCCCAATTCATAGGTAATGTTAATGGATATAAGACTAACTAATCACTCTAGATCACCAATCTAAATTGGGTATTAATGACTCAATATTGCCTAATTTCTCTTTCCAAGCCAAGAATGCTCAAAATCTACTCTAAAATCCAACCAAGCATTTTGTCAAACACTTGGAAGGCATAAAAGGAAAGCATAGTAAATAACAAGAAATATAAAATCTAACAACTACCAATGCAAGAAAATAACAATAACAACTCAATTAAACATCAATGACATGAAAATATAAAACTGCATTAAAGAAAATCCAAATCCAACAAGAGAGCATGAACATGAAAAGAACATAAAAAGGAAATTAACAAGTAAAATTAAGAGAACAAGGATGTAGGAACAAGAAATTGTAAACAAAACTAGATGAAAACAAAAATTAAAACCTAAATCTAAGAGAGTTTGACCTAAATCTACCCTAATTCTAGAGAGAAGAGGGAGCTTCTCTCTCTAGAAAACTACCTAAAGCATGATCCTAAACTAATCTAATTGCTCCCCCTTTGTTTTCTCTTGAATTTTGCATCAAATAGCTTCATAAATGAGTTGGATTTGGGTCTGAATGGCTCAGAAATTGCCCCCAGCGTATTCACTTTAATGAGGTCACGTGACCAGCGTCACGCGTGCGCGTGGATGACGCGTGCGCATCGCCTTGCAAATTCCCTCCTCACGCGTGTGCGTGTATGACGCGTGCGCGTGGCCTTGACAAAATTTTCTTTCATGCGTACAGGTGGGTGACGCATGCGCGTGGCCATGAATTCTCCAAATGCTCATTTCTTCATGAATTCTCCATATTACATGCTTTTCTCTTCACTTCTTCCATCCAATCATTGCCTTATAAACCTGAAATCACTCAACAAACATATCAAGGCATCGAATAGAATTAAGGTGAATTAAATTTAGCTAATTAAAGGCCCAAAAAGCATGTTTTTAACTCTTAAACACAAATTTGGAGAAATTCACAAAACATGCTATTTCATTAAATAAATGTGAGATAAGTTGATAAAATTCCCTAAATTCATCATAAGATAAACCATAAAATTGGGGTTTATCAAGCTGTATTTCTCTTGTACAAGCAAAGTCAGAGTTTTTTAGTATTGGTGAAGTCGAGACCTTGCTAGTCCCTCTTGAAGAAACCATTGAAAAATTTAAACAACTATCCTTAGGAACAGCACAGGCTCAGCTTGCTCACTCTCAATTTTCTAATTCAAGATTTTCTGGGAGAGGTTTCAATGGTCGATGAGGTAGCCATGGACGCAGATTTGGCAAAGGAGGTAGAAACTCTTGGCAATCAAGAAATCGTCTTCAATGTCAAGTGTGCAGTAGATAATAAACCACTATTTTATGGTTTATCTTGTGCTCAATTGAGTGGTTTTTATCAAGTCTTTGCACACTTATTCATATAATTTGCATGATTTTACAATTCCTTTCCAATTTTGTTATATGGTTGAAAACTTGCTTCCTAAGCCTTTAAATTGTGTATTTTTAATGTCTCTTTATACCATTCGATGCCGTGATCTGTGTGTTCAGTGTTTTCAGGCTTTATAAGGCAGGAATGGCTTAAAAGATGGAAAGGAAGCTTGCAAAAATGGAAGGAACACAAGAAACTAAGGAGCTGACCAGCGAGGAATGACGCACGCGCGTACCTGACTCGTGCGCGTGATTTGGAGAAATTCACAGCGACGCGTGCGCGTACCTGACGCGTACGCGTGATACGCGAAGGTGACCATCAACGCGTATGCGTGACTGATGCGTACGCGTGACGTGCGCTACCTGTAGAAATCGCAGAAAATGCTGGAGGCGAATTTGGGCTGAGTTTGGACCCAGTTTTTGGCCCAGAAACACAGACTAGAGCCAGGGAACGAGCAGAGACTCAACACACATTCTCATACACATAGTTTTGAGTTTTTAGTTTCCGAATCTGAGAGAGAAAATCACTACTTCCTCTAGGGATTCCTTCACATTCATAGTTTCAGAGTTTTATGCTTTTGCTTTGGATATTGAGAAGAGTTACTACCTCCGTTGAAGTTTTCATTATTCTAGTTTGTTTCCTTATTCCTTTACTCTTTTTAATTGCCCATTAACCCTGTTCAGATAAGTATGTTTATGGTTTTAAAATTTATTAAATCAAAGTACTATTTTTACCTTTAATTAATTTTCAGTTATCATTTAATTTATCATGTCTTCTTCTTATTCCCTTTATATGCCTGTGAACGTTGTATTCATGTCAATGGAGTAGACTCCTAACTTGACTTGGGAGTTGATTGAAAGGAAACCCTTGAGTTGGAATACTCAAGCGTTAATTTTGATTGAAAGTTGTTGGCTAGCTCTCTAGTCTCTGACTCTAATCCTTCCTTAGGAGAGGATTAGGACTTGGGATTCAGAGTTGGTTAGTTAGTTACTTGACTTTCCTTTACTCAGTAAAGGATGACTAAGTAGAACAACAACCTTTCACTATTACACTTGGGAAAATCCAACAAGGATAGAACTTCCGATTAATCTTCTCCCGGTCAAGGCTTTTATTTTAATTATATAAATTCTCTTGTAAATTTTCATTGCTTTAATTTTTAATCATTTTCTTTTCTGTTCTACAACTCTTAAAATTTCTCGGAAAACTTCTGACTAATAAAATAGCACTCTTTTGTCAACTCGTTGGGAGACGACCTGGGATTTTTACTCCCAGTATTTTTGATCTAAAATTTATGACAACTCTTTCTAAATTGATAAGCGGAATTTTCGTTGATTGAGAACTGTACTTGCAACGCTGTTTTCACTATAATTTCTTAATCGGCAATTTTCTGCTCACGTCGATTTTTGGCGCCGTTGCCGGGGAGTTGCAATAGTGTGCTAAATTATTGGTTGTGTAAATATTTTCAATTTTACATATTTACATATTTTATTTTATTTTATTCCCATGAGCTGTATATTTTTTCCATTGAATGATGCATTCACTGCCTGATCCGAGCTTAGCCGCGTTTGATCCTGAAATTGAAGAACTATTTCACGTATTAGGCGAGCTCGGCATAGGTTAGCCTCTGAGGGTGGTGAAGTGGTTACTACCAATTCACCAGTCTCTTCTGAAGGCAAATCTGAAGCGCCATCTGAGGAAGAAACAAGCTCCTTTTCTACTGATTCTGTTGATTTACGTGCAGGTAATATGGCGGAGCCCAGAAGGATTACTCTCCAGAAGGCAGGAGCTTCAGACTTTACATTGCAACCGTATCAAGTGCGTCACCCAAATCTGACTGCAGATTTTGAACTGAAGACTGCGCTAATTAACTTACTGCCCAAGTTTCATGGCTTACCTGCTCAAGAGCCTATCAAGCACCTCAGGGATTTTCAGACAGCCTGCTTAACTACTCGGCGTCATGGTGCAGAAGAGACTACTATTTGGCTGTATGCCTTCCCGTTTTCTCTTGAGGGAAAGGCAAGAGAGTGGTTCTACACTCAACCTGAAGCAGTCGTCACCAACTGGGATCTGCTCAGAAGGGAGTTCCTGGAGAAATACTTTCTAGCTGAAGTTACAGATAGATTAAGGAAGGAGATTTCCTACATTATCCAAGGCGAGTCAGAGACCCTTTATGAATATTGGGAGCGCTTCAGGAATCTCCTTGACTCATGTCCACACCACAAGATTGACCAGATGGTGTTGATCAGCTACTTCATGATGACAAGTCATCTTAGCCTATTTTAACTAGTCTTTTTCTTTTGTTTTTATTAGAATTATGCACTTTCTTGAACCATAAGCAAGCTAATTGGGTAGATTTTCATGTTTCCCTTGATTGAATCAACCATTTATGAATTCATGCTATTTCATGAGGTTTTATGCTATAATTGTCACATATTATGAAAGAATGAATATCTCATGATTTTAAGCATAGCTTTGATGTGTTTGGTTGATTAATGATAGGTGAAGATAGCTTGGAGAAAGGTTGAAGCAAGAAGGAATAGCTAGGAGCAAAGAGAAGACAATGGAATAAGTGAATTTGAACCAGGAAGCAAAAAGCTGGACCTAAAGTTAGCCTCAAACTTTTGCACAAACTTTTGGTTGAAAAGTTAGCCCCAACGTTAGCCCCTAACTTTTAGGCTAACGTTGGAACTTGAAAATCACTCCCTGGGTACCAAAAGTTTGCGCCAACGTTAGCCCCTAACTTTGAGGCTAACGTTGGCACATGAAAATCACCCCTGGGCACCAAAAGTTTGGCGCCAACGTTAGCCCATAACTTTTAGCCCCTAACTTTGAGGCTAACGTTGGCATGAAGAAAACCTCCCTGGGCACCAAAATTTTGCGCCAACGTTAGCCCCTAACTTGGTGGCTAACGTTGGCGCCACTAGTGCACAAGGTAAGGCCAACGTTACGGCCAAAGTTAGACCCCTAACTTTGGCACCAACGTTGGTATCAGATGGATATAGTTGCTGATATGAAAAGTTTGGGCAAAAGTTAGCCCCCTAACTTTTGCTCAAACTTTTGGTCCAACTTTTGCAAAACTCCAAACCGGTTCAATTGGTTCACTTTGGTTCTTCTCCAAACTTCAAGAGCAATCAACCAAGGCCTCTTTCAACCCAATTCCACCAAGAGTAAAGGCCCAACTCAAGGCTTGAAGATCATTTGAAGAAAGTGTATAAATAGGATAGAATTCAAGTTCTTCAGAGAGCTTTTGATATGGAGTGATCTTTAATTTCTTTGTCTTGGGGAAAGAGAATTCACTTCTCTTCCTCTCAGTTTTATTGCTTTCAATTTCTATTACAATTGTCTTGGATTTTGGGTTGGAGAATTGAAGAAATTCTGTTTCAATCTCAACCTTGGATCTCACTGCTTTATTTACTCCTTGATTGAATTTCAATTTCTGTTAATTGCTCTTCATCCACTTTCTTTGAATTTCAATTACAATTTCTTGTTGGATCTAGGAAGGCATTGAGATCTAGACTTGGTTTCCTAGTCTCTGGGTCCTGAGATCTAATTTCCCAATTTTACATTTTCTGTTTACTGTTTTCATGTTCATTTACTTTTCTGCTTCAAGATCCAATCTAACCCAAACCTTCTTCTACTTCTCTGCTTGATGCAATTTACTTTTCCTTGTTTAAATTCTGCAAATCCAATCTTTTTGGCGCCGTTGCCGGGGATTGATTAGATTGACAATGATTAAGTGAGGTGGTGATCTAGATCAAGCATTTTTTCTTTAATTTTGATTAACCCACTAACTGTTTAATTTTTTGCTTAAACTAACTAATACTTCAATCCAGCAGTAGATTGAAGTGTCACTGGTTTTGTGCATTTCTCATGCTCTGCTTGTATGTCGGGCACAAGAAGGACCATACCCAATTTTCATGAACAAGACGAAAGAACTCTCAGTAGGTTAAAAAGAGCTGAAAGAGGGAAAAATATTGTTGGAGAAGAGGAATCAGACGAGGAATTTCAAGAAATGGAGGAACACTCAACCAATCCACCAGGTGGAGCAGACAACAACAATGACAACCCACCCCAGAGGAGAGTTTTGGCCTCCTATACCTTTGCAAATCCTAGACATTGTGGGAGCAGCATCTTGGCTCCAAATGTCAATGCTAAAAATTTTGAACTCAAGCCACAACTCATCACTTTGGTTCAGAACAATTGCTCTTTTGGTGGAGGACCACTTGAAGACCCACACCAACACTTATCCACTTTCTTGAGGATATGCAACACTGTCAAAACTAATGGTGTGCCTCCTGACAGTTACAAGCTGATGCTATTCCCATTTTCTCTCAGAGACAAGGCCACTCAATGGTTGGAATCTTTTCCAAGGGACAGCATCAACAACTGGGATGAATTGGTAACCAAGTTTCTTGCCAAGTTTTACCCACCTCAGAGGATTATAAGGTTGAAGGCTGAGGTACAAACATTTACACAAATGGAGGCTGAACCCATCTATGAGGCATGGGAGAGATACAAGGCTCTAATCAGGAAATGTCCCCCTGCCATGTTTAATGAGTGGGAGAAGCTGCAGAACTTCTATGAAGGCTTAACACTGAAATCCCAGGAAGCTTTGGATCATTCAGCTGGAGGTTCCTTGCAACTCATGAAAACTGCAGAGGAGGCTCAAGAACTCATTGATATGGTGGCCAACAACCAATATTTCTTTGCTCATCAAAGAGGCCGCCAACCATCACAAAGGAGAGGAGTAATGGAACTAGAAGGAGTGGATTCAATCCTGGCTCAAAACAAATTAATGCAACAGCAAATTCAACAACAATTTGAGCAAATGACCAAGAGGATTGATGGCCTCCAAGTTGCAGCAGTTAATACCAGCCAACCATCAGCCACATGGGGGCAAAATGAAGAAATCCAAGAGGAGCAACAGCAGGAACAAGTCCAGTACATGCATTCAAATCCAAATGAATTCTATGGTGATACTTACAACCCCTCATGGAAAAATCACCCCAACCTCAGATGGGGAGACACTCACAACCAAAACCAACACCCATGGCAAAGGAACTCAAATCAAAACAACCCAAGAAACAACCAAAACTACAACCATCAGCAGACTAACCAAAACACATACAGAAAACCTCAAAACAACTACCCTAATCTCAACCAGTACCAATCTAATAACCAACCCACCAACCAAAATGCCTACCATCCACCACCCACATCTCATAACCCACCTCAAGTATCACCTGAAGCCCAAAGAATCCCTCACTTGGAGGCCATGATAGACAAAATGTTGAAACACCAGGAAATGGTAGCCAAGAATCAGGAAGCCTCTATGAAGAGCCTGGAGAGACAGATGGGGCAACTCTCCAAGCAAGTATTTGTTGAGAGACCTTCAAACTCACTGTCCAGTGACACAATTCCAAATCCCAAGGAGGAATGCAAGGCAATACAATTAAGGAGCGGGAGAACATTGATAAGCAACAATGACACTACAAAGAAACAAGCAGAGAACATCAAAGAACCAACAGAGGATGAGAAGCAAGCAAAGGACGATGAGGCCAAGGAGCAAGTTGTGATGCCAAACAAAAGCACTGAGAAACTTAAAGAGAAGGACAACCAGCTACAGAGCTCAAAGAAAGTGGCTTAGGGACCGCAGCAAATAGGAAAGAGCATCACACCTCCACTGCCTTATCCCCAGAGGTTCAACAAAGAGGTTAAAGACCAGCATTTTCACAAATTCCTTGAGATTTTTAAGAAGATGGAAATCAATATTCCCTTGGCTGAAGCACTTGAGCAAATGCCTCTGTATGCCGAATTCTTGAAGGAGCTTGTCAACAAGAAAAGAAGCTGGGATGAGAAAGAAACCATAATGATTACTGAGGAATGCAGGGCCTTGATTCAAAAGGGGCTTCCTCCCAAGCTTGAGGACCCAGGGAGCTTCCTGTTGCCTTGCACCATTGGGGAATTGACCATCACTAAAGCAATGTGCGATCTCGGAGCAAGTATTAACTTAATACCATCCTCCCTGGTGAAAAAGCTGCATATAGAGGAGGTCAAACCAGTACAAATGTCTCTGGAGCTGGTAGATAACTCAATGGTATACCCCAGGGTTGTAATTGAAAATCTTTTGGTCAAGGTGGACAGTTTCATATACCCTGCTGATTTTGTGGTTCTAGAATCAAACGATGATGATGGTGACTCTGTTATACTGGGAAGGCCATTCTTGGCCACTGCTAGAGCTATCATAGACGTAGAGGAAGGGGAATTAACTCTCAGGATGCATGACCAGAGTGTCACTCTGAAGGTATTACCAGAGGCACAATTTATCAAGGAGAAGAAAGACTATATGAAAAATGACCAGGAAAGTCACAGCAACATCCCAATGCTAAGGATTGTGTAGACTGATGAAAAAGTCCAAGAGGATATTAAAGTATTGGCCACTGAAAAGAGAGATCCCCAAGGAAAGCCTACGGCCAGAAAAGAAAGATCAACAAAAGGAAAGATGAAACGCAGAAACAAAGCAAAAAGGGGTTGGAAGAATAGAAAGATTCCAACAGAGGGGCTTTCCAAAGGTGACAAAGTGCAACTAATATATCAACAGCTGGGGGCAAATCAACAAACCGAGGACTACTACACTGTCAGCAACATACTCTCATTAGAGCATGCAGAAATTGAACACCAGAGAACAAAGAAGAGGATCACAGTCAG
>NC_029789.2:110900270-110901672 GCF_000816755.2 Arachis ipaensis
TTTTAAATAAGTAGGCTAGTTTATGTGTGTGCTTGTGTGTTTACTTTCACTTGACAAGGAGCATGTTTTGTCCCCTGCATCTTTAAGTTCAATAAAAGAAAAGTTTGAATGTGAAGCAAGATGATCTCTATTAGATAGAAGTAGAATAAAAGTAAGTGGTGGTATGTGTGTGGTTGTATAATAGCTCACTTTTAGTGAATAAAGAGCTAGGATATCTCATTCTAAGTAAAGAGTGGCTTACTGTCTATAAATCTCAATTAAATAAAAAAATTCCTTGGTTAGAAAGAAAAACAAAAAGAAAGAAAGAAAAGAGATAGCCAAAAAGTGGCAGAACAAAAGGAAACAAAAAGAAACAAAGCTGGACACCAATAGCTTGAACTTTAAAATATATGCCTGTGGTGTCTTTGTACTAGGATCTGCTTGGATTAGTAAGCTCTTAGGAGTGCATCAACACTCGGTGACTTGGGTTAACTAATCCGGGATCATCAGCTGAAAGTCCACTATCAAGAGCAACCTAACTACAAGGCATTTAGTAACCCAAAGAGGTGCTGGGCATCAATGTTTTAAGAAGGAATGTGAGCCAAGTGTCTATGGTGAATAATGTGTCAAGTATAAAGAAAAGGGAAATGAACTTGCTACACATGACACTCAAATAAAGCTTATAAACAAAGTAATAGCCAAGGATAAAGGAATAATGAGAGGTCATAGCAGTATGTTACTTGAAGCTTGAAGGAGACTTTCTAGGCCTAGGAGTCAATAAGAAGTGAGTATTTACATATCCACACAAAAATCCCATGAACTATCAATAATACTCTGCTAGCATGAACATCCTCTTCCATTTCATTCTTTCTTCTCAATAAATCTTTTCTTGCTTGGGGACAAGCAAGCTTTAAGTTTGGTGTTGTGATGACAAGTCATCTTAGCCTATTTTAACTAGTCTTTTTCTTTTGTTTTTATTAGAATTATGCACTTTCTTGAACCATAAGCAAGCTAATTGGGTAGATTTTCATGTTTCCCTTGATTGAATCAACCATGTATGAATTCATGCTATTTCATGAGGTTTTATGCTATAATTGTCACATATTATGAAAGAATGAATATCTCATGATTTTAAGCATAGCTTTGATGTGTTTGGTTGATTAATGATAGGTGAAGATAGCTTGGAGAAAGGTTGAAGCAAGGAAGAATAGCTAGGAGCAAAGAGAAGACAATGGAATAAGTGAATTTGAACCAGGAAGCAAAAAGCTGGACCTAAAGTTAGCCTCAAACTTTTGCACAAACTTTTGGTTGAAAAGTTAGCCCCAACGTTAGCCCCTAACTTTTGGGCTAACGTTGGAACTTGAAAATCACTCCCTGGGTACCAAAAGTTTGCGCCAACGTTAGCCCCTAACTTTGAGGCTAA
>NC_029789.2:110902499-110935996 GCF_000816755.2 Arachis ipaensis
TACAATTCCCTTGCAATTGTTCTTGTTAGATCTAGGAAGGCATTGAGATCTAGACTTGGTTTTCTAGTCTCTGGGTCCTGAGATCTAATTTCCCAATTTTACATTCTCTGTTATGCGACCCGGTGCACTTGCCGGTTAGATTTGTGTGTTTTGGAAGAAATTCATTTTTCCACCAAAATACTCATCACTTCACACAAGGCATGAAGCTTCAGGATAAAACTACATTGGATGCTGCAAGTAATGGCTCTCTGAAGAAGTACAAGATGGTGACAGAAGTGTGGCAGCTGATCGCCGATCTAGTTGAATCTACCCGGAATGCTAGGCATAGGAACAATCATCCCAAGGCTGTTGCGGAGGTTTCCTCTAGCAGTGAGACTGCTGCCCTCACACAGACTCTGGGAGAGATGACCAACATACTGAAGTAGCTACAGCTGAATTAACAAAAACCTCATCCTCCCCCACCACAACAGAGTCAACAGTTGGTTCCCCAAAGAGTATGTGGAATATGTGCCTGTTATACTCATTACACTGATGAGTGTCCGCAGCTCCACCAAGAAGACAACACCTTGGCAGCTACTCATAACTTCTATGACCGCCCGAATCAAGGATACTATCAATAAGGCAGCAATTATAACCAAGGTGGGAACTATAACCAAGGTTGGCAAGACAACTCCAACCAGGGGTGGAGGGATAACTCCAACCAAGGATGGAGGGACAACTATAACAGAGGAGGCAGAGATAACCAGGAAAATCAGAGGTGGAATAATAACAACAATCAGAATAACCGGTATTAGCAAAACCCTCCCTATCAACAGCAGAACCAAAACCAGCCTTACAGAGCACCTCACCTAAGGCAGTCCCAAGCGCCTCTGAACAACCAACAGCAGGCCCCTCAAATCACTTACCCCCCCCTTCCTCTTCTAATGATGAGATGCTTCATTTTCTTGCGCAAGGACATCAAGACATTCAAAACACACTTAATTCTACCATAAATGGTCTGAATGCCACTTTACAAGCTCTCGTCTCCTGGATGGATTCATTATCTACCCCCAACAATCAGTCTTCAAGTTCCAGTGCAATTCCTTCTCAACCTTTACCCAACCCCAAAGGTGGAATTAATGCCATCACTTTGAGGTCCGGAACCACACTACAAGAGAGGAATCATGAGGAGCCAAGCTCAAGGGAGAACATTCAAGTTGAAGATATTGTTAAAGTGGAGGGTGCTGAAGAGGAGGATGAAGTACAAGACATGGTTGAAGAGGAAGCAGCTCAACCAGAGATTAACGCACCAAAAGAAGCTAAAGCTACAAAAGACACCATCCCTATCCCCTTTCTACACCTTGCTAGCAAGTCCAGAAAGCAGATGGAGCTCGATCCAAAGATGGTGGAGGTCTTCAAAAAGGTTGAGGTAACCATTCCCCTTTTTGAGGTTATTAGCCAGGTACCTAAATATGCAAAATTTCTAAAGGATTTATGCATGCATAAGGATAGAATACAGGATTTAGAAACCATTCCCTTAGGTAGCTCAATATCTGCTTTAATGGGTGCCATACCAGAAAAATGTGGGGATCCGAGGCCATGTATGGTTACATGTACCATTGAGGGTGTAACATTTTCTGACTGCATGTGTGACTTAGGAGCATGTGTTAGAATTATGCCATTGTCTGTATATGATGCTTTGAGGCTCCCTCCCCTGAAAAGGTTGGCATCTCATTTTGTTTTGGCAGATAAAAGCATAATCACAGTGGTTGGAATTGCTGATGACGTGCTGGTGAGCATTAAGGGGCTCACATTTCCTATTGACTTCTATATTTTGGAGATGCCCCCTTAATGACTCAGGAAGACCATCATCCATCCTGCTTGGAAGGCCATTCCTGAAAACTTCAACATTCAAATTAGATGCCTTCTCAGAAACTTACTCTTTTGAGATAGATGGCGGAGCAGTGAGCTTCAACCTGGATGAAGCCATGAAGCACCCTTCGGAAGATCATTCCATCTTCCAATGCGACATCATTGATGAGACAGTAGCTGCAGTCCACCAAGAGGAAGTAGAAGAGATGCACATGGAGTACGGTCCAAGTGTGAGAAACCCCTCTGAACACAATGAGGACACTTTGCCATCATCACTAACTCCAGATGATCCAGTGCCTAGCCATGAGCAGAAAATGGAGTTGAAGCCCCTTTCACCCCACCTCAAGTATGCTTACCTTGAAGATAATCAGAAGGTCCCAGTTATCATTACAAGAAAACTCACATCCCAACAGGAGGAGCAGATGCTTAGTGTGCTGAGAAGACACAAGAAAGTAATTAGGTGGAGCTTGGCAGATATTCTAGGCATTAGCCTCAAGTTTGTGAGCACATGATATTTTTAGAAGAGGGAGCAAGGCCTGTCCGTCAACCTCAAAGAAGACTGAATCCCACCAGTCTGGAAGTTATCAAGAAGGAAGTGACCAAACTGCTTGAAGCTGATATCATCTATCCCATCTCAGATAGCAAATGGGTCAGCCCAGTACAAGTGGTACCCAAGAAATCTGGAGTCACAACAGTGAAGAATGAGCAGGGAGAACTCATAGCAACTAGAGTACAGAATTCCTGGAGAGTTTGCATTGATTACAGGCACCTCAACCAGGCTACTCGCAAAGATCACTACCCACTGTCATTTATTGATCAAATGCTTGATCGCCTATCAGGAAAATCACACTACTGCTTTTTAGATGGTTACACAGGCTATTTTTAAATTCATATAGCTCCTGAAGATCAGGAAAAGACTACTTTTACATGTCCCTTTGGAACATATGCATACAAGAGGATGCCTTTTGGCTTGTGTAATGCACCGGCTACTTTCCAAAGGTGCATGATGAGTCTTTTCTCAGATCTTATTGAGGACTGTATGGAAGTTTTTATGGATGACTTTAGCGTGTATGGTGATTCTTTTAACCTTTGCCTGGATAGTTTAGCTAGAGTATTAGAACATTATGTTAGTTCAAACCTTGTATTAAATTTTGAAAAATGTCATTTTATGGTTAAACAAGGTATTGTTCTAGGACACGTTGTTTCTAATACTGGTATTTCTGTAGATCCAGCGAAGGTAAATGTAATTTCTAGTTTACCTTACCCCTCCTCCGTGAGGAAAGTCCGTTCGTTCCTTGGTCATGCTGGTTTCTACCGGAGATTTATCAAGGACTTTAGTAAGGTAGCATTGCCTTTATCCAGACTGCTGTAGAAGGATGTTGTGTTCGAGCTGAGTGAGGATTGCATGGAAGCGTTTGATAAGCTGAAGATCACCTTAACTCAAGCTCTGATTGTGAGAGGGCCAGACTGGAGCCAGCCATTTGAGATTATGTGTGATGCCTCCAACCATGCAGTAGGAGCGGTGTTGGCTCAATGCGAAGGTAAGGATCTTTTTATAATTGCATATGCCTCTAAGACCTTAGACGCTACTCAGTCTAATTATACTACCACTGAAAAAGAGCTTCTGCCTATTGTTTTTACTCTGGATAAATTTCGAGCCTACTTACTTGGTACTAAGGTGGTAGTATACTCAGACCATGCAGCTCTAAAATATTTATTAGCTAAAAAAGAGTCCAAACCAAGGTTAATACGTTGGATATTGTTGCTACAAGAATTTGATTTAGAAATCAAAGATAGGAGTGGTTCCCAGAATTTAGTGGCGGACCACTTAAGTCGCCTAGAGCACATTAAGAATGACTCCACTCCTATCAATGATGGTTTTCCATTTGATAGCTTGCATGCAATATCTAAAGTAGTTCCTTGGTATGCACGTATAGCTAACTATCTAGTTAGTCATACCTTCCCTCCCAATTTTACTAAACATCAAAAAGACAAGCTGAAAAGTGAGTCCAAATATTATATATGGGATGACCCATATTTATGGAGGTATGGTGCTGACCAGATAATTAGAAGGTGTGTGCCTCAATCAGAGTTCCAGTCCATTTTAGAGGCTTGCCACTCTTCTGAGAGTGGAGGACATTTTGGCCCTTAAAGAACAGCTAGAAAAATTTTAGACTGTGGATTCTGGTGGCCCACTCTTTTTAAGGATGCCACTACCTTCTGTAAATCTTGTTCCCCATGCCAAAGGTTTGGTAATATATCCAAGAGGGATGAGATGCCCCAACAGCTTATGCTATTCTGTGAAATTTTTTATGTTTGGGGCATTGACTTCATGGGTCCATTCCCAAATTCTAGTGGTTTCTTATATATATTGTTAGCTGTAGACTATGTTTCTAAATGGGTGGAAGCAATTTCTACCCGTACTGATGATGCTAACACTGTTGTCTCCTTTGTTAGAAACCATATTATCTGTCGCTTTGGATCACCACGAGCACTCGTGAGTGATTAAGGCACTCACTTTTGTAACAGGAGATTAGCAGGTCTACTGAAGAAACATGGCATTATTCACAAGGTAGCCAAAGCTTATCCCCAGACCAACGGGCAAGCAGAGGTGTCTAACAGGGAGATAAAGTGCATTCTAGAGAAGATAGTCAAGCCTCATAGGAAGGACTGGAGCACCAGGCTTGTAGATGCGCTTTGGGCTTTTTGGACAGCATACAAGACACCCATCGGGATGAGTCCTTTCCGCCTAGTATATGGAAAGGCTTGTCACCTCCCAGTGGAGGTGGAACAAAAGGCTTTCTGGGCTATGCGGGAATGCAACATGGGATTTGAGAAGGCTGGTGCTGAGAGAAAGCTGCAACTAGCAGAACTGGAGAACCTTCGACTCGAAGCTTATGACAACTCCAGACTATACAAAGAAAACGTGAAGGCTGTGTATGACAAGCATATCAAGAGAAGACATTTCAGACCTGGGGAGATAGTTCTCCTTTACAACTCAAGGTTGAGGCTCATGCCAGGCAAGCTGAGATCAAGGTGGGAAGGCCCCTATAGAGTAGAGAAGGCGGAGCCATACGGAGTCTTCCACCTGAGTCATCCCTCAAGTTCCAAATTCATCAAGGTCAATGGACATCGCTTAAAGCTGTATCATGGTGAGAAGATGAAGAACATAAAGGAGCTAGAGATCTTCCTCTTGGAGGATCCATCAATAGAAGAAGACTAAGCTTGTGGACCATCCAACTTAAGGACGTAAAAGCAAAGTGCTAGGTGGGAGACAACCCACCATGGTATGATCGTTCTTTTTTTTTCATTCTTAGTTTTATTTTATTTTATTTTTATCAGCATTCATTCATAATTTTTACATTCATCTGCATTCTGCATTTTGCATTCTGCATAAAAAAAAAAGGGGGGCACACGACGCACAAGCGTCGCTGACGCATACGCGTCATATGTGAGTGCGAGAAACATTAGAATTGAACAGAGAGTTGGGCAGGAGTGGTGCTGGTGGCGTGCCTTGCGCACAAGCAAAAAGACCATGCATACGCGTCCCTCATGCGTGTGCGTCGCTTGCGATTTCACCAGCCACGCGTACGCGTCCCTCACGCGTACGCATGACCCTGCAAATCGGCGTAAATAGGTGAATGGCCAAAAAGTTATGATGGTGTGGGGCTGGAACTATACTGGGAGCACAAGCCCCATCACACGTACGCGTCCCTGACGCGTGTGCATCGTTTTCCCATAATGGCCATCCACGTGTGCGCGTCCCTGACGCGCACACGTCGTATGCATTTTTGGCTCTCGTGCGTATCAAACACAGAGTTGTGCGTACGCATTGATGCCCTCGTGCGATTAGCACAATCAAAGGCACGCGTACGCGTGCCCGACGCTTACGCGTCACTATTCAATCTGCGCGACCTACGCGTACGCGTGATGCACGCGTATGCGTCGCATGCGACGCATAATTAAACCAGTACGCCGCCTGATTCCCAATTTCCCTCCCCCAATCCTAATTATCTTTCTATTATCATTCCTTCTTCTTTCTTCTTCCTTCTTTCTTCTTTATTTTTCCTTACTATTTACTACCTTCTTCTTCCCTCTTTTCTCTTCTACATCAGGTTTCTTTTTCTTCCCCCCTCTACTCTTTTCTTCTTTTCAAGTATTGCATTTATTTATTCTTCTTTCTTTTCAATTTTTCTTTTCACTTAGTTATTCATGGTTTCTTTTTCTTTCTTTTTCATGAATTTTTATGTTGGTGTTGAAGTTTTATTTGGGTATCCCTTACTATACTAAAGCTTGTGGATATTTTGAGGAGTGATTTGACAATGGATATTTTAAGTTGGCTCTCATATACATTTGGATTATATTATTTTCATTTCTACTTTAACTTGCTCACCAAGTGTTTGTGAAAAAGCCTATGGTATATTGAACTCTATTTTGTTTTTCCCTTTTACTTGAATGCCTCTTTTTCACATCACTTGCACTCCACATGTATTTGGGATTATCATTCACAATTGTCATCATTACACATGCTCTTTAATTTGGCACATTTATTACTTGATGCTTGAGTTATGCTTCTCATGCCTATTACTTGCATGCTTTTACCATCTTGCATCTAATTATTATGAATTGCCTTTTTTATCTTAATTGCGGTATTACCTACATGTTGTAGCTACCATGTATTTAACCTATTATATTTTCTTTGGCATTCATTATCACGTGAAATTTCTTTCTTTCGGTTCTTTATATTTAATATTCTTCCTTTTCTTTCTTCTTTAGACATGGGTACCAAAAAAGGAAAAGAGAAAGCCACTGACAAGACACCAGCAAGGAGAGGAACTAAGAGAGCTCCGGCTAAGGCACTTCTATCTACTAGCGTCAAGCCGCCAACAAAGTGGGTAAAGAGGGTTATTAAAGTTGATGAATCGGAGAAAGCCTTTCCCGCACGGGACTCCACACGGTTCACTAACCGTTATTGCGAACAGATGTTCCCCATCCTAGCCGAGAGGAACTACAACAATGAGCATCAACTCATTGTTCCAACACACTTTGTTGATTTTGTAGAGCCCCGCATTGAGAGGAGATAGTGGAGATTTTTGAGGAGGCAGCTGCGGGAGGCCAACTTATCATGGGTAGTTGAATTCTATTCCAACTTTTACTCGCCTACCATTCAGACTGTCTATGTTCGTCAGCACCAAGTCCTTATCTCCGAGAGTGCCATACAGAGAGCACTGGACCTTCCACCTAGTCCAAAGAGATGGGATGCATATCAAGCAGCCTCTTTTAAGCGCCAGATGTATCAGTTCGACTGGGATAGCGTTCTTGGAGTTATAGCCCAACCTGGCAGCACTTAGATCTACGGGCAACATCGTTCAAAACCCAAGAGCATCTCAGCCCAGTCACTCACCCTGGAGGCTCGCGTGTGGGCACAAATTCTGTCCCACTATGTCTTTTCGAGCACTCACGAGTCAACCTTCACAGCAGATATAGCTGTCCTCATTTGGTGCATCCTGACAGAGCAACCCCTCAACCTGCCCCCAACACATCCGGCAAGCCATGGGACACGTACAGATAGCGGGTAACTTGCCTTTCCCTGCCTTGGTTTCAGATTTAGTCTATGTAGCAGGTGTGTCCTATCGGGCAGGAGACACGAAGGTCATGATCTCTAGGGCTGACCAGTATGTCCCGAATGGGAAGTACATCAGGCCACCAGTTCCTTCTGCAAGCCGGCCTACAGGCCCATCTTTGGATACCCTTCCTACTTCTACTCCACCATCATCCACACCACCAACACCATCCACCCATCAGATGTTCCTTCATATCCTTGAGAGGTTCGACCGGTAAGACCGGCAAGACCGGCAGATGGAGCAAATGGAGCGCCGTAACAAACGCCGATTTAACTACCTAAAGGAACTCATTGTTGGTGCTCACCCACCTCCATAACAGAAGGACACCCCGGACTCCATGATAAACCACTATTTTATGGTTTATCTTGTGCTAATTTGAGTGGTTTTTATCAAGTCTTTGCTCACTTATTCATATGATTTGCATGGTTTTACAAATCCCTTCCTTATTCTGTGATACAATTGAAAACATATTTCCTAGACCTTTAAACTGTTAATTTTGAATACCCTTTATTACCATTCGATGTCGTGATTTATGTGTTAAGTATTTTCAGGCTTTATAGGGCAGGAATGGCATAGAGGACGAAAAGGAAACATGCAAAAGTGGAAGGAACGCGAGAAAATGAAGTTTTGAGAAACTGGCAGCGACGCGCACGCATGGACGATGCGGATGCGTGCCTAGCACAGAACACGAGCAACGCGTACGCGTGACTGACGCGTACGCGTGAAAAGGAATTCGCCAAATGACGCGCACGCGTGACCTACGTGTACGCGTGACATACGCCACGTGCAGAAAATTGCAGAAAGCGCTAGGGGCGATTTCTGGGCTCCGTTTTGGCCCAATTCCAAGCCCAAGAACACAAAATAGAGGCTGGAGAATGGGAGAATCATAGAGCATTCATTCATTATTCACAATTTAGGTTTTAGGATTTAGGATTTCTCTTAGGTTAGGTTTACTTCTTCTCCATTCCAGGTTCAATGTTCCTTTAATTTAGTTTCTCTTCTACTTTTATTTATTCTAGTGCTTTGGTTCGTCTATTTCTCTTGTTAATTACTTATTTTCCCAATTTGGGTTATGAATCTTCCAATGTTAGATTTGATTTTATATTTAATGCAATTTGAGGTATTTCAGATTTATGATTTTAATTTAGCTTTTTACGTTCTTAGCTTGAATTGATTAATAGGAGACACTTGAGTTATCAAACTCCTTTGTTGATTGATAATTGGAATTTGCTGGTTAGTTTGGATCCCTCTAAAGATCAAACAAGAAAAATAGCAAGAACAACTTGAAGATCAAGAAAGAACAATGAACACAAATTCGAAAATTTAAAAGAAAATAAAAACATGCAATTGACACCAAACTTAAAATATGAATCTAAACTCAAACAGAAAAACTCAATTATTAGTTTATAAAAATTTTCAAAAAAATTTTAAAAAGTGAAAATAAGGATTTAAAAAAAAATTCAAGCAAAGACAATAATAGAAGACTCTAAACCAAAAAGAAAAGTTTTTCCTAATTTAAGCAACAAAATAAACCGTCAGTTGTCCAAACTCAAACAATCCCCGGCAACAGCGCCAAAAACTTGGTGCACGAAATTGTAAATCACACTTTTTACAACTCGTACCACTAACCAGCAAATGCACTGGGTCGTCCAAGTAATACCTTACGTGAGTAAGGGTCGAATCCCACGGAGATTGTCGGCTTGAAGCAAGCTATGGTTATCTTGTAACTCTTAGTCAGGATATCAATTATGATTATCAGTTTGAATTGCGAAGAATAAAAGAACATGAAATAAATACTTGTTATGCAGTAATGGAGAATATGTTGGAGTTTTGGAGATGCTTTGTCTTCTGAATCTCTGCTTTCCTACTGTCATCTTCTTCATGCACGCAAGGCTCCTTCCATGGCAAGCTGTATGTTGGTGGATCACCGTTGTCAATAGCTACCATCTGTCCTCTCAGTAAAAAAGGTCCATGTACATGGCTAATCGTCTGTCGGTTCTCACTTGTGATGGAATAGGATCCATTGATCCTTTTGCGTCTGTCACTACGCCCAGCACTCGCGAGTTTGAAGCTTGTTGCAGTCATCCCTTTCCGGATCCTACTCGGAATACCACAGACAAGGTTTAGACTTTTCGGATCTCAAGAATGCTGCCAATGGATTCTAGCTTATACCACGAAAACTCTGGTCTCACGGATCTGAAAGTTCTGTTGTCAAGAGAGGCGATCAGACTCATGAGCCAGGAACCCAAGAGATACTCATTCAATCTAAGGTAGAACAGATGTGGTTGTCAGGCATGCGTTCATAGGTTGAGAATGGTGATGAGTGTCACGGATCATCACATTCATCATATTGAAGTGCAAATGAATATCTTAGATAGAAACAAGCGTGTTTGAATAGAAAACAGAAATAGTTGCATTAATTCATCGAGACACAACAGAGCTCCTCACCCCCAACAATGGAGCTTAGAGACTCATACCGTCAAAGATACAAAGTTTAGATCTAAAAATGTCATGAGCCACAAAATAAATCTCTAAAAGTTGTTTAAATACTAAACTAGTAACCTAGGTTTACAGAAAATGAGTAAACTACGATAGATAGTGCAGAAATCCACTTTCAGGGCCCACTTGGTGTGTGCTGGGGCTGAGACTTGAGCTTTACACGTGCCTAGGCTGTTTCTGGAGTTAAACGCCAGGTTGTAACCTGTTTTGGGCGTTTAACTCCAACTTGTAACCTGTTTCTGGCGTTTAACGCCAGAATGGAACATGGAACTGGCGTTAAATGCCAATTTACGTTATTTATCTTTGAGCAAAGTATGGACTATTATATATTGATAGAAAGCCTTGGATGTCTACTTTCCAACGCAATTGAAAGCGTGCCAGTTGGACTCTTGTAGCTCCAAAAAATCCATTTCGAGTGTAAGTAGGTCAGAATCCAACAGCATCAGCAGTCTTTTTTTTCAGCCTGAATCAGATTTTTGCTCAGATCCCTCAATTTCAGCCAGAAAATACCTAAAATCACAGAAAAGCACACAAACTCCTAGTAAAGTCCAGAAATATGAATTTTTCCTAAAAACTAATAAAAATATACTAAAAACTAACTAAAATATACTAAAAACTACATGAAATCACCCCCAAAAAGCGTATAAAATACCTGCTCATCAGTAATGAACAATTCTCATCACAACTGATAAGAATAACTAGGATAGGACGTCCAGTTTTCATACCTTGCTATATTCTTTATTCGTTACTAATTTAATTTCTCGAAATTTACTTTTTCTTGTTCCTTATTCAAAAATCCCAAAAAGATACAATCTCAAAACCAATAATAAACTACACCTCCCTGCAATTCCTTGAGAGACGACCTAAGGTTTAAATACTTCGGTTATCAATTTTATTAGGGGTTTGTTACTTGTGACAACCAAATTTTTGTACGAAAGGATTCTTTGTTGGTTTAGAAACTATACTTTCAACGAGGATTTATCTGTAAAATTCTTTACCATCAAAAATCTGCCCGTCAATCCCCTTCACCCAGTAGCACAGGAAGCCAGGGCGAACCAGACAGCGGAGGCGATGCTTCCAGCCCCACCTTGCTCCTTACTGATGGCACGGAGGACCGTGCCAAGCCTTAAGTGTGGGGAGGTCAGTCCTTGACTTTCGGAGGTAATCTCTGTCTCTTAACACCAACATTTTAGTTTTTCTTTTGTTAGATAGGATAGATTGCATGATAATAAGTGTTTGCATGTATGTTCTGCTTGGTTAAAGTAATGAGTTTCTTTTCAAGATCCTATTTTATAATATTTCACTAATTTAAATTGAAAATTTGTGTTAAAATTGTTTGAGGATTGTAATTTGGAACATAGATTATAGCTAAGAACACACCACCTGTGAGATTTGAGCTTAATTATATGGTTACATTATTTAACCATAATATTTTATTCTTGTGTGTTTTCTTCTCTATGATTATAATCTTTACTTTGTTCCATTCTATATGTCCATTGTTTAGTGTATTTATATGCTTGCATATGATTGAGGCTATCATTTGTTATTAGCTCACTTATCCCAAATAGCCTACCTTTTCAATCACCTTTGTTTGCCACCTTGAGCCTTTTAATCCCAGTTTGTTCTATATTTTACCATATCACTAGCCTTAAGCAAAAAAACAATTAATTACCCCAATGAATCTTTGGTTAGCTTAAGATAGAGATTGTGTGTCAATTAAGTGTGGGGAACTGTGGGAACTTGGGTTGATGAAAGTGTACAGTGTTTCATCAACAAAATATTGGGAATTTGGATACATACTCGTGTGAGACCAAAAAAATTAAAAAAATCCATGTGCATTGATATGTTATGTTTACTTTTATATTTTTAATAAAAAAAAATCAAACCAAAAATATTCAAATAAATAAATAAATAAATAAGGGGACAAAATTATCCCAATGTTAAGTTTAATAAAAGATCAATGCATATGTGATAAAACTAAAGAAATATTTGGTACATGAGTATGTGATACAAAAGTGGGAATTATGGGTAGATAGGCATGAATTTAGAGTTATATAGAGTGTGTGTGTGTTTAGGTGAGAACTTAGGTTAGTCAAAGATTCATATTATAGCTCACTTGGCCATACATATATCCTCACCCTTACCTTAGCCACATTACAACCTTGAAAAGACCTCATGATGTTTGCATTGGTATACTAAATTTTTGTTGATTGGTTAGATGAAGAACAAAGTCTGGAAAGCATGACTAGAGAAGAGTAGAGTGATTAACCCTAGACACTTGAGATATTGGAGTGCATATACCAGTGAGGGTTCAATGCTTGATTCTATGTTCCCTGCTTTCATGAGCTGTCTTCCTACAAGTTTACTTGCCTTTTCCTGTATGATTTGAATTAGTGAAATCAGATTTGTGTTTGTCTTGGAGAACTTGCTTACTTTTAACCAAGTAGACAGAAACATCTTAGCATATAGTTGCATTCATAGGTTGCATCTCATGAGTCTCACTTTCCCCTATTCATTCTTTATATCTCCTTGAGCTTAACATGAAGACATGCTAATGTTTAAGTGTGGGGAGATTGATAAACCACTATTTTATGGTTTATCTTGTGCTCAATTGAGTGGTTTTCATCAAGTCTTTGCACACTTATTCATATAATTTGCATGATTTTACAATTCCTTTCCAATTTTGTTATATGGTTGAAAACTTGCTTCCTAATCCTTTAAATTGTGTATTTTTAATGTCCCTTTATACCATTCGATGCCGTGATCTATGTGTTCAGTATTTTTAGGCTTTATAGGGCAGGAATGGCTTAAAGGATGGAAAGGAAGCTTGCAAAAATGGAAGGAACACAAGAAACTAAGGAGCTGACCAGCGAAGAACGACGCGTGCGCGTACCTGACGCGTACGCGTGAGAAGCAATTTGCACAGTAATACGTGCGCGTAACTGACGCGTACGCGTGATGTGCGCTACCTACAGAAATCGTAGAAAATGCTGGGGGTGAATTTGGCTGAGTTTGGAGCCAATTTTTGGCTCAAAAACACAGACTAAAGCCAGGGGACAAGTAGAGACTCAACACACATTCTCATACACATAGTTTTGAGTTTTTAGTTTTCAACTCTGAGAGAGAAAATCACTACTTCCTCTAAGGATTCCTTCACATTCATAGTTTTAGAGTTTTATGCTTTTGCTTTGGATATTGGGAAGAGTTACTACCTCCGTTGAAGTTTTTATTATTCTAGTTTGTTTCCTTATTCCTTTACTCCTTTTAATTGCCCATTAACCCTGTTCAGATAAGTATGTTTATGGTTTTGGAATTTATTAATGCAAAGTACTATTTTTACCTTTAATTAATTTTCAGTTATCATTTAATTTATCATGTCTTCTTCTTATTCCCTTTATATGCCTGTGAACGTTGTATTCATGTCAATGGAGTAGACTCCTAACTTGACTTGAGAGTTGATTGAAAGGAAACCCTTGAGTTGGAATACTCAAGCGTTAATTTTGATTGGAAGTTGTTGGCTAGCTCTCTAGTCTCTGACTCTAATCCTTCCTTAGGAGAGGATTAGGACTTGGGACTCAGAGTTGGTTAGTTAGTTACTTGACTTTCCTTTATTCAGTAAAGGATGACTAAGTAGAACAACAATCTTTCACTATTACACTTGGGAAAATCTGATAAGCGGATAATTTATACGCTTTTTGGCATTATTTTTACATAGTTTTTAGTATGATTTGATTAGTTTTTAGTATATTTTTATTAATTTTAAAATAAAAATCACATTTTTGGACTTTACTATGAGTTTGTGTTTTGTTCTGTGATTTTAGGTAATTTCTGGCTTAAATTGAGGGACTTGAACAAAAATCAGATTCAGAGGCTGAAGAAGGACTGCAGATGATGTTGGATTCTGACCTCCCTGCACTTAAAGTGGATTTTCTAGCGATACAAGAGTCCAAATGGCGCGCTCTCAATTGCGTTGGAAAGTAGACATCCAGGGCTTTCCAGAAATATATAATAGTCCATACTTTGCCTGAGTTTAGATGACGCCAACTGGCATTCAACGCCAGCTTTCTGCCCTATTCTGGAGTTAAACGCTAGAAACAGGTTGCAAAGCAGAGTTAAACGCCAGAAACAGGTTACAAACTGGCGTTTAACTCTGCTTTGCAACCTGTTACAAACTGGCGTTTAACTCCAAGGAAGACCTCTACACGTGAAAGCTTCAATGCTCAGCCCAAGCACACACCAAGTGGGCCCGGAAGTGGATTTCTGCATCATTTACTCATTTCTGTAAACCCTAGTTACTAGTTTAGTATAAATACTACTTTTAGTGATTTATTTCACATCTCTGGAACACATTATGTAACTTTTACGTTCTGAGACATCCATGGGAGGCTGGCCATTCGGCCATGTCTACCCTATTTTCACTTATGTATTTTCAACGGTAGAGTTTCTACACACCATAGATTAAGGTGTGGAGCTCTGCTGTTCCTCATGAATTAATGCAAAGTACTATTGTCTTTCTATTCAACTCAATCCTATTTCTTCTCTAAGATATTCATTCGCACACAAGAACATGATGAATGTGATGATTATGTGACGCTCATCACCATTCTCACTTATGAACGCGGGCCTGACAAATACTTCCGTTCTACATGAAAGCAAGCTTGAATGCATATCTCTTAGCCTCCTGATCGTGAGATCAGAGTCTTCGTGGTATAGGCTAGAATTATTGGCAGCCATTCTTGAGATCCGGAAAGTCTAAACCTTGTTTGTGGTATTCTGAGTAGGATCTGGGAAGGGATGGTTGTGACGAGCTTCAAACTCGCGAGTGCTGGGCGTAGTGACAGACGCAAAAGGATTACTGAATCCTATTCCAGTATGATCGAGAACCGACAGATGATTAGTCGTGCGGTGACAGTGCATTTTGGACCATTTTCACTGAGAGGACGGGATGTAGCCATTGACAACGGTGATGCCCCACATACAGCTTGCCATAGAAAGGAGTATGAAGGATTGGATGAAAGCAGTAGGAAAGCAGAGATTCAGAAGGAACTGAGCATCTCCATACGCTTATCTAAAATTCTTACCAATGAATTACATAAGTATCTCTATCTTTATTTTACGTTTTATTTATCTTTTAATTATTAAAACTCTATAACCATTTGAATCCGCCTGACTGAGACCATAGCCTGCTTCAAGCCGACAATCTCCGTGGGATCGACCCTTACTCACGTAAGGTTTATTACTTGGACGACCCAGTGCACTTGCTGGTTAGTCGTGCGAAGTTGTGACAAAGAACTAAGATTATGAACGTGCGTATAAAGTTTTCAGCGCCGTTACCAAGGAATGAACGATCACGATTTCGTGCTCCAAAATCCAACAAGGATAGAACTTCCGATTAATCTTCTCCTGGCCAAGGCTTTTATTTTAATTATACAAATTCTCTCGTAAGTTTTCATTGCTTTAATTTACAATCATTTACTTTTCTGTTCTCCAACTCTTAAAATTTCTCGGAAAACTTCTGACTAATAAAATAGCACTCTTTTGTCAACTCGTTGGGAGATGACCTGGGATTTCTACTCCCAGTATTTTTATTCTAAAATTTGTGACAACTCTTTCTAAATTGATAAGCGAAATTTTTGTCGGTTGAGAACTGTACTTGCAACGCTGTTTTCACTATAATTTCTTAATCGGCAATTTTTCGCTCACGTTAGTAGACCTGGTCATTCTGCACTCAAATGTTACTATCATTTTGATCAGGCCTACTATGGAAATTAGTCATCATCCTTTAGTTCTAACAGTGGAAATCAACCTCCACCACCATATAATACATTCCATCATCCACAGTCTTACTTGACCTCTGCTTTAACATCTTCAATTGCTGATAGTACCTGGTATCCAGACTTGGGTGCCAGTCATCACTTGACCTCTGATTCTCAAAATTTCATCTCATCTGCTGAATACACTGGCCCAGATCAATTATACATTGCCAATGGTTCTGGTATTGCTATTTCTCAATATGGAAATTTAGTTATAACTCATCCAACTTCAAAAAGAATTTTCCTTCTTAAAGATCTATTATATGTCCCTGGAATTGATAAGAATCTATTGAGTGTCTCTAAATTTTGTTTGAATAATAATGTCTTCTTTGAATTTAACCCTTTTCATTGTTGTGTGAAATCACAGGTCAACAAAGAAATTCTTCTCCAGGGAATCCTTAAGAATGGGTTGTATGCTTTTGAAAATCTGTGTGTTCCACAATCTTTAAATTATCAAAATATGGTTTAGTCTTTCTTAGCAACCTGCAAATTTAATCTTGCTCTTTGGCATAGAAGGCTTGGACATCCTTCTTCCTCTATTGTTAAAATAGTCCTAAAACAATGTAACATTCCAATTGAAAATAATGAGAACTCTTATTCCTTTGTTTGTGAACATTGTTGTATGGCTAAAATGCATGTGCTTTCTTTTTCTGATTCTAACACTATATATACTTCTCCTCTACAACTCATTTTTATTGATACATGGGATCCAGCTTCTAGTGTATCTCGATCTGGTTTTAGTTATTATGTAAGTTTTGTTGATGCCTTTAGTAGATACACCTGTCTGTATTTGCTTCAAAATAAATCCCATCTTTTGGTGCAGTAGAAAATAAAATGTAGTGAGTTGATCCTCCACTGAAGCAGAATTCAGGTGCTTGAAAGATGCAGAGGCTGAAGTTCTCTGGGTGCAGAAGTTGTTACAGGAACTTGACATACCTCAAACTATCTCCCCAACCATCTTCTGCGACAACTTGAGTGTTGTTATGCTTGTTGCCAATCTAGTTTTTCATAGTCGTCGCGGCAAACATTTTGAAATTGATTTGTATTTTGAGCAAGATAGAGTTGCAAAACGCCAACTTTTGTGGTACATATTCCTTCTAATTCTCAGGTAGCTGATGTGCTAACCAAGCCCCTCTCAGCAACTCTCTTTCATAAATTTTGAACCAAACTCAAGGTGGTTTCCGATTCCACACTGAGTTTGAGGGGGGGATATGAAGAGTACCACTTCTAATATATGGACTGAAACTGATACAGTCAAAGAGTAGTTAAAGCCTCACCTCTCTTGATCTTGGTTCTTGCAATATAACCCTCTAATGTATCTATAAATAACACTCTTGGCTACTAAAAGAAATAAGAATAATCAGTTACATTTTCTCTCTATTCTTTGATTATCTACTCTCTATTTCTATTTCCAAACACTGCATTCACCCTTCACATCAGTGCTGCATAGTCACACAAACAATTAAAAGATCATCCTTCATACATTCATATATATATAAGTAAAAGGTCTTTTGAATCATCTGTCCTGCCTTCCTTGTGGGCCAAACCAACCCACATCAAATTAGTCTTCATTGGTAACACCTCAATTTTAAAGAACTCAAAGACCATGTCAAAAAAATCTCCCCCTACTATACGCCAAAATCTTCTTATGCATCGAAAATTAAAATCGTGTAGGCTGGGTGTCCTAGAAGGCTCACAATCTCATTCTGCTATTTTAATCTCTTCTGTCGTAGGAATACTCTCCAACTAAACAACCTCCTGACTTGTGATTTTTTTCACTGGAGACGCATCGGTCTATATAAAAGAATTGTTCTTTCAAATATAATTTATTGAAATATCACCTAATCTCTTACTTTACTTTTTTCGCTCTACTGTAACTCACTCTATATATATGAACACTTTCAATAATAATGCCTCTTCATCTAGATTTTGCATAGCATGAAAATACTAGGTGTTATGATTGATGAATGTGCATCATGTTGTATTTTTCTATGCTTTTTCATATAAGAAATCAATTTATAATGCTTAATTATAAAGTGTTTTTAGTGCTTAAGTTATGTATTGCTTTGATCTTTTGATTTGATGAATTTTGTAGAAAATAAGAGAAAAAGAAGCAAAAAGCACAAAACAAGCCCAAAAGAAGAAAATAGGAAGTTTTGGACGTGCCAAAGGGCGTGCCTAGACGTGGCACGCAAAGCCAGCAATGTTGGCGTGTCTATGGACGTGCCTAGGCATGGCACGCCAAGCTACTTTTACAGAAAGGCAATATGGGTGCAGCATTGAAGGCGTGGCACGCTGGGTCACACGCCAGCCTGACCTTCTCACATTCAAAGGAACATAACTTGAGCTATAAAGCTCCAAATAAAGTGATTCTAGTGCCATTAAAAAGTAGACATCTAAATCTTTCCAACCACATATAACACTTTATAGTGGATACTGGATTGGAGGAAAAAATTTACCCTGAAAACACAAGGAGTACAACACATCCCTGCAGAGATACCAGCCTGACCTCTTCATCTTCAGAGGAACATAACTTTAGATGTAGAGCTCCAAATGAGACGATTTTGTGACGTTGGAAAGCTGACATCTAGATTTTTTCAAATATAACACTCTATAGTGAACATTAAATCTGGAGGTAAAAAGGACCATTCTTTCAGCATCACAAAACTGGCGTGCGCTATGGTGTGCCAGTGGGCATGGCACGCCAACCTTGCAAGACTAGGTGTGTGATATGGCGTATTCAAAGGTGTGACATGAAAACCTTGCAAGCTAGGCGTGTGGAGGACATGCCAATGGGTGTGGCACGCCAACCTTGCAAGCTGGGCATGTAAACTGGCGTGCGCGAAGGAGTGGCACGCCGGGCATTTTGACAAACTGACCTCTTCACCTTCAAAGGAGCATAACTTGAGCTACAGAAATCTAAATAAGACACTTTTAGTTGCGTTAAGAAGCTGACATTCAAAGCTTTTCAACGATGTATAATACTTTATAGTGGGCTGATGAGCGGATATTTTATACGCTTTTTGGGTTTAATTTCATGTAGTTTTTAGTATATTTTAGTTAGTTTTTAGTATATTTTCATTAGTTTCTAGGCAAAATTCATATTTCTGGACTTTACTATGAGTTTATGTGTTTTTCTGTAATTTCAGGTATTTTCTGGCTGAAATTGAGGGAGCTGAGCAAAAATCTGATTCAGGCTGAAAAAGGACTGCTGATGCTGTTGGATTCTGACCTCTCTGCACTCGGAATGGATTTTCTGGAGCTACAGGAGTCCAATTGGGGCGCTCCCAATTGCATTGGAAAGTAGACATCTAGGGCTTTCCAGAAATATATAATAGTCCATACTTGATCAAAAATAGATGATGTAAACTGGCGTTCAACGCCAGTTCCATGCTGCATTCTGGCGTTAAACGCCAGAAACAGGTTACAAGTTGGAGTTAAACGCCCAAAACAGGTTACAACCTGGCGTTTAACTCCAGAAACAGCCTAGGCACGTGTAAAGCTCAAGTCTCAGCCCCAGCACACACCAAGTGGGCCCCAGAAGTGAATTTCTGCACTATCTATCATAGCTTATTCATTTTTCTGTAAACCTAGGTTACTAGTTTAGTATTTAAACAACTTTTAGAGGATTACTTTGCATCTCATGACATTTTTAGATCTGAACTTTGTACTCTTTGATGGCATGAGTCTCTAAACTCCATTGTTGGGGGTGAGGAGCTCTGCTGTGTCTCGATGAATTAATGCAATTATTTCTGTTTTCTATTCAAACACGCTTGTTTCTACCTAAGATGTTCATTCGCATTTTAATATGATGGATGTGGTGATTCGTGAAACTCATCACCATCCTCAACTTATAAACGTGTGCCTGACAATCACTTTCGTTCTACCTTCGATTGAATGAGTATCTCTTAGATTTCTTAATTAGAATCTTCGTGGTATAAGCTAGAACCCATTGGCAGCATCCTTGAGAATCCGGAAAGTCTAAACCTTGTCTGTGGTATTCTGAGTAGGATTTAGGGATTGGATGACTGTGACAAGCTTCAAACTCACAAGGGTTGGGCGTAGTGACAGACACAAAAGGACCAATGGATCCTATTCCAGCATGAGTGAGAACCGACAGATGATTAGCCGTGCGGTGACAGCGCACCTGGACCATTTTCACTGAGAGGACGGATGGTAGTCATTGACAACGGTGATCCACCAACATACAGCTTGCCATAGGAGGAACCTTGCGTGCGTGAAGAAGAAGACAGGCGGAAAGCAGAGATTCAGAAGACAAAGCATCTCCAAAACTCCAACATATTCTCCATTACTGTAGAACAGGTATTTATTTCATGCTCTTTTATTTTTCGCAATTCAAACTGATAAGTATAATTGATATCCTGACTAAGAAGTACAAGAAAACCATAGATTGCTTTAGACAAACAATCTCCGTGGGATTCGACCCTTACTCACGTAAGGTATTACTTGGACGACCCAGTGCACTTGCTGGTTAGTGGTACGAGTTGTGAAAAGTGTGATTCACAATTTGTGCACCGAGTTTTTAGCACCGTTGTTGGAGATTGTTCGAGTTTGAACAACCGACATTTCATCCTGTTGCTTAGATTAGGAAGATTTTGCCTTTTGGGTCAGAGTCTTTTACTTTCTTTTCAAAAATCTTTAAAAAATTTTTTATTTTTCTTTATTAATCTGTGTTTTGTCTTTGAGTCTTTTATTATTGTTCTTGTTAAAATTTTAGAATCCTTATTTTCTTTTTCAAAATTTTTTTTTTCAAAATTTTATTTTTTTTTACTAATAATTGAGTTTTTCTGTTTAAGTTTAGTTTTATGTTTTAAGTTTGGTGTCAATTGCATGTTTTTTTTTATCTTCCTTTACAATTTTCGAATTAGTGTTCATTGTTCCTTCTTGATCTTCAAGTTGTTCTTGTTTATTTTCCTTGTTTGATCTTTATTTTTTCTTGTTATATGTCTTTTCTTGTTTTTCTTATGCTTTTTCAAGATATTAGTTTCCAATGAAAATTTTATTTATTAAATACAATATTAAAACACTTTAAATTTATAACTCAATTGGCTAGAGCATTGTGTTTATGTTCTTGGTAATTAGGAATCTTCCTTTTAAAACTTTTTCAAAAATAATTTTTCTTTGAGCAAATCTTGTGTCAAGTTTTGAGTTTGGTGTTTTCTTGTTAGCTTTTCTTTAGTTTTCGAAAATTTTATAGTGATTTTCTAAAAATTTTAAGTTTGGTGTTCTTTCTTCATGTTCTTGTTGTTCTTGTGAGTCTTCAAGGTGTTCTTGAGTTTTCCTTGTATCTTGATCTTAAAATTTTTAAGTTTGGTATTCCTTGGTGTTTTCCCTCTAAAATTTTCGAAAACAAGGAGCATTAGATCTAAAAATTTTAAATCTTGTGCTATTTCATTGTTTTTCTCTTTCCTCATTTAGATTCAAAAATCAAAAAAATATATTTTCCTCATTCCACTCATAATTTTCGAAAATTTTGCATTATTTTAGTCATCAATTTTTAAAAAAAAATCAAATCTTTTTAAATTGTTTTTCAATCATATCTTCTCAATCAATTTTTTTCAAAACTTCCTAACCACTTTCTCTTCCTTCATTTTTTTTCGAAAATACCATTCAAAAATTCAAATTTCTATTTTAAAATTTTTATTTTTTTTATTCTTAATTTTTGAAATCTATATTTAATTTCTAGTTATTTTATTTCATTTTTCTTTGTTCGTTTTATTTTTATAAAATAAAAATAAAAATATATAAGATGCTAAGAAAATGCCCCTCTGAAATGTTTTCAGAATTGGTGCAGTTAGACATCTTCTATTATGGGCTTATAGAGAAAGCTCAAATTTCTCTAGATCACTCAGTTGGTGGATCTATACATATGAGAAAGACAATTGAAGAGGCTCAAGAGCTTATTGATACAGTTGCCAGAAATCAGCATCTGTACCTAAGCAGTGAATCTTCCATGAAAGAAGAGGCTAAAACAGTAACTGCTGAACTCAGTCTTGCAGAACAAATTAGTGAATTCAATCAGCAATTAGACTTTCTAACAAAATAGCTGGCCGAATTCAAGGAGATACTACAAGACACAAGAATAGCTAATCTGAATATGGAAGTACAGTTGAAGCAAACAGAACAGCAGTTATCAAAATAAATAACGGAAGAGTGCCAAGCAATTCAATTAAGAAGTGGGAAAATATTAAATACCTCACTTCAAGGCAGCAGGAAGCCAAGAAATGAACAACCTGCTATCCAAAATCCCTCTGAGGACAGTAAGAGCCCAGAGAGGAATAACTCTGGCATTCAAATGCCAGAAACAGGCAAGGATTTGGCGTCAAACGCCCAATGGAAGCTCAGTTCTGGCATTCAAACGCCAGGAACAAGTAAGGAGTTGGCGTCCAACGCCACTCCAGCTTCTAACCCTGGCATTCAAATGCCAGTGAGGGATCAGACACACACAAGTGCTGATAACAACACCTCTAAAAAGGCTTCTCCAACCACCTCTGTAGGAAATAAACATGCAGCAACTAAGGTTGAGGAATATAAAGCCAAGATACCTTATCCTCAAAAACTCCGCCAAGAGGAGCAGGATAAGTAATTTGCTCGCTTTGCAAATTATCTCAGGACTCTTGAAATAAAGATTCCGTTTGCAGAGGCACTTGAGCAAATACCTTCTTATGCCAAGTTCATGAAGGAGATCTTGAGTCATAAGAAGGATTGGAGAGAAACTGAAAGAGTTCTCCTCATTGAAGAATGCAGTGCAGTCATTCTGAAAAGCTTTTCAGAAAAGCTTAAAGATCCCGGAAGCTTTCTAATACCATGCATATTAGAGGGTAATTGCACCAAGATAGCTTTATGTGATCTTGGGGCAAGCATCAACCTAATACCTGCATCCACTATCAGAAAGCTTGGTTTAACTGAAGAAGTTAAACCAAACCGGATATGTCTCCAACTTGCAGATGGCTCCATTAAATATCCATCAGGCGTGATTGAGGACATGATTGTCAGGGTTGGGCCATTTGCCTTTCCCACTGACTTTGTAGTGCTGGAAATGGAGGAGCACAAAAGTGCTACTCTCATTCTAGGAAGACCTTTCCTAGCAACTGGACGAACTCTCATTGATGTCCAAAAGGGGTAAGTAACCCTGAGAGTCAATGAGGATGAGTTTAAGTTGAATGCAGTCAAAGCCATGCAGCATCTAGGCACACCAAAAGACTGCATGAAAGTTGATCTCATTGACTCTTTGGTAGAGGAGGTCAACATAGCTGAGTGTCTTGAATCAAAGCTGGAAGACATCTTTAAAGATGTTCAGCCTGATTTGGAGGGTTCAGAAGAAATTGAAAGAGCCTCTGAGACTTCCTCAGAAAGAGGAGAAACCTCCTAAACCCGAGCTCAAGCCATCACCACCATCCCTGAAATATACATTTCTGGGAGAAGGTGACACTTTTCCAGTGATCATAAGCTCTGCTTTAAATCCACTGGAAGAGGAAGCACTAATTCAAGTGCTAAAGACACACAAGACAGCTCTTGGGTAGTCCATAAGTGACCTTAAGGGCATAAGCCCAGCTAGATGCATGCACAAAATCCTATTGGAGGATGATGCTAAGCCAGTGGTTCAACCACAGAGGCAGCTAAATCTAGCCATGAAGGAAGTCGTGTAGAAAGAGGTCACCAAATTACTGGAGGCTGGGATTATTTATCCTACTTCTGATAGCCCCTGGGTGAGCCCTGTTCAAGTTGTTCACAATAAGGGAGGCATGACAGTGGTTCATAATAAAAAAAATGAACTAGTTCCTACAAGAACAGTTACAGGGTGGCGCATGTGTATTGACTACAGAAGGCTCAACACAACCACCAGAAAGGATCATTTTCCTTTACCATTCATAGACCAGATGCTAGAGAGACTAGCAGGTCATGAATATTACTGCTCTTTGGATGGCTATTCAGGTTACAACCAAATTGCAGTAGATCCTCAGGACCAAGAGAAAACAGCATTCATATGTCCTTCTGGAGTATTTGCTTACAGAAGAATGCCTTTTGGTCTATGTAATGCACCTGCAACCTTTCAGAGGTGCATGCTCTCTATCTTCTCTGATATGGTAGAAAAATTTCTGGAAGTCTTCATGGATGACTTTTCAGTATTTGGAGACTCATTCAGCTCCTGCCTTGACCATTTAGCACTTGTTCTAAAAAGATGCCAAGAGACCAACCTAGTTTTAAACTGGGAAAAATGTCACTTTATGGTGACTAAAGGAATTGTCCTTGGGCATAAAATTTCAAACAAGGGGATAGAGGTGGATCAAGCTAAAGTGGAAGTAATTGAAAAATTACCACCATCTACTAATGTTAAGGCAATCAGAAGCTTTCTGGGGCATGTAGGATTCTACAGGAGGTTTATAAAGGATTTTTCAAAAATTGCAAAACCCCTGAGCAATCTGCTAGCTGTTGACATGCCATTTGTGTTTGACACAGAGTGTCTGCAAGCGTTTGAGACTCTGAAAGCTAAGCTGGTCATAGCACCAGTTATTTCTGCACCAGACTGGACATTACCATTTGAACTAATGTGTGATGCCAGTGACCATGCCATTGGTGCAGTACTGGGGCAGAGGCATGACAAGCTTCTGCATGTCATTTATTATGCTAGCCGTGTTTTAAATGATGCCCAGAAAAATTACACAACCACAGAAAAAGAATTGCTTGCAGTGGTTTATGCCATTGACAAGTTTAGATCATACTTAGTAGGATCAAAAGTGATTGTGTACACTGACCATGCTGCTCTTAAATATCTACTCACAAAGCAGGATTCAAAACCCAGGCTCATAAGATGGGTGTTGCTTCTATAAGAGTTTGATATAGAAATAAGAGACAGAAAAGGGACAGAGAACCAAGTGACTAATTATCTGTCCCGGATAGAACCAGTAGAAGGGGAGTTTCCCCCCTCTATTGAGATCTCTGAGACCTTTCCGGATGAGCATTTGTTTGCCATTCAGGAAATACCATGGTTTGCAGATATTGGAAACTATAAAGCTGCAAGGTTCATACCCAAGGAGTACAGCAGGCAACAAAAGAAAAAATTAATTACTGATGCAAAGTACTACTTGTGGGATGAACCCTATCTCTTTAAGAGATGTGCAGACAGAATAATTCGTAGGTGTGTGCCTAGAGAAGAAGCACAGAGGATCTTATGGCATTACCATGGATCACAATATGGAGGCCATTTCGGAGGTGAGCGAACAGCCACCAAGGTCCTCCAATGTGGCTTCTACTGGCCTACACTCTATAGGGATTCCCGAGAGTTTGTACGTAACTGTGACAGTTGCCAAAGAGCTGGTAATCTGCGTCATGGTTACGCCATGCCTCAACAGGGAATCTTGGAGATTGAGTTGTTTGATGTATGGGGAATTGACTTCATGGGACCTTTCCCACCATCATACTCAAACACTTATATTCTGGTGGCAGTCGACTATGTATCAAAATGGGTAGAGGCCATTGCCACACCCACCAATGATACTAAAACAGTGCTGAAGTTCCTCCAGAAACATATCTTCAGCAGGTTTAGTGTCCCTAGAGTACTAATCAGTGATGGGGGCACTCACTTCTGCAACAAATAGCTTTACTCTGCCATGGTCCGGTATGGGATTCGCCACAAGGTGGCGACTCCATATCATCCACAGACAAATAGGCAAGCTGAAGTTTCTAACAGAGAACTAAAAAGAATCCTGGAACGGACTGTAAGTACCTGTAGAAAGGATTGGGTGAGAAGCTTGGATGATGCTCTGTGGGCTTACAGAACAGCATTCAAGACTCCTATAGGGACCTCTCCATACCAACTTGTGTATGGTAAGGCCTGTCATCTGCCCATGGAACTGGAACATAAGGCCTACTAGGCAACCAGATTCCTAAACTTTGATGCCAAATTAGCTAGAGAAAAAAGATTGCTCCAGCTTAATGAGCTAGAGGAATTCAGATTCATTGCTTTCGAAAATGCCAAGCTTTATAAAGAGAAATAAAAAAGGTGGCATGACAGAAAGCTGTCATCTAGAGTCTTTGAACCAGGACAAAAAGTTCTGTTATTTAACTCTAGGCTCAGGCTATTCCCAAGGAAACTGAAATCCCGGTGGAGGAGACCATATGTGATTACAAGTGTATCACCATATGGTTATGTGGAGCTTCAAGACATTGATTCTGATAAGAAGTTCATTGTTAATGGACAGAGAATCAAGCACTATCTTGAAGGTAATGTTGAGCAAGAGTGCTCAAGGCTGAGGCTAGATTAAAAGCTCAGCAAGGTCCAGCTAAAGACAATAAAGAAGCGCTTGCTGGGAGGTAACCCAGCCATTAGCAAAACTTTTTCTGTTATTTTATTTTATTCTTCATTTTATTTGTTTTTAAAATATATGAGCTTAATATTAACAAGGTAAAGAATCAATTTCATAAGTCCACAGGGTTACAGAAGAATTCAAAGCACAAAACAGGAAAAAGGAGCTCACTAGCAAGAAAACGCCAATAAAGATAGCCATCTGGGCGTTAAACGCCAGAAAGAAGCAACTTCTGGGCGTTTAACGCCAGATTTACAGCATCCTGGGCGTTCAGAAAAACGCCCAGTGACAAAGGGGTTTTTGGCGTTTAACGCCAGCTAGAAGCAACAGCTGGGCATTAAACGCCCAAACCAAGCAGCAATTGGGCGTTAAACGCCCAAAACATGCAGCAGTTGGGCGTTTAACGCCAAGATTGTAGGGAGTAGGCAATTTCATTTTCAATTCAAATTTTTTTTATTTTTTATGTTTCAATTCATGATTTCTTGCACAAACATGTTACAAATCCTAATTTTTCAAATCCTTTTTCAAAAGATATCAAATGTATCTTAATTCATAAACCCTTTTTCTTAATCCTCATCAAATTATTTTCAAATCCTTTTCAAAACAAATCTATCCCTTTTCCTTCTAAAATCTTTTCAACTCATCAATATCTTTCTCAAATCTTCACATTATCTTTTTCAAAATCCAGATTTATCTTTTTCAAATATCTTTCATATCTTTTCAATTTTAAATCACATCTTTTCCTATCATACTTATCTTTTCCAAATCACTTTTTCTATCATATATTTTTCAAATAATTTTCGAAATCCACCCTCCTTCCCCTTAAATATTGGTTCGGCCTCTCCCCCTCTCTTCCACAAGTTGCGCTTGGCTCTCCCTCTTTCCCCTCTCCTCCACAATTCAAACTTGGCTCTCCTCATATCCCTCTCCTTTCTTTTCTTTTGCTTGAGGACAAGCAAACCTCTAAGTTTGGTGTGTTTATCCGTGATCACTAAATCAATACCCACTAAGATCATGGCTCCTAAGGGAAAACAAACCGACTCAAGAGGCAAGAAAGAGAACATTCCAAAACCACTTTGGAATCAAGGGAAGTTCATAACCAAAGAACATTCAGACCATTTTTACAAAATAATGAGTCTAAAGTCAGTGATCCCGGAAGTTAAATTCGATCTAAAAGAAGATGAATATCCGGGGATCCAAGAGTAAATTTGAAACAGGAGCTGAGAAGTCCTAGCTAATCCTGAAACAAAGGTGGGAAGAAACATGGTTCAGGAATTCTATGCTAATCAATGGCAGACGGACAGGCAGATGATAGCTGGAACCGCATTCTATGACTATAGAACGTTGGTCAGAGTAAAGGTTGTTCACACCTACCCTGATAAAATAAGGGAGATCTTCAAGCTGCCTCAACTGCAAGATGACCCAGACTCCTTTAATAGGAGAATGATGAGATCAAACCTGGGCTTGGATAAAATCCTAGAGGACATATGCCTCCCTGGAGCCAAGTGGATCACCAACACAAAGGGTGCCCCGAACCAACTCAAGAGAGGAGATCTCAAACCAGTCGCCAGAGGCTGGCTGGACTTCATTGGGCGCTCTATACTGCCCACTAGTAACCGCTCTGAAGTCACCATCAGAAGAGCAGTGATGATTCATTGCATTATGCTGGAAAAAGAAGTGGAAGTTCATCAGCTGATTGCTTGTGAGCTTTACAATATTGCAAACAAGAACTCCAAGGATGCCAAATTGGCCTATCCAAGCTTAGTTTCTCTGTTATGTAAAGATGCTGGGATAAAGATGGGAGTAGATAAGTATATCTCAGTTGAGCAACCAATCACCAAAAAGTATATGGAAGGACAACAAGTGCAGGATGACCCTATCAAGAGAAAAGCAGAGGAGTTCCTCCCGAAAATCCCTCAAATTGAATATTGGGAGCGCCTAGAAGCATCTGTCACCAAGTTGTAAGAAGCTGTGGATCAACTGAAGGAAGAACAGCAAAATCAAAACAGCATGCTCTGCAAATTGCTTAGAGAACAAGAAGAGCAAGGGCGTGAACTGAAGGAATTAAAGCGTCAGAAACTATCTCTTGAAGGGCCAAACACTCCACAGACTAAAGAGGCATCCACCTCCCAAATTCAAGGTTGTTGAGTTCTAATCTTAGCCTTAACTCTGTGATAATTGTTCTTATTTGAGTTTTACCTTAGAAGTTATATATGAGTAGTAGTAATTAGTTTTTATATTTTGATTTTATCTCCAATTAAGCTATAATTTATTTTTCTCATCATCATTAAACATGAATAAAATAGCAAATTTTCTTTAGAATAAGGAGGCAATACTTTTCGAGTTTTTAATAAAAAAAATTCTAATTATTTACATATGGTGGCAATGCTTTTTGTCTTCTGAATGAATGCTTGAACAGTGCATATGTCTTCTGAATTTGATGTTTATGAATGTTAAATATGTTGGCTCTTGAAAGAATGATGAAAAAGAAGAAATGTTATTTGATAATCTGAAAAATCATAAAAATGATTCTTGAAGCAAGAAAAAGTAGTGAAGAACAAAGCTTGCAGAAAAAAAAATGCGAAAAAAAAAAAAGAAAAAGTAAGCAGAAAAAGCCAAAAACTCTTTAAACCAAAAGGCAAGAGCAAAAAGCCAATAGCCCTTAAAACCAAAAAGCAAGGGTAATAAAAAGGATCCAAGGCTTTGAGCATCAGTGGATAGGAGGGCCTAAAGGAATAAAATCCGGGCCTAAGCGGCTAAACCAAGCTGTCCCTAACCATGTGCTTGTGGCGTGAAGGTGTTAAGTAAAAACTTAAGACTGAGCGGTTAAAGTCGAGGTCCAAAGCAAAAACAGAGTGTGCTTAAGAACCCTGGACACCTCTAATTGGGAACTTTAGCAAAGCTGAGTCACAATCTGAAAAGGTTCACCCAGTTATGTGTCTGTGGCATGTATGTATCCGGTGGTAATATTGGAAAATAGAGTACTTAGGGCCACGGCCAAGACTCATAAAGTAGCTGTATTCAAGAATAAACATACTGAACTAGGAGAATCAATAACACTATCTAAATTCTAAGTTCCTATAGATGCCAATCATTCTGAGCTTCAATGGATAAAGTGAGATGTCAAAACTGTTCGGAAGCAAAAAAGCTACTAGTCCCGCTCATCTAATTAGAATCTGAGCTTCACTCAAAAAACTCTGAGATATTATTGCTTCTTGACTTAATTGTATTCTATTTTATTTGTCTAGTTGCTTGGGGACAAGCAACAGTTTAAGTTTGGTGTTGTGATGAGCGGCTATTTTATACGCTTTTTGGGGTTAATTTCATGTAGTTTTTAGTATGTTTTAGTTAGTTTTTAGTATATTTTCATTAGTTTCTAGGCAAAATTCATATTTCTGGACTTTACTATGAATTTGTGTATTTTTTTTGTAATTTCACGTATTTTTTGGCTGAAATTGAGGGAGCTGAGCAAAAATCTGATTCAGGCTGAAAAAGGACTGCTGATGTTGTTGGATTCTGACCTCTCTGCACTCAGAATGGATTTTCTGGAGCTACAGAAGTCCAATTGGCGCGCTCCCAATTGCGTTAGAAAGTAGACATCCAGTGCTTTCCAGCAATATATAATAGTTTATACTTTGCTCAAGGATAGATGATGTAAACTGGCGTTCAACGCCAGTTCCATGCTGCAGTCTGGCGTTAAACGCCAGAAACAGGTTACAAGTTGGAGTTAAACGCCCAAAACAGGTTACAACCTGGCGTTTAACTCCAGAAACAGCCTAGGCACGTGTAAAGCTCAAGTCTCAGCCCTAGCACACACCAAATGGGCACCAGAAGTGAATTTTTGCACTATCTATCATAGCTTATTCATTTTTCTGTAAACCTAGGTTACTAGTTTAGTATTTAAACAACTTTTAGAGGATTATTTTGCATCTCATGACATTTTTAGATCTGAAATTTGTACTCTTTGATGGCATGAGTCTCTAAACTCCATTGTTGGGGGTGAGGAGCTCTGTTGTGTCTCGATGAATTAATGCAATTATTTCTGTTTTCTATTCAAACACGCTTGTTTCTACCTAAGATGTTCATTCGCATTTTAATATGATGGATGTGATGATTCGTGACACTCATCACCATCCTCAACTTATGAACGCGTGCCTGACAATCACTTTCGTTCTACCTTCGATTGAATGAGTATCTCTTGGATTTCTTAATCAGAATCTTCGTGGTATAAGCTAGAACCCATTGGAAGGATCCTTGAGAATCCGGAAAGTCTAAACCTTGTCTGTGGTATTCTGAGTAGGATTCAGGGATCGGATGACTGTGACAAGCTTCAAACTCACAAGGGTTGGGCGTAGTGACAAACGCAAAAGGACCAATGGATCCTATTCCAGCATGAGTGAGAACCGACAGATGATTAGCCGTGCGGTGACAGCGCACCTGGACCATTTTCACTGAGAGGACGGATGGTAGCCATTGACAACGGTGATCCACCAACATACAGCTTGCCATAGGAGGAACCTTGCGTGCATGAAGAAGAAGACAGGCGGAAAGCAGAGATTCAGAAGACAAAGCATCTCCAAAACTCCAACATATTCTCCATTACTGCAGAACAAGTATTTATTTCATGCTCTTTTATTTTTCGCAATTCAAATTGATAAGTATAATTGATATCCTGACTAAGAAGTACAAGATAACCATAGATTGCTTCAGACCAACAATCTCCGTGGGATTCGACCCTTACTCACGTAAGGTATTACTTGGACGACCCAGTGCACTTGCTGGTTAGTGGTACGAGTTGTGAAAAGTGTGTTTCACAATTCGTGCACCATGGGCATGAAATTAGAGTACACACATTAAGCATCTTTAAGCCCAAAAAATACTAAGTGGGTGCTGGAAGTGGCGCTGCCTAAGAGAGCGCCTAAATGAGTGTCCAAACTAAATGAGTGAGCACCCAAGCCCAAGTAAGTGCCTAAGAGAGCACCCATACATTTCAAGCACCCCTGGAGCTTGGTGTTGGTTTAATTAAAATCACTCTAAGTCGACTTAAACTTCAAGCAAGAAAGCCTATAATTGTCAACCAATCAAGACCACAAGAAACATCTAGAATAGTTAATTTTCATTTGATTGTAATTTGCTTTCAATTTCATTTAAGTTTGTAATTTAGGAGAGCCTATATAAAGGCCTTAGTTTCTAACTTTGAAAAAGGGGGGATACATACACACCATCATTGGCACACACCACTAGGAGTGGGTCTCCGGAACCCTCCCTTTCCACACCTTTCTTCTCTTCTATGTTCTTCCATATCACTTTTGTAAATATTTTAGTTATGAATTACTAACTCTTTCCATTGGAAAAGAGATCTCTATTGCTATTTGATGGATTAAATTGTTTTTGTTCTTTTTCTTCTCTTCATCTGTCTTTGATTTACTAGAAAGATTTCGTTCTTCATTCAAGCATTCAATTATCTTGGGAAAGATGTTGAATGTACTTGGGTTTTATGATTGCCTTGGAAAAGGAATCATAGAATCATGCTTGAAATCTTTCTCACACTAGATTAGGTTTTGGGTTGGTCGGATATAGTGACATATAATTCTCCCAATACTTGGATCTATGAAAGTGTGTGGTATAGTCAGCGACCAAGCTTCATCTTTTCTCATGAGCAATTAGATCAAGGAATTGGCAATTGTTCAAGAGTAGAGAGATTGAATCACCAAGGGATTGGGGTTCAATCACTCATGATTGCCAAGAGATCAATGAGTTGCATGATTGAAGATGAGATGAAAGCAATTGATCCGAAAAATTCAATATCTCTTTATCCCAATGCTTATTTTATCTTTCTTTTTTATATTTACTTTATGGTCATTTACTTTCCAGCACTTTACTTTCTTGTACTTTACATTTATGCCATTTACTTTCTTGCACTTTATTACTTTCCTTTACTTTCATGCAATTTACATTCCCTGTTGCTCATCACTCAATTATGATTGTCTAACTAGAATAATCAATTAACTATTGATTGCTTAATCCTTTAATCCTCGTGGGATCGACCTCACTCTTGTGTGTTTTATTACTTGATACGACCCAATGCACTCGCCGGTAGTTATTACGGGGAAGATTAAATTTTTCCGTCAATATTGATCCATATACTTCACGTATTTGGATCGTGACAACTGTCTCTAACACTCCTCCTTCTATCCAGATCACTTCTCAATCATAGTCCTTAGTGCCTTACTCTTAGCCATGAGACAGTCATCAACATCGCCTTCTTCCATTCCTTCATCCACTTTCCTGATATCCACTTCAATCTTTCTCAATCTGGTGATCTACTAAGCCAAACTTTTCTCAATTTCAAGTTCACAAAGATTTCCTCAAAACCTCCAACTTCTATAACAAGTTCATCCTATTTGCCTTATTCCGCTCCAACTATAAAGTGTCAAAAAAATTTCATGTGTGAGCCATGCATCTAAGGTTCTGAACAATTTTGGGCCACAATTCACCATTCCAGAGCCAACAAAAAGAGGACAGTGATTAAATAGAGCTCTTAAAAGTTCTATATCAAATGCAAGACCTCAATGCTGCATTTGTTTCTCAGGAATGAGACTGAGATGAAATTGAGTATTGTGTTTAGTAATAAGATATTGAAACTAAAATTTTAGTCTTGAGATACAAAATTTCAATCCTTTCGATACCTCCAGAAAGTGAGAATACAAAAGACTCAAAATTTTAGGCACAGAGCTAAAATTTTTATGACATTTCTTTTGAAAAATACTCTCATTTAACTTTGCAAATTCCAAATCTACCTCTCAATTTCTATATTTATCTTAAACTAAATATGATTTTGAGATATAACTCAGTGCAATACAGTTTACACCAAACATAATACATAGACTTAATTTAGTCTCTGTCTCTCAAACTCAGTCTCCCTTCCAAACGCAACCTAAAAGCCTCTTGCCATTCACCTTTAATGAAGACCTTATCAATTCTGTTGCAAGAAATTCCTCCAATTCATGTAAACTTTCTTTTCCTGAGCTCCAACTCAATAAGCATCATATTCTCAATCCAGCGTCTGAAATCATTACTACTTTGTGATAAAGATTTACAACCCATCCTTTCCTTAGTAGATAGTATCTCGTTAAAATCACCACCCCACAAAAATGAACCTGCCATTTCTTTTTCAATTTAGTTAATTCAATCCATAATTTCATCATCTCTTCCTTCACATGAGCTTTATATACCACACAAATAATCCTTTCTAAGTTTTCTTCATTTTATTTTTTCATAACAAAATATGTGGATAAAATATGAATTATCACATTAAAGTAATTTTAAAAAATAAAAGCAACAATAAAAACTTTCTAATAATAATATTCTTAACAATTCTT
>NC_029789.2:110936019-110936490 GCF_000816755.2 Arachis ipaensis
CATATAATGTATTTTTTTAAAATAATTAAGTGTGGGAATATGTGACTCCCAAACTAACAACGCATCGGCAAATCTGCTCCCTAAAAAGATTGTTAAACATATTATTATTAGAAAGTTTTTATCATTATTTTAATTTTTTCAAAGGTTTAATTATTCTATTAGTTCTTATAATTTAACCAAAATTTTAAATTAGGATTTTATACTTTTTTCTTTCAATTAGATTCTTATACTACTTTTAATTTTATAATTAGATCCTTCGTAGTGCAAAAAATATTAGAATTAACTGAATAATTCTTCACAAATTAAAGGTATTTTTAATTAAAAATATAACTAGATCTTTAACCGCATGTATATTGAGAGAAATATTCTGTTAATTTTAACACTTTTGATATAAAAAATATCTAATTACAAAATCAAAAGTAGTATAGGGACCTAATTAAAAAATATATATATTAACCTAATTAAAAACTT
>NC_029789.2:110936748-110943026 GCF_000816755.2 Arachis ipaensis
AGAATATTGATATGAATTTATATGAAGAGATAGAGAATTAAGTAGGAATTCAAAGAGAATAGGATAGAAATTCCTATAAGTAGAGCTAAATAGAAAAAGTAGAGTTTTCAATTATATCATGCCTCTCTCACATTATTACATCATATTCTTATTTAGAGTATAATTCTCTAATTGGACTATGAACTATAGGCCCAATACTAATTCTTATTATTTTACCCTTCAAAACAATCTTACCCTTAAAGTTGTGGAAAAAAATATAAATCCTAAGAAAAATTGTAAAAGCTAATTATAATTAACAAACAAAATGAGAAATCCCAAAATAATATTTTTTATGCTACTACTTAAAAAAATATCATCAGAAATCCATTGAAAAAAATTTAGTTCAATCCAAAACCAACAAAATATTATTATGGCATAAATTTAAAATTGGTCCAAGAGAACTGTAATCTTTAAAGTTGGGCTTAATGTATCATCCATCACCTCCTGATTTTGGACATGGGCTTCAGAAGTTAAGTATTGGTCCAAAGCATGATGAACGTGCAAGGAGGTAACGCTAGGGGGAGCAGAAGCAGGGGTGTTTATTCGCAAGCAAAGGATCCTCGGGTGTGGACTAGAGAGGAGTATCAACACTTAGAAAATGATTCGTTCTCTATGTTCGTGGATAATTTACCAGAAAATATCTCAAGGAGGGAACTATATCACTTATTTCTTAGACGGAAAGAATTAACGACATCTATCTTTGCCGCAAACGGAAGAGTGGTAGGATTTATCTTTTTGCCTTTGTTTGGTACACGACAAAAGGTGGTGCTTTCAAGGCTATTGCAGAAATGAATCTTTGGAGATTAAGGGGTAAGGTAATTACTGTGAGGGAAGCTAAGTTTCGGAGAGTAGCACAGAAGAGGAAAGGACCGAGGCGTCTGGCCATCTTAAGCCACCAGGTAGACGAGCCAAAGAATTCCCATCATAGGCATGGTGCTGCTAGGAACAGCCAGTGCGAGTCCCTCAGGAAACCATAAAGAGGGGCGGAGATATCAAAAGGATTGAGGTGCCCATTGTCATCGCAAATATGGATTGGCTGGGGAAGAGTTTAGTGGGAAGAACTTTAAAACCTTTGGATATGCGATCGGTGAAGACGATGGTGTGTAAACATATGCCTCACATTGTGGACGTTAGGAAGATTGGGTCGACTAAAGTGCTGTTAACCTTTGATAATGTGGAGCATGCTGATGAAGCATTTATGTTCAAGATGGATACTCTGCTACATGTCTTCAATAGGATCGGGCGCTGGGAGGAGTCAGAACGGTGTGATACTCGACGGGTGTGGTTGGAGTGTTACGGAATCCCTCTACATGCATGGTTGCCGGAAACGTTTAAGAATATAGGAGGCCAGTGGGGAGATGTGCTTCAGTGTGATGTCACGGTAGGTAAAGGAGACACATTTACAGCTGGAAGGCTTCTAGTTGAGACAGGTGTGTTTGATGAAATTCGAGAGTGGATGCAAATTGTGGTTAGGAAGAGTGTGTTTGGGGTGTTTGTGAAGGAGGTGGGCGCCCAGGGGTGTGAGTCGGCCAGTGAGGAGGGGAGTCTTAGAGTCTGTGCTGGGAATATAGCTGACGAAGCTTCTGAAAATGTCCAGCCAATGGTGGCGGAGCAATGGGATCCAGCGGCAGAACTGATTGACGGGAGTGTGACGGTGGCTGTACATGAGGAGGACAGAATAGTAATTAAAGAGGTGATCTTGAATGATGTTAACGTTGATTTTTTTAATTTTAAAAAGGAGACTTTTGTACCAAATTCGGTTAGTGGTACCAAGGATGATGGGGTTGCGGTTTCTAAGGGATTTGAGGGGAGTACTGAGGGAGAGTCGGCGAGAACGGTCACGCAGGTTTGTGGCACTGGTAGAGGTGGGGTTTCTATAGCGTGTGCTAGACTGCATGGTAGCTATGATAGGGAGCATCGGGTGGGTTACCAGGTTGGGAGGTGTGAGGAGCACGGGTTGGGCTTGCTTGCATTGGGCCCAATAGCATATCAGAGGGTTTTTGGGTTGCAGGAAGATTGTGGTGGGCACCTGGGGTTTGGGAAAGCAGTTGGGATAGAAAGTGGGGTAGAGGCTGGGCTGGGCTAGAATTGGAGGATGGAAGCAACGAATGTTGGATCTCCTTCACTTCGAGGCACGAACGGGTTGGGTACTTCACAAAAATTCACGCTGTCTCGTGATAGTGCAGTGGTGACCTTGTATTGGTTGCGAGACGGGTCAGGGTATCCGGGGGAAGAGGAGACTGAGCCAGGTGTGATCTACCCAGTGCTTAGAGACCTCAGGCGAGGGAGACTCAGGACTTGGAGGCAGATCTGGCGGGTGGTGAACCGCATGCGGTGGAGGCTAGTGAGTGCGATAGTAGGAGAGTATCACAGATGGGGATGACAGCCGGAGAGGTAGTACGCTGGCAGGAGCAAGAGGCCCAGGGGGATAGTGCAGACATGGTCAACTATGAGTGTTCCACAGGGAGCCTGAGACGTCGAACTGGGAAGGGGAGGATATCGGAAGCGAACGGTGCAGAAGTGGGAGGCACTCAGGCGGTGGCTGCCAGTGAGGATCCAGGGAGGGTAGGAACTAGGACTGAAACGGAAACAGGGGGTCAGGTGGAGGGAGACGTGTACAAGGTGACAAAGGAAGAGCAAATACAAGAAAATCAAGCAACCTGGGCACTAGCGGTGGAATCGGGAGTGGTGTTATACGATGAAGACGTGGATATTATGGGGATTTTGCAAGCACAAAATGAGGAAATAGCTGCGAAAAGAAGACTGGCAAAGCAAAAAGAAAAGGCGAGAAGGAGTCGGCCAAAGAATAAAAATCAGGTGAATAAGAATTTATTTAAATGATTGTGAGTTGTTGGAACATTAGGGGGTTGAGGAGGGATGGAAAATTGAGCATGGTGAAATCTTTGAAGAAAAAATATAACCTGAACATGTTAGGACTGCTTGAAACAAAAAGAGAAGTGCTTACTAAATTTGATGTTGCAAGGCTTTGGGGAATTAGTACTGCTGGTTGGGAATTTGTGGAGTCTGTAGGGGCGACTGGGGGTCTGTTGCTGATTTGGGATGAGGGAGTGTTTAAAGTACTTTCTGCTTTCTAGGGGACTTTAATGAAATTTTACACGTTGAGGATCGCAAAGGAGCTACTACCTTACCGGCATCATCGGAAGAGTTTAAGAGCTGGGTGCATGACATGCAGTTGTTGGATTTGCCTCTTACTGATAGAAAGTATACATGGTTTAGCGGGCGATCATGTAGTCAAATTGATAGGATTCTGGTCAATATTAAGTGGACTGAGAAGTTTTCGGATATTCGACTGAAAGGTGGCCCAAGGGGGTTGTCGGATCACTGTCCACTGATATTGGATGGCACAAGATTAGAAGGGGACCCAAGACCATTCAGAAGTCTGGATTCCTGGTTTACGCATGAGGGTTTTCTGTGAATGGTGAAGAATGAATGGAGAAGTTTGGGAGAAGCGCAGTTCACATGTAAACTAAGGGCTTTAACAGTACCACTACGGCAATAGCACAAGGATAACTTCAGGGGCATGGAGAAAAGAATCTTGCAGTTTGAGGAGGAGATCACACGGTTGGACAAGTTGGTTAGTGATGGGATATATGATGGTATAACAGAGGCTAGAAGGAGGGCGCTGGTGCACTTTTGTGAAAAATGGTACATCAGGCAGGAAATCCACTGGAAATAGATATCTCGATCCAAGCATGCTACTGACATGGATAAGAATACCAGATACTTTCATAACATTGCCTCGGCGAGAAGACGGAATAACAGGATAGATGCCCTGATGATACATGGAAGACTTGTACATAATCAAGTGAGAATAAAAGGTGCAATTAGAGAGTTTTACAAGGAGTTATATCGACAGGATTATGTTCCGAGGATTGGAGTCAGGGATGGTTTGGTGAAGAATATCCAAAGAGATGAGGCTGACGCACTGGAAGTGATGCCGTCAGCAGAGGAAATCAGGGAAGCAGTATGGGACAGTGAATCTTCCAAGGCCCCAGGAAGTGATGGATACAACATGAACTTCATTAAGAAATGTTAGGAGGATATTGGACCGGAATTCAACAGTGATGGGGTTCTTTCAAAGTGCTAAGTTGCCAACGGATGTAAATGTAACGTGGGTGACATTAGCCTCAAAGTTTGAAGGTGCAAAGGAGGTGAAAGATTTTCGGATGATTAGTATGGTGGGGTGTGTGTATAAGGTAATTTCGAAGGTGTTGGTGAGAAGGATGCGAGCTGTCATGCCGGGGTTGGTCGAAAAGACTCAGCAGTGTTTGTAAAGGGTAGGAAAATTCATGATGGCGCACTCATAGCCTGTGAAACGGTGCATTGGCTGAAGACTCGGAAGAAGACAGCGGCTATCATCAAACTGGATTTTCAAAAAGCTTATGACAAAGTAAGATGGAGTTTTGTGGATGTTGTGCTTCAGAAAATGGGTTTTAGCCAAAGGAGGAGGATTTGGGTGAAGGAGTGTTACTACGGCTACTATGGCAGTCCTGGTGAATGGGTCACCATCCAAGCCATTCAAGATGGAGAGGGGACTTAGACAAGGGGACCCACTTTCTCCACTGCTTTTTGTGCTAGTTGTCGATGTTTTGCATAGGATGTTGGGGAAAGCTGTGAGAAATGGGCGCATTGCTCCACTGCTGGTAGGGGATATCATATTGAACTGTCACATTTACAATTTGCGGATGACACCATTTTATTCTGCCCCCAGAGACTGAAACAATTGTCAATTATAAGAGGTTGTTGCGGTGTTTCGAGTTGATGTCTGGGCTGAGCAGGGATGCCAGCAAGCCACTTTACCAGTTAGATATTTGGGGATTTCTCTAGGAGCAAATCCGCGCCTCATAAAGACTTGGAAACCAATCATAGATAAGGTGGAATAGAAGCTTAGCTTATGGAAAGCGAAGGTTTTGAATAAATCAAGCAAGCTTGTCCTTATCAAATCAGTCTTGAATAGCCTCCTCATATACTACCTAAGCATGTACAAGATGCCGAAGGCGGTGGCGGACAAGCTGATTGCATTACAAAGGAACTTTATGTGGTGCAAGGAGGACGGTAACTATGGTATACCTTTGGTCAAGTGGGAGTTAGTCCAGGCTCCAAAGAAGGCGGGGGGCCTGGGGGTTGGTGATGCAGTGTTACGGAATACAACGCTCCTGTTTAAGTGGTGGTGGCGGTTTTCACAGGAGGACTACCCGCTGTGGAAGAAGATTGTTTGTTCATGCAACAAGTTGAATTCGAATGTAATGCTAACAACTCAGCCTTTACCAGTAACAGGAGGGCCTTTGAAAGACATATGTCAGCTGAATATCAAAGAACCACGGATTCGAGATAAAGTGGTTAATGGACTGGCGATGGAAGTAGGCAACGGTAGGAAAACCCGGTTTTGGGAAGATAACTGGATTCAGGGGATTGCGCTAAAAGTGAGTTTTCCAAGACTCTTCTCTGTTTCAAGTCAACAAGGATTTCTCATTGGGGATTGCGGGTTTTGGGATGGGCTTGAGTGGATATGGAATTTTCAATGGAGGAGGGTGTTGTTCCAATGGGAGCTGGAGCTCTTCCATCAGCTTCATGCGAGGTTAAGGTAAGTGCAGTTGGCATCTAGGTGCGAGGACAATGTGATGTGGGAGTTTGACAATAAAGGTGTTTTCTCTACGAAATCCTTTATGCAGGTCATACAAGCGGAGACGTTGTCGGACGAGATCACGAGCTATAGCTTCACGAGTTCACTTTGGAAAGGTCCCGTACCTCCGAGAATTGAGTTGTTTGGGTGGTTTGTGCTAGTTGGCAGAGTTAACTCCAAGGAGAGGTTGACTAAACTAGGAGTTAACATTCAGAGTGATAGTATTTCTGTACTGTGTACCAAGGAAATAGAATCTGCTGAGCATTTATTTCTTCGGTGTGAGGTAACATGGCAGGTGTGGTGCAACTGGTTGCGGTCATTTCGTACAGAGTGGGTAATTCCTGGAACCGTGAAAGCACTGTTTGAGAGTTGGAGTGACATGCCCAGTAGACAACAAGGACAGAAGATGTGGATGACAGCGTTCTTTGCAGTAATTTGGAACATCTAGTTGAAACGTAATGCACGGATCTTTAATAATAAAAGAGAGAGCATTGAGGTAATTCAAACAAAGACGGTGTTGAGTTTCACAGAATGGCGGGGATGTGATCTGGTGGGTGGCTGACAGCAGCAAAGGGGATGCCAGGGGTTGATTTAT
>NC_029789.2:110943309-110956330 GCF_000816755.2 Arachis ipaensis
GATCCACTTTATTGTGTTGATCCTCCTTTATTTCAAAAAAAAAAAAGTATTGGTCCAAAGCAACACTTGTCCTAATTTCCTTCTTCTTCCCAGCAGCTCCAGTGGCTTCTTCCTTCTCTGCCTTGGGTTTTGTTGCTACTGGAAGAACCCCCATCGGCGAGCTAGTCACCACCATCCAGCTCCAGTGGCTCCTTCTCTATCTTTCCTCGGTTCTGTTGCACTATCTCTTGCCAAATCCATCGCCACCTGCGGAAATCCGTTGCAGGCTCGTGCTCCGTTGCGATTCCATGGAAATGTTGCCGCCATGAGCGTCAGTGGTCTAGCCACTATCGGAGAAGAACGACAGAGCCAACTTCAGCCAGAACTCAAGGTTCTCCTTCTCGCAGTGCGACAACGCTGTTGCGAAGCACCCCTTCCTCCTCTGTCGTTTCAAGATCTATGTCCTCCACTTTCCCCTTCACGATGGTGCTGTCCTCGACGCCGCTAGTGGCAGTGCTTCGCCTGTTGCCGCTACTCTGAGTGGTTTCGTTATCGTAGATGACGCTGTCTTCCTCGACCAATTTTGTTCCCCTCCACGTACAATCACCGGCATCCAGAGGTTGCATTCCGGCATACAAGTAAGTTGGTTCCTGAAGCAGAAACTCCGATTGCAGATTTGAAATTCTAGTTACGTCCATCCCTAATTCTACACCTTCAAAATCTGAAGTGTGGCTGAAATGCAATATAATGCTAGGAATGTGGAATAGGAATGCTCTTCTTCTATTATAGGAAATTGTGTTTTCAATTCGGTTTAACTTGTTACTAGAAGAATATATCTCTGATACATTTTTGTTTGGATGTAAATTTGAAATTCTGGATCTCTGATATGTAAATTCTTGCTGAAATTGTGGTACTACTTGTAATTTTATAATTGCTGTTGATTCTTCTTTTTCTTTTACTTATTTTGTGTGAACTCGATTCAGGTTGAATTCTAGAATATTGGTTGTTGCATTTCCCAATGCTGCATCCTCAGAATCTGATTCTGAATTCTGAAATTACAGAATTATAAGTGTTGAATTTTCTACTTCTGAATATGTTGAATTATTGTTGATTGGTTGAAAATTTGATTCTGATTTGGCTTGAATCTGGAATATTAGTTGCTACTGGATTTGTTGATTATCGTTCAAGGTTGGATAAATTCTGGCACAAGTTGTTTTAATTTTTTCATGTATCTTATTTCATTTTTGATTATTTGAATTCAAGTATTATAAACTAGTTTGAATCAGATCCCAAATCGAGATCAGTAAATCATCATGGGAAATTTGCATGGTGTTCAATGAAAGCACCATTTAATACGAATTTGTATGACGAGATAGAGAATTAGGTAGACATTTAGAGAGAATAGGATAAAAATTCTTAGGAATAGGAGAAAAGAGAGAAAGTAGAGTTTTCAATTACATCATACCTCTCTCACATTATTACATCATATTCTTATTCATAGTATAATTCTCTAATAGATTATGAACTATAAATCCAATACTAATTCTATCAAACATATATTAGAATATAAATAAAACATATATTAAAAATATGTAAATTTACTTGCCATATCACAATATACAAATTAATTCGCATATTTTTTAAATAAATAAAATAAAAATTTATTTACCGAAATAAATAATTTATAGCATTTTTTATCAAAATACATCATATCTCTTATCTCGTTTACAGTGTAAATAAAAATATTACACGTATTTCGTTTACACTGTAAACGAGGTACGTGTAATATTTTTTTATTTACACTGTAAACGAGATAAGACTAGAAGAGGCTTATATATATGCATTTTGTCCACAATCACAATTAAGAGCTTTTCACTTCTATTTCTTGATCTTTTCTTCCACTTTTATCCTTTTCTAATCATATTTTTTATTACTTCAAGATTATAGTGTAAACCCGAGTAATTAATAAATAATTAGTCAATAAATTAATTATTAATCAAAGAAATTAGAAAATAGAATTTTATAGTTTAGGGAGTAGAGCTAATTAAAATAAGAATTTTGACAATAATTTTAAAGAATTTGGCACAAAATTGGGTCAAACGGGCCGAACCAAGCAAATCGGGCCCATGCACACTTATGCACCCATATATATATATACTCACTTCAGCCTGCTCCTTCCCCAAATGTTCATGAAACACGCTGAAAGCAAAAGAAAAAACGTGAAACACTAGCTCTCAAATCCCTTCCAACTTCAAATCCACGTAACTTTCAATCCGGAGTTTTGATTGACGAGCCGTCAGCGGTCACGCATTCGTCTCGAAATTCTCTACAAAACCCACCCAACAATTTTGTAAGGAGATTCTGATTTCGTGTCCAGTTCTCCCCTCTTCAATTCGTGATTTTTGGATTTTGGATATTGAGGGTTTTAGTGTTTTGATGGTTTAGGTGAACTCTAGTAGCGGGTAATTACCAAATTTTGTCTATTTGACTCGTGGATAATGGTAAGAAAATTCTAACCCTTGTCAAATTACTGAATTTGTGAACCCTAATGTAATTCTAGTATTGTTGTATAAAAATTTAGATTGAATTATGTATTTGGAAATAATTTGGTGATATTGGAGGCAAATTGGCAAGGTTGGGAGCTTGTGCTTGAACTTTAGGGCTGTGGATATTTGTTAACGGTGGATACTTGAGGCATTCCGAGTTTAGGGAGAAATCGGCTAAGATATGGTTTCGGTTTCTTGTAGCTAAAATATAATGTGTCGTAAAAACTTAGGTTAGTTGACCGTAAGATAGGAATTGAATTGTTGATGTGTTGATGGTTGAGATCAATAAATGATAAATGATGATTTTTTATTGAGATGTAGATGTTGTTGATGATTTAGGATTGGTTGGTATATATGACGTTTGGCAAATTAAGGTTATTGTTGGTGAAATAATGTAAATTTTATGGAGATTGATGAAGTGTATATGCATGTTATTCATGATTTTGTGTATTATTGCTTTGGATATGAATGAATGATTTGCAATGAATTTGAAAATGAAATTGTTTTGAGTTTGACCTGGCAAGGTTCGTGGTGGTTTACCGCTTGCTCAGCGTCGAGTTGTATGTGGGATTCGTGGTAGTTTACCGCCTACATATTTTTAAATAAAAATGCTTTGTGGGGTTCATGGTGGTTTACCTCCCACGTGTGTGTTTTTTTTCCAATTGAAGATCTTGCGAGGTTCGTGGTGGTGTACTGCTCGCAATGGTGGGGTTCTTGGTGGTGTACCGCCCACCGGTTTTCAAGAGGACGATATTCGGATTAGCTACCGGATGTGTCAGGTTCTGGCAAAGTAACCGACACGTGAGCTCACGGCCAGTAGGAAAGGCATGCATCATATGCATTATGTGTCTTGTTTGGTTTTGCATTTTTGGGTTTGCGTAATTGATTTCATGCTTAACTGCTATATGTCCTGTTTGCTGTATCTGTATCCTACTTGTGTTTGCTTTGTCTGTATTGCTTGTCTGTGCACTGGAGCTTCGAAGGATTGGAGGAAGGCGAAATTTAAGGCTTAAGTTAGAAAGGAATTAGAAATAAGAACCTTAGATAGCCTACTCTGTTTATGGTTTTCAATTTTAGTTTTAAGTTTGAATCTATTGTCAAGAGTTCTAGGATCGGCTTCGGCTTTCCCGGAACATTATATATTAGTTATGTGGGCACCGTTACCATACTGAGAACCTCCAGTTCTCACTCCATACATATTTGTGATTTTCAGATGCAGGACGTGAGACACCTTGCTGAGGCAAACTGGGAGCTTTTTAAAGTGAATAACTACTCTTTTGGGAGTTTTATTTTGGCTGAGTTGTATATATTTGTATCTCCATTGTATATATTTTATGTTTGTCACTCTTAGAGGTTGACTTTGGAGAATTAAGGTTTATATTTTGTCTTTTGGTTTACTATTCGGTTGTATATGTGTATATATTCTAACCTGCCTTTGCTTCGCAGGTCGAGTCTAGATCTTGATTATATAACTATCTTTTTTGAACTTTGATCTTATATATATATATCGTCTTTCGCGCGATCTTATCTACCTTTCCGTGTTTATTTGATCATGAGTTATGCGCTTTTCTGTTTATATTTCGTTTAACTTTTCTTCAAGGCTCCTAGATAATTTCCTTTTTCAATATATATATATATATATATATATATTATTTTTAGAGGTCGTAGCACCTAGCCACCTCTGATTTACGTCCTAGGCGTAAAGCTCTGTGTGGTAGGGTGTTACATATAGCGCGTGTCGATAATCATGATGCAGACATCAATCCACTGAACGCAACCTGGCACATTGCTGGGGCAGCCGACTTTGAGGTTGGTGTTGTTTTTCTTTTAATATTTATGTTAAAGCATAGATGTGTTGCTATACTTAAAGTACTTTTATAGAAATAGTATATAGTATATGTTAGGCGAATGAATATATTGTTAGGAATGGTTTAGATGACATGGTATGATGTTAGGCATACTTTAAAATGGATTTTTTAGTTAAATATTTATTTAGGTTTGTTTTTCTTTAATCTAAATTATTAAGCATATGTTTATTATTTTAGTTATTAATTAGGGTTATTAAAAATTTTTAATAAACTTAATTAAGTAATAAGATGTTTATGTTTCTATTTACTAAATATTTAAGTAAATGATTTTTTTAATTTGTTATTACTTAAGTTAAGTTATTAAGTTGATGGTGACGTGTTAATTATTTAAGTAAATGTTTTCACTTAATCTAATTTATAAAAGAGGTGCGAAAATGAATGTTGTTATTAATTATTTAACTAAATAATTTTATTTAAATTAAATTATATAGACGTTTATTAATTTAGTTATTCATTATCTAAGTAAATATTTTTATTTAAATGAATTTATAATGTAAATGTTTGTAGTTATTTGTTAAAATAGTTTACTTATAATTCAAATTAATTTGTTTTGTAAACGTTTGTTGGTAGAATTTTTTACTATGAAATTTTTATAGTTTTATAGGTTTACACATTTCTGATTCGGGTTTTTTATTCTTTACCAAAAGCATCGCCTACTTCTTCCTAGGAGAGTGAGTCACACACTTCCACCACCCAACGCCGTTGTCCCCTACCTGTGGGAGGCTGGCATCGGCAACGCGGTGCCACTCAGGAATTTTGTGTTTGATAACTCTCTGATCACGGCATTCGTAGAGCGCTAGCGTCCAAAGACCCACACGTTCCACTTGCCGTGGGGTGAGTACACCATCACTCTAGAGGACATCACTTACCACCTCGGGCTGCATGCTAATGGAGAGCTAGTAGATGAGTGCTTTCGTGACTTCCATACATGGTACGGGACCGAGGCCTGAGAGTTGGTTGAGCGGCTACTCGGTGTCAGGCCTCCTGCAGTCCAGGAGCAAGGAGCGCAGAGGAAGGAGTCTTTCTCCCTAAAGCTGACATGGCTTCGGAAGCGTGTCCAATAGTACGGGAGTTGCTACATATTGTTGACAAATAGGGGTTACCTGATGACTGATAAGTCAAATAATTAGGTCCATCTCCAGTGGCTCCCACTACTAGATGACTTCCAGAGGTGCCGTTCTCTGTCCTGGGGATCTACAATGCTAGCATAGATGTACCATTCCCTATGCTCTACAGCACAACGCTCCACCACAGACATCGCAGGATGCACTCCTCTGCTGATATCTTGGATATACCAAAGATTCCCTAAGTGGTGTCCACCTGAGCGATAGGTTTACATGTACCCTATGACTACGAGGTAATTGTTCATTTTGGTTTTACTATTCTTCGTTTTTGCAATTCAATATGATGCACAATTAACTGAATCGTGGTTATTCTTTCAAATGTCCACAGGTTGATTGGCATGACATAATAGAGTAGGGACCAGCACAAGCAGAGAGTCCTACGATGGCATCAGGAGTTGGATCAGTTACTGTGGGATGAGATAAGTGAGTTACCCTTTTATTTGGTTTAACTTATTTAGATTACTCAAACTTTTTTAGTACTTGTCACTGATCATTATTTCACTAGACCAATGTAGTTCCTATGGACGCCATATGACAACCATGCACTGCAGGATATCTGTCCGCTATGGCTGAAGGAAGAGGTGAAGTGGGGGACATGGATATCTGTTGTCCCCCTCATCTGCTTCAACATAGTTGAATTCTACCATGCCGATCGGGTGAAGTGCCGGTTCAATGGCTAGCAGCTAGAGCCAAAGGACCCCGGTCAACGTTGACAAGTTTCTGACTACCACAAGTAGGGGCAAGGACGTCTGGTGGCTGGCAGGCGAAATCGTGATCTCAACACTTCTTCACAACTCTGCGTAACTAACCAGCAAGTGCACTGGGTCATCCAAGTAATAAACCTTACGTGAGTAAGGGTCGATCCCACGGAGATTGTCGGCTTGAAGCAAGCTATGGTCATCCTTGTAAATCTCAGTCAGGCGGATTCAAATGGTTATGAGGTTTTGACAATTAAAATATAAATAAAATATAAAATAAGATAAATTTACTTATGTAATTCACTGGTAGGAATTTCAGATAAGCGTATGGAGATGCTTTGTTACTTCTGAACCTCTGCTTTCCTATTGCCTTCTTCCAACCATGTGTTACCTCCTTCCATGGCAAGCTGTATAATCCTCTCGGATGAAAACAAATCCATATGCGTTGTCACCGCACGGCTAATCATCTGTCGGTTCCCGCTAGTGTCGGAATAGGACCATTGTCCTTTTGCACACTGTCACTGCGCCCAACATTCGCAAGTTTGAAGCTCGTCACAGTCATCCCTTCCCAGATCCTACTCGGAATACCACAGACAAGGTTTAGACTTTCTAGATCTCAGGAATGCTGCCAATGGTTCTAGCCTATACCACGAAGATACTAATCTCACAGACTCGGTCCGTGTATTAGATATCCAAGAGAATATACTCCAGCTGTCGTCCAATGACTACGTTGAACATCATGTAGATCGCTTTGTGGTTGTCAGGCATGCGATCTTGGCTAAGCGAGTAACGAAGATTGGGTGATTGTCACGGGTCACCCCTTCATTCTGACTTAACTGAATTAAGAACAAGAGTATATCTTGGAGAGAAATTAGGCGTGAATTGAAGGAAAAATAGTAGTAATTGCATTAATTCATGAAGAACAGCAGAGCTCCACACCTTAATCTATGGAGTGTAGAAACTCCACCGTGGAAAATACATAAGTAAAAAAGGTCTAGGTATGGCCGTGAGGCCAGCCTCCAAACGTGTACAATGATCAAAAGATATTCCAAAGGATGTCAAAAGATTAACCAAAGACATAAAATAAATCTCTAAAAGTAGTATTTATACTAAACTAGTAGACTAGGGTTACAAAAATTGAGTAACTAAGTGCAGATAGTGCAGAAATCCACTTCTGGGGCCCACTTGGTGTGTGCTTGGGCTGAGCATTGAGCTTCACACGTGCATAGGCTGTTCCTGGAGTTAAACGCCAGCTTTGGTGCCAGTTTGGGCGTTTAACTCCAATTCTGGTGCCAATTTGAGCGTTTTACGCCAAGATATTTTAGGCTGACTTTGAACGCCAGTTTGGGCCATCAAATCTCGTGCAAAGTATGGACTATTATATATTTCTGGAAAATCCAGGATGTCTACTTTCCAATGCAATTCAGAGCGTGAAAATTGGACTTCTGTAGCTCTAGAAAATCCACTTCGAGTGCAGGGAGGTCAGAATCCAACAGCATCTGCAGTCCTTTTTCAGCCTCTGAATCAAATTTTTGCTCAGGTCCCTCAATTTCAGTCAGAAAATATCTGAAATAATAGAAAAACACACAAACTCATAGTAAAGTCCAGAAATGTGATTTTTGAATAAAAACTAATAAAAATATAATAAAAAGTAACTAAAACATACTAAAAACTATGTAATATCAATGCCAAAACGGGTATAAATTATCCGCTCATCACAACATCAAACTTAAATTATTGCTTGTCCTCAGGCAACTAAAAACAAAATAGGATGAAAAGAAGAGAATATACAATGAACTCCAAACTTATCAATGAAGATTAGCTTCAATTAGATGAGTGGGACTTGTAGCCTTTTTGCTTCTGAACAGTTTTGGCATCTCACTTTATCCTTTGAAGTTCAGAATGATTGGCATCTAAGGAACTCAGAATTCAGATAATGTTATTGATTCTCTTAGTTCAGTATGTTGATTCTTGAACACAGCTACTTTATGAGTCTTGGCCGTGACCCTAAGCATTTTGTTTTCCAATATTACCACCGGATACATAAATGCCACAGACACATAACTAGGTGAACCTTTTCAAATTATGACTCAGCTTTGCTAGAGTCCCCAGTTAGAGATGTCCAGAGCTCTTAAGCACACTCTTTTTGCTTTGGACCACGACTTTAACCGCTCAGTCTCAAGCTTTTCACTTGACACCTTCATGCCACAAGCACATGGTTTGGGACAGCTTGGTTTAGCCGCTTAGGCCAGGATTTTATTCCTGTGGACCCTCCTATCCATTAATGCTCAAAGCCTTGGATCCTTTTTCTACCCTTGCCTTTTGGTTTAAAGGGTTACTGGCTTTTTCTGCTTGCTTTTTCTTTTTCTTTCTTTTTTTTTTCTTTATTTTTTGCCATTTTTTTTTCGCAAGCTTTTTCTATTCACTGCTTTTTCTTGCTTCAAGAATCAATTTTATGATTTTTCAGATTATCAATAACATTTCTCCTTTTTCATTATTCTTTCAAGAGCCAACAATTTTAACATTCATAAACAACAAATTCAAAAATATGCACTGTTCAAGCACTTATTCAGAAAATAAAAGGTATTGCTACCACATCAAAATAATTAAACTAATTTCAAGATAGAAGTTGAAATCATGCATTTCTTGTTCTTTTGCAATTAAAAACATTTTTCATTTAAGAAAGGTGATGGATTCATAGGATATTCATAGCTTTAAGGCATAGACACTTAGACACTAGTGATCATGTAATAAACACACAAACATAGACAAAACATAAAGCATAATTTTTGAAAAATAGAAAAATAAGAACAAGGAGATTAAAGAACGGGTCCACCTTAGTGATGGCGGCTTGTTCTTCCACTTGAAGATTTTATGGAGTGCTTGAGCTCCTCAATGTCTCTTCCTTGCCTTTGTTGCTCCTCCCTCATGGCTCTTTGGTCTTCTCTAATTTCATGGAGGAGGATGAAATGCTCTTGGTGCTCCATCCTTAGTTGTCCCATGTTGGAACTTAATTCTCCTAGGGAGGTGTTGATTTGCTCCCAATAATTTTGTAGAGAAAAATGCATCCCTTAAGGCATCTCAGGGATTTCATGATGAGGAATTTCCTCATGCTCTTGTTGAGGTCCATGAGTGGGCTCTCTTGTTTTCTCTATCCTTTTCTTAGTGATGGACTTGTCCTCTTCAATGAGGATATCTTCCTCTATGACAATTCCAGCTGAATTACATAGGTGACAAATAAGATGAGGGAAGGCTAACCTTGCCAAAATAGAAGACTTGTCCACCACCTTGTAGAGTTCTAGGGATATGATCCATTGAACTTCTACTTCCTTTCCATTCATGATACTATGGATCATGATAGCCCGGTCTACAGTAACTTCAGACCGGTTGCTAGTAGGAATTTGATGCACGGAAAACTTGTCTCATAACAAATTTCCTTCGGCAAGTGTACCGAATTTGTCGTCAAGTAAAAACTCACAATAGAGTGAGGTCGAATCCCACAGGGATTGATTGATCAAGTAACTTTAATTAGAGGAATGTTCTAGTTGAGCGAATCAGAATTTGGGTTGAGAATTGCAGAAAATTAAATGGCGGGAAAGTAAATAACAGAAAAGTAAATGCTAGAAATAAAGAGCTGAATGTAGATGACGGAAAGTAAATTGCAGAATCTTAAATGGGAATGGGGTAATTGCTCATAAAAGTAAATGACAGAAATTAAAGAGAATGGGTAAGATTAGAAATGCAGAGTTCATTGGGCTCAGGAGATGTTGCATTCTCTGGATCAATTTCATTTTCATCTCTTCCTCAATCAATGCACTCATTGATTTCCTTGGCAATCTTAAGTGATCGAATTACAATTTCTTGTAATTCAATCTCTCAAATCTTGATCAATAGCCAATTCCTTGGTCAATTGCTCATGAGAAGAGATGAAGTATAGTCACTGATTATACCACATGCATTTTCCAAATCAAGTGTTGAGAGGATTATAGTCACATATCCATCCAAACCCAATTTGGTCCAGCATGAGAAAGCATTTCTAGCATGATCTCTTCATTCCTCTTTCAAGGTTCAGAAGAGATCCAAGTTTGAATAGCTTCTTTTCCAAGATAACTACCCAATTGGATGAAGATTGAAAGCTTTCAAGTAAAATCAAGAGAAAAGATAGAAGAAGAATAATGAAAACTAGTATTGATCCATCAAAGTACAACAGAGCTCCCTAACCCAATGAAAGGGGTTTAGTTGTTCATAGCTCTGGAAAATGAAAACAAAGATGGGGAATACATGATGAAACTAGAAGTGCAGAGAAAGTAAAATACAGAGAGTAGTTCTATGCCAAGAGGCTCCCTATATTTTCCAAAAACTTTTCTATAATAATTCAAAGCTACTCCTATATATACTACTCTTCTGATCTTCTAGTTGCATCTTCAAGTCTTGGGTATGGGCCTTTGGATCTTGAGTTTGAAGCAGTTATCTTCTTCATTGGGCTTGGCTTTACTTGCAGAGAGAAAGTGTGAAGTGGGCAGAGACTTTAGCTCAGGACGTTAGTGGTGTTAACGTTCAGTGAAAATATGGGTTCGAGAACGTTAGTGACAATCACCTTTTTCACTAACGTTCCTCACCCAAGTAAGAGCCACGTTAACCTCAACGTTAGTGGCACAAACGTTGCCACTAACGTTGTCTCTTTGTCCTTCGCACACGTTATTGGGACTTACCTTTCCCAATAACGTTGAGAAGCCTCCTCCTTCCCTACGTTAGAGTCCACGTTAACTTAGTTAACGTGGCTCCTTAACGTAGGCTTGCCACCCTTCGAGAACGTTAGTGACACTTACCTTTGTCACTAACGTTCCAATGTGCCCCTAGCTCCCATGTTAAAGTCCACGTTAACTAGGTTAACGTGGTCTCTAACGTGGCTATGCTAGCCATCTCCAACGTTAGTGACAAAGGTGAATGTTACTAACGTTGGCTCATCATCTCTCTTCCTCACGTTAGCTTCCACGTTAACTAAGTTAACGTGGGAGTTAACGTGGCTCATTGTGGCTTGTGTGGGCTCCTTCCAACGTTAGTGACAATGTTAGGTGTCACTAACATTGGCGATCACCTTCCTTCTTCACGTTAGCTTCCACGTTAACTAGGTTAACGTGGGAGTTAACGTGGCTTATTGGGGCTTGTGTGGGTTACTTCCAACGTTAGTGACAATGTTTGGTGTCACTAACGTTAACGTGGAAGTTAACGTGGCTTATTGTGACTTGGCCAACGTTAGTGACAAAGTTAAATGTCACCAACGTTAGCTTCCCCTTTACTTCTTAACGTTAGAGGCCACGTTAACTAAGTTAACGTGGCTCTTAACGTGGCCACTTATGAGCTTGGTCCAACGTTAGTGACAAAGGTAAGTGTCACTAACGTTGGCTCCATTTCCTTTCCTCCACGTTAGAGTTCACGTTAACTTAGTTAACGTGACTCTTAACGTGGGCAATGATGGCTTCGAGAGTGTTATTGACAATTACTTTTCTCATTAACTTTGCAAGTTACTCCCATTCCACGTTAGGAGTTATGTTAATTAGATTAACGTGGCTGCTAACGTGGTTCTTCCTTGCTTCCTTTGTCCTGAAATCAAGCAATAGAGTGCATCAAAGTTCTAGTCCAAGTCATGGAAAATACAACATCCAATTTGTCATTAAATTCATGCAAAATCCTCATGAAATCATGTAAAGTGCACAATGTATGCTTGAATCAAGATGTAAGTGAATATCTACCCAAAACTAGCTTATTTTCTAAGGAAATGCATGAAACTACCCTAAAAACAGTAAAGAAAAGGTCAGTGAAACTGGCCAAAATGCCCTGGTATCAGAATTATAGAGCGTTGAATGAACTCCAACCATCCCCTAGCCATGGGTTTGAGGTCAAGCCTTCTTAGTTGAACCGGCTTGCCTTTTGAATCTCTCTTCTATTGAGCTCCTTCCACACAAATGTCCCTAAGGACTTGGTCCAACCTTTGATCAAAGTTGACCCTTCTAGCGAAAGGGTGAGGATCTCCTTGCATCATTAGCAAGTTGAATGCTAACCTCACATTTTCCGAACTAAAATCCAAGTATTTCCCCCGAACCATTGTGAGCCAATTCTTTGGGTTTGGGTTCACACTTTGGTCATGGTTCTTAGTGATCCATACATTATCATAGAACTCTTGAACCATTAAGATCCCGACTTGTTGAATGGGGTTGGTGAGGATTTCCTAACCTCTTCTTCGAACTTCATGTCGGATCTCCGGATATTCGCTCTTTTTGAGCTTAAAGGGGACCTCGGGGATCACCTTTTTCTTGGCCACAACTTCATAGAAGTGGTCTTGATGGACCTTTGAGATGAATCTCTCCATCTCCCATGACTTAGAGGTGGAAGCAATTGTCTTCCCTTTCCTCTTTCTAGAGGTTTCTTCGGCCTTAGGTGCCATTAGTGGTTATAGAAAACAAAAAGCTTTAGTTTTTCCTACACCAAACTTAGAATGGTTGCTCGTCCTCGATCAAAAAAGAAGAAAGAAAAGAGTAGAAGAAGAAGAAATGGAGGAGATGGAGGGGGTGTGAATTCGGCCAAGGGTGTAGTAGTGTGTATGTTGTGTGAAGATGAAGGTGGTAAGGAGGGGTATTTATAGGGTAAGGGAGAGAGGGTATTCGGCCATGTGTGGGTGGATTTGGGAAGGAAATGGTTTGAATTTGAATGGCGAGGTAGGTAGGGTTTAATGATGGATGGATGTGAGTGGTGAAGAGAATATAGGGAAGAGGGTAGGATTTGATAGGTGAAGGGTATTTGGGAAA
>NC_029789.2:110956397-110958880 GCF_000816755.2 Arachis ipaensis
AAGAGTGTTATGGAAAGGTGTGAAGAGGAGAGAAGAAGAGGTGGGGTAGGTAGGGATCCTACGGGGTCCACAGATCCTGAGGTGTCAAGGAATTTGAGTCCCTGAACCATTCTGGCGTTCAAACGCCTATTGTGTGCCAAATCTGGCATTTAACGCCAGCTCTGCTACCTTTCCTGGCGTTAAATGCCACTCTGCTGCCCATTTCTGGCGTTAAACACCAGCCAGATGCCAGACAGCTCTTTTTGGCGTTAAACGCCCAGAGTGCTGCCCATTCTGGCGTTTAACGCCCAAAATGCTGCCAGACTAGGCGTTAAAAGCCCATTCTGCTATCCTTACTGGCGTTTAAACGCCAGTAAGCCTGTCCTCCAGGGTGTGCTAATTTTTATGCTATTTTTCATTCTGTTTTTGATTTTTCAGCTATTTTTGTGACTTCACATGATCATCAACCTAAAGAAAACATAAAATAGCAATGGAAATTAAATAAATATAATTAAATAATATTAGGTTGCCTCCCAACAAGCGCTTCTTTAATGTCAATAGCTTGACAGTGAGCTCTTAGAGAGCTTCACATAGACTTAGAGCTTAGTGGTGGCCTCCCAATACCAAACTTAGAAGTTGAGTGTGGGGGCTCTGTTTGACTCTGTATTGAGAAAAACTTTTCATGCTTCCTTTCCATGGTTGCAGAAGAAGATTCTTGAGTCTTAAACACAAGGTAGTCCTCATTCCAATGCAGGACTAGCTCTCCCCTGTCCACATCAATCACAGCTCTTGCTGTGGCTAGGAAGGGTCTTCGAAGGATGATGGAATCATCTTCATCCTTCCTAGTGTCTAGGATTATAAAGTCAGAAGGGATGTAATAGCCTTCTACCTTCACTAAGACATCCTCTACAAGTCCGTAAGACTGTTTCCTTGAATTGTCTGCCATCTCTAGTGAGATCTTAGCAGCTTGTACCTCAAAAATCCCTAGTTTCTCCATTACAGAAAGGGGCATGAGGTTTATCCCTGACCCCAAGTCACACAGAGCCTTTTCAAAGGTCATGGTGCCTATGGTACAAGGTATTAAGAACTTTCCAGGATCCTGTTTCTTCTGAGGTAATTTCAGTTGAACCAGATCATTTAGTTCATTGATGAGCAGTGGAAGTTCATCCTTCCAAGTCTCAATACCAAATAGCTTGGCATTCAGCTTCATGATTGCTCCTAAATACTGAGCAACTTGCTCTTCAATAGTATCTTCATCTTCTTCAGAGGAAGAATACTCATCAGAGCTCATGAATGGCAACAGTAAGTTCAGTAAAATCTCTATGGTCTCTATATGAGCCTCAGATTCCTTTGGTTCCTCATTGGGGAATTCTTTAGTGGCCAGTAGACATCCATTGAGGTCTTCCTCACTGGAAATCACTGCCTTTTCTTCCTCCCTAGATTCGGCCATGTTGGTTATATTTATGGCCTTGCACTCTCTCTTTGGATTCTCTTCTGTATTGTTTGGGAGAGTACTAGGAGGGAGTTCAGTAACTCTTTTACTCAGCTGACCCACTTGTGCCTCCAAATTTCTAATGGAGGACCTTGTTTTAGTCATGAAACTGAGAGTGGTCTTAGATAGATCAGAGGCTACAGTTGCTAAGTCAGAGTGGCTCTGCTTAGAATTCTCTGTCTGTTGTTGAGAAGATAATGGAAAAGGTTTGTTATTGCCAAACCGTGTTCTCCCACCATTATTATTGAAGCCTTGATTAGTCTTCTGTTGATCCTTCCATGAGAAATTTGGATGATTCCTCCATGAAGGATTATAGGTGTTTCCATAGGATTCTCCCATGTAATTCACCTTTTCCATTCCAGGATTCTCAGGGTCATAAGCTTCTCCTTCAGGGGAGGCTTCTTTAGTACTGCCTGATGCAGTTTCTATTTTAGTCAGACTCTGAGAAATCATATTGACTTGCTGAGTCAATATTTTGTTCTGAGCTAATATGGCATTCAGAGTATCAATCTCCAGAACTCCTTTCTTCTGAGTTGTCCCATTATTCACAGGATTTCTTTCAGAAGTGTACATGAACAATGAGTTCTTGGGCTTCTGCAGGCATCTTCTTCAGATGAAGAGATCCACCAGCAGAGTGATCCAGTGACATCTTGGACAATTCAGACAGACCATCATAGAATATACATATGATGCTCCATTCTGAAAACATGTCAGAAGGACACCTTCTGATTAATTGCTTGTATCTTTCCCAAGCTTCATAGAGGGATTCACCTTCCTTCTGTCTGAAGGTTTGGACTTCCACTCTAAGCTTACTCAATTTTTGAGGTGGAAAGAATTTAACCAAGAAAGCATTGACCAACTTTTCCCAAGAGTTCAGGCTATCTTTAGGTTGTGAGTCCAACCATGTCCTAGCTCTGTCTCTTATAGCAAAGGGGAAAAGCATAAGCCTGTAGACCTCGAGATTAACCCCATTGGTCTTGACAGTGTCACAGATTTGCAAGAATTCAGCTAA
>NC_029789.2:110960066-110964299 GCF_000816755.2 Arachis ipaensis
CCAAGAGTTCAGGCTATCTTTAGGTTGTGAGTCCAACCATGTCCTAGCTCTGTCTCTTATAGCAAAGGGGAAAAGCATAAGCCTGTAGACCTCGAGATTAACCCCATTGGTCTTGACAGTGTCACAGATTTGCAAGAATTCAGCTAAAAATTGATGAGGATCTTCCAATAGAAGTCCATGAAACTTGCAATTCTACTGCATTAGAGAAACTAATTGAGGCTTAAGCTCAAAGTTATTTGCTCTAATTCTAGGAATTGAGATGCTCCTTCCACAGAAGTCAGAAGAGGGTGCAATAAAGTCACCAAGCATCTTCCTTGCATCTCCACCATTATTGTTGGGTTCGGCCATCTCTTCTTCTTTTTCGAAAAATTATGTCAGGTCCTCTCCAGAGTGTTGTGCTTTAGCTTCTCTTAGCTTCCTCTTTAGAGTCTTTTCAGGTTCCAGATCAGCTTCAACAAGAATGTTCTTATCCTTGTTCCTGCTCATATGAAAAAGAAGAGAACAGAAAAGAAGAGGAATCCTCTATGTCACAGTATAGATATTCCTTTATGTGAGTAGAAGAAGAGAAGAGTAGAAAAATGAGAAGAGAAAAATTCGAACACAGAGAGGGAGAGAGGGTTCGAATTTTAAGAAGAAGAGAAGTGTTAGTGATTAAATAAATAAATAGAAAGAGATGAGAGAGAGAGTTTTCGAAAATAATTAAAAAGAAAAGAAAAATATTTTTATTTTTATTTTAATTATTAGTTAAAATTCGAAATTATTAAAAGGAATAAAATAAAATAAAATTTAAAATAATTAGTTAATTAAAAAGAAATTTTAAAAAAGTGGTGAGGAGTTTTCAAAAATTAGAGAGAGAAAAGTAGTTAGGTAGTTTTGAAGAAGATATGAATTAGTAAAACAAGCAAAAAGTCAAGTAGTTAATTGAAAAAGATTTGAAAATCAATTTTGAAAAGATAAGAAGTAACAAAAGATTTTGAAATTAAATTTTGAAAAAGATATGATTGAAATTTATTTTGAAAAAGAAAATTAAAAAAGATTTGATTTTGAAAATTAAAGTTGATTACTTGACTAACAAGAAACTAAAAGATATGATTTTGGAATTTAAAGATTGATCATTTCTTAATAGGCAAGTAACAACTTGAAATTTTTGAATCAAAACATTAAATGCTAGTAATAAATTCGAAAATATGAAATAAAAATAAGAAAAAGATTTTGAAAATTAATTTTTTTAAAGTTTTCAAAAATACTAAAAAAATGAAAAAGATTTGATTTTTGAAAAAATTTTGAAAAGATAGGATTTTTAAATTGAAAATTTGACTTGACTCATATGAAACAACTAAATTTTAAAAATTTTTGACTAAGTCAATCCAAAATTTCGAAATTTATAAGAAGAATAAGGGAAAAATATTTTTTTTTATTTTTGAATTTTTAATGAGGAGAGAGAAAAACAACTAAAAGACACAGGACATAAAAATTTAAGATCAAAACAAAAATGCATGCAAGAACACTTTGAATGTCAAGATGAACACCAAGAACACTTTGAATGTCAAGATGAACACCAAGAACTTATTTTTGAAAAATTTTTAAGAAAAGAAACACATGCAAGACACCAAACTTAAAAATTTTTAAACTTTAGACAATAATAATTCAAGAATGCATATGAAAAACAAGAAAAGACGCAAAACAAGAAAATGTAAAGATCAAACAAAGACAATCATCAAGAACAACTTGAAGGTCATGAAAAACACATGCATGAATTTTTTGAAAATTTAAAGAAAGATTAAAGCATGCAATTGACACCAAACTTAAAATTTGACACTAGACTCAAACAAGAAACATAAAATTTTTGGTTTTTATGGTTTTATTAAATTTTTTTGGATTTTTCAAAAATTAATCAGGAAAAGAAAATAAAGAAATTCAAAATTTTTAATAAGAATTCCAAGAATCATGCAATGTTAGTCTAAGGCTTCGATCCAAAAATTTAGACATGGCTTAATAGCCAGCCAAGCTTTATGTGAAAGATTCGGTCCAAAAGATTAGACATGGCTAATGGCCAGCCAAGCTTCAGCAGAGCATTACATACAACAGCCAAATTGATGGGAATCAAAAAGCTCCTGCAATGATAAGTTGAAGCCTCGGTCCAAAAAAATTTAGACATGGCTTGACAGCCAGCCAGGCTTCAACAGATCATGATGAAACTCTAGAATTCATTCTTAAAAATTTTGAAGAACAAAATAAAATAAATTTTTAATTTTTTTTTGAATTTTTTTTCGAAAATAATAATAAAAAGCTTAAAAATAAAATAAAATTACCTAATCTGAGCAACAAGATGAACCGTCAGTTGTCCAAACTCGAACAATCCCCAGCAACGGCGCCAAAAACTTGGTAGGCGAAATCGTGATCTCAACACTTCTTCACAACTCCGCGTAACTAACCAGCAAGTGCACTGGGTCGTCCAAGTAATAAATCTTACGTGAGTAAGGGTTGATCCCACGGAGATTGTCGGCTTGAAGCAAGCTATGGTCATCCTTGTAAATCTCAGTCAGGCATATTCAAATGGTTATGAGGTTTTAACAATTAAAATATAAATAAAATATAAAATAAGATAAAGTTACTTAAGTAATTCACTGGTAGGAATTTTAGATAAGCGTATGGATATGCTTTGTTGCTTCTGAACCTCTGCTTTCCTATTGCCTTCTTCCAACCATGCATTATCTCCTTCCATGGCAAGCTGTAAGATCCTCTCGGATGAAAACAAATCCATATGCACTGTCACCGCATGGCTAATCATCTGTCGGTTCCCACTAGCGTCGGAATAGGACCATTGTCCTTTTGCACACTGTTACTGCGCCCAAAATTCGCAAGTTTGAAGCTTGTCACAGTCATCCCTTCTCAGATCCTACTCGGAATACCATAGACAAGGTTTAGACTTTCCGGATCTCAGGAATGCTGCCAATGGTTCTAGCCTATACCACGAAGATACTAATCTCACAGACTCGGTCTGTGTATTAGATATCTAAGAGAATATACTCCAGCTGTCGTCCAATGACTACGTTGAACATCATGTAGATCACTTTGTGGTTGTCAGGCACGCGTTCTTGGCTAAGCGAGTAACGAAGATTGGGTGATTGTCACGGGTCACCCCTTCATTCTGACTTAACTGAATTAAGAACAAGAGTATATCTTGGAGAGAAAGTAGGCGTGAATTGAAGGAAAAACAGTAGTAATTGCATTAATTCATGAAGAACAGCAGAGCTCCACACCTTAATCTATGGAGTGTAGAAACTCTACCGTGGAAAATACAAAAGTGAAAAAGGTCTAGGCATGGCCGTGAGGCCAGCCTCCAAACGTGTACAATGATAAAAGATATTCCAAAGGATGTCAAAATATTAACAAAAGACGTAAAATAAATCTCTAAAAGTAGTTTTTATACTAAACTAGTAGCCTAGGGTTACAGAAATTAAGTAACTAAGTGCAGATAGTGCAAAAATTCACTTCTGGAGCTCACTTGGTGTGTGCTTGGACTTAGCATTGAGCTTCACATGTGCATAGGCTATTCCTGGAGTTAAACGCTAGCTTTGGTGCCAGTTTGGGCGTTTAACTCCAATTCTGGTGCCAGTTTGGGTGTTTTACGCCAAGATGTTTTAGGCTGAGTTTGAACGCTAGTTTGGGCCATCAAATCTCGGGAAAAGTATGGACTATTATATATTACTGGAAAGTCCAGGATGTCTACTTTCCAACTCAATTGAGAGCGCACCAATTGGGCTTCTATAGCTCCAGAAAATCCACTTTGAATGCAAGGAGGTCAGAATCCAACAGCATTTGGAGTCCTTTTTCAGCCTCTGAATCAGATTTTTGCTCAGGTCCCTCAATTTCAATCAGAAAATACCTGAAATCATAGAAAAACACACAAACTCATAGTAAAGTCCAAAAATGTGACTTTTGAATAAAAACTAATAAAAATATAATAAAAAGTAACTAAAAACTATGTAAAAACAATGCCAAAAAGGGTATAAATTATCCGCTCATCAGTGGCCTACCATGCTTCTGAGTGGTATGATCAGTAGAGCTCTTGGTTTAGGGAGGGATACTGGATATCCATTCAACCGTGCTTAGATTATTGGGGCAGGATGTGTTTGATAACCCCAGGCTGTTGGACTTACCGGGAGACGTGCAACCTTCTGCCAGCCAGCCGAAGGACATCTCTGACCATCGTTGATGGGCTAGGGAGGT
>NC_029789.2:110964471-110975118 GCF_000816755.2 Arachis ipaensis
TGCAGGACACCGGAGGGATATGATTAGGCCTCGTAGGGAGCTCTTGGACGTGGAGTCTGAGGAGAAGGCAAAATATCACTGACATGAGGAGCACGTGATATCCCAGATGACCAGGGTGACTCACCCCCTTCTCCACCACCGCCGCCAGCCCTTCCTCCACCTCCACCACTAGATTTGCCTTCAGGGTCAGGCTCATAGGTAGTTCAGGATGATTGGGATGTTTTCCCTTAGTTGGCATGACCTCGGTGCATCTAGCAGTCGTCACGAGGCATCGATAGTCGACGAGATAGACTTTAAGGAGGCTTTCCATATTCAAACCACTAACTAGCCCACCATGCAGCGCATTGCGAAGTAGTTCCGCACAGGTCGTGAGTAGAGCATGGGTCAGCCACAACATCATTCTATACAGGTTCTGGCATTTCATACAGCACACACTTCCGACCTGGTGTCAGTATGTGACACTGCCTTTGGTGGATTACGGCCTATTGATGACGGCATCCCAGCCAATGCTTGCACCACCTGTTGCTCCACCTCACCTGCCTCAGTATTAGTCGGTAACCTACTCAGAGAGTTACGGTATCCCACATCATCCGCTCCCACACAGTTGCCTCATTAGGCATAGGATGCCTCTCGTCACCCACAACCTCCTGCGGACCAATGTCCTAGCAGACCTCACCGACAGGCACAGCCTCTGCCATGTGGCACCGGACATCGCCTACATTTTCCACCGGGTGATCACCATTAATGACATTGTTATTACTTTTGTATTTTGTTATTCCACATGTTACCATTGATGTACTTTGATACACTATCCATGTTGTAATTTGGAACTCTATTTATGTTATATTTCGGTATGCTATTTATGGTCTTCTTAAATGTGGTTATGTGTTGTAGTTTAACCTTTAGAATTCAAATCGAACATAAACGCCTAAATCGTGGATATTAATAAAATTCGAGTACAAAATACATTTAGTGAAAATATCACAAAGTGAACCATGACATGATGAACAACATAAACACATGACCAATGCAAAACAACAACCTCAACAAATACATACAAACTAGCGACCGTAAACTAAGCCTCGTCCGTCGGCTGGTTTGCACAACCTTTTTGAGTATGACCGATTTGCCTGCAGAGACAACACCGTTTCTCTTAGCGCTCGTCCTCATCCATCTCATTACGAAACCTAGTGGAAATAGGTCTTTCAGTAGACTTCCTGCGCATGACACAGTTAGGACGAAGTCGTGTTCCATACCACTCCAGCCAAAGCTTCTCATCTGATATCAGGGGGAAATTCTGCCTTATACACCTTGATTACAACTTGTTGTAGGTACACCGGATGGACGTGTGGACCCATTCAACACTTGTGGCGACACAGGCGGCAAGCGCATGACGACATGGAAAATAGAGTGACTGAAAAATGCCATAATCACACATGTTAGCCGTCAAGCGAACACGGAATGCCCCTTGCGACCAACCCTCAAAAGGCTCTAACTCCTCAACCAAGAACACTGAAGCCCATCTGTCGCAGTGAATGACACGCATCGAAAAGATTCTTTCTCTGTTCTTCTGAATAGCAGCTATCAGCCATGATGAGAATTGATTTCCCGCCACTAGTTGTGCATGTGCCTCCCATCCCTTCCTGACGAACAACTACTGCAGCCTCTTGTAGGTGCATCGCATGATGGCTGAAATCGGTAAATAGTGTGTACCCTTAAGCACAGCATTTCATGCACTTAGAGAGGTTTGTCGTCATGTGCCCAAACTAGCAGCCACTATCGTAGTGTTGTAACGAGATCTCTTTGTTGAATCTACAAGCCCAATTCGCCATCTCCCTTGACAAACCCCTCAATGCATCCATGTACCGCTCGTACCCAGTCTTGCTTGGACTGTAAGCAGCATTTATGAGATACCGCTTTCCCTCGGCAAATTTGAAATGAGACATAAAGTTCATCGCCATGTGTTAGACACAGTAAGCATGAATGCTCTAGGAGGATGCTAACCACTAACGTCAGCTCTCAATGCAGCCTTGATCGCTTGGGATCTATCAGAAATAATCAACAGGTCTTCCTACGGGGTAACGTGTCACCTCAGATTGGTAAGGAAGAAAGACCATGATTCCTCGTCTCAAACTCAACAATTGCAAAGGCTACAGGAAGGATATTATTGTTACCGTCTTTTACCACTGCAATAAGCAAAACACCACCATACTTGCCATACAGATGTGTGCCATAGACAGAGACAAACGGCTTAAAATGTTTGAAAGCCTCCACACAAGCAGCAAATGTCCAAAATACCTTTATCAAACATATTGCAATCACGCACCATAAGGTGTCCATCATAGTACGGTACAATGATCTCACATATCATTCCAGAATAATAACTTTTTAGTGCTTGCAGCAACCTCGACACTTTATTGTATGAATCCTCTCAATCATTATATTTATGCGCAATTGCCTTTTGCTTCGCCATCCAGACCTTTCTATACGAGGTTTTAAGTGATAGCTTTGCCTAACTGTATCTTGAAGGACATAGATGCTGACAGGATGCGCTGAATTGTATCAACAAGAGGATGACATGGCAGATGAGAGTATAAGGATGTGCACGGATCGGGTTATTTCGGATTTGGGGTGAAATTAGAATCGAATCAATTGAATTGTAATCGGTTCGGATTGGTTTGGATTTACGTTTTTTGTGTATACCCAAACCAAACCAAACCGATTAAGAACGGATTGGTTTGGTTTGAGTAATTGGGTACCCGATAAAACAGAAATTCATAAAAAATAAAAAAATGAAAATTTTATTTTAAAAATCCTGCAAATATAATAATTAATAAACATGTAAAATCAATAAACAAGTCAATAATATGCTAAAAATAATAAAATATCCATAATAATCCACAATTATAGCTAAATACTTAAGTCATTATCATAATTATTTTTAATTTAATTAATAAAGGGTTCGGGTCTACGGGTTGGTTTGGGTTCCGCACACCCATAACCATTACCCGAACCAATTAACAGAGAGTGTCATTAGTTTGATTTGCGTTGTACCCGATTATCCATTGGTTTCAGAACCAATTTAATTGGTTCGGTTCGGGTTCGGACGGGTAATCGGGTACCCGATACCCGTGAACACCCTTAGATGAGACTGTTGTCCAACTGTCGATGGTCCTGAGACATGGTGGGTGCTAAACACGTGTGTGCTCCTCCCATCCTACATACCTCCCTAACGAAACAGAACAACCATGGTTCACATGTACAACAAGCATAACAATGATAACTGAGAATATAAAACACAATTAAACTTGAACTTATTAATATCTGAAATTCTTTCGAAGAGCAACACAGAGACTCCAAGGGCAGCTTGCTTCATATTGTAGGCGATGTACATGGTACTTTAATCGATCTGAATCCGCAACTCGGTACTCAGCACTTTTGTGAATGTTGTAATTCTTCACGCGCCTGCAATACTGCATCTCTACTTTTGAATCTGGGGCCATCCCGAAACTTGACACCACCATATAAGTTGTAAACGTCTTCACCGGTGTTGAAAAATGGATTTTTCTCTTACATTGCATCCACATCCAATGTGTGATAGTGACTGGGTACAGATGACAATGCCGGAATTGGGTTCGGGGGAGGCAGAAGATACCAACATGATGGCTCGACCGGGATTTCCAGTACAAACTCCTCATCGTCATCATCTTCAGAAGAACCACTCTCGTTGCTATCCGCAAATACTCCTCGTCTGAGTCCTCACCGTCAACGTCCATCTTTTCCACTGGACGAGCAACGTGTAGCGATGGTGGTGCGAGAGGTAGGTCATCCTGCACAAAGTTCGATTGTCCAGATCCACCACCACCGATATCACCGATTTTTGCAGAAAGCTCTATCACTTGTTCGGCCATGATTCTCCTATGGATGTCAAACATCAGGCACACATGCTCATCGCCATGGAGCAAAAACAGACGAAACCGAAAAACTCTATTTCCCATCGGTGCTAGCAACCTATACCCCATGCTTCCAATCTCTTTTCTCCCGCTACCACTGACGCTACTTAATATCAAACTCTTTAGCTCGGACAAAGAACTTACTCACCGGGTGATAAACCATTATTTTATGGTCTATATTGTGTTTAATTGTGTGGTTTTATCGAATCTTTACCCACTTATTCATTATATTAGCATGTATTTACGATTCCTTCCCAAAATTACTCCATGGTTGAACACTACTTTCTAGAGATTTTTAATTATGTATTTTAATTCTCCTTTATTCCATTCGATGCCGTGATCTGTGTGTTAAGTGTTTTAGGCTTTATAGGGCATGAATGACTTGGAGATTGGAAAGGAAGCTTGCAAAAATGGAAGGAACACAAGAAATTGAGGAGATGACCAGTGAGAAGCGACGCGGACACATGGCTCACGCGACCGCGCGAATTAGAGGAAATTGCAGTGACGCGCTCGGGTGCCTGACGCGAACGCATGGATTGGAAACTGCACAAGTGACGCGAATGCGTGGACGACGCGCACGCGTGGCAAGGCAAAACGCTGGATGACGCGATAGCATGACGTGCGCGATCTGCAGAATTTGCTGGGGGCGATTTTGGGCCCTGTTTTGACTTAGTTTTCGGCCCAAAAAAGCAGATTAGAGCCAGAGAACATGCAGAGACCAAGGGACAACATTCATTTTGTATAATTTTAGTTTTAGATCTGATTTTACTCCTCCTCTAGGTTTTCTCTCTACACATTCATAGTTTTTAAGAATTTGGTTTTATTGCTTTTTGGATTGGGATATTGAGAAGAGTTATTACCTCCGTCAAGACTTCATCATTCTAGTTTGTTTCCTTACTTGCCACTTACTCTTTTATATCCTTAATTTATTCAGAGTTACTATTGGATTATTTTTAGAATTTATTAATACAAGAACTATTTTTATTTTTAATTGATCCTTTTGATTATGATTTATCATGTCTTGCTTTAATTCCCTTTCTTATTTCGTGAATTTTACAATCATAATGAGCGAGTAGTTCCATAACTTGATTGGGAGTCGGTTGAAAGAAGGACCTTAAGTTGGAATGCTCAAGAGTAAAATTATAGTTGGGTTTAGCGTTGGGTCGCCCTCTAATCACTGACACTAGTCCTTCCCAAGGGAGAGAATTAGAACTTGTGAATAGAAACTGACTTCCAACTTGCTTAACTTTCCTTTATCTGGTAAAGGATAACTGAGCAGGCAACCTTCAATTATCACTTTGATCTTGGGGAAAACTCCAACAAGGATAGGACTTCCGACTAATCTACTCCTGGTCAAGATTCTTATTTAAATTACACAAATTCTCTGATTTTAATTTTCTGTCTATCAAACTCAACCCCTTTTGGAAAATATCTGATTAATAAAATAGCACACCTTTCTGCAACTCGTTGGGAGACGATCTGGGATTCATACTCCCAGTATTTTAATTCTAATTTTGTGACAACCCCTTCTAAATTGATAAGCGGATTTTTGGTTGGTTAAGAACTATGCTTGCAACGTATCTCTTATAATAATTTCTTAACACGCCAGTTTTCGCCACGTCACTGGGTACGCAACAGAATGTGATTCTCACACTCAAATATCATCCCATTATTACTATTTCTCATGTGGCAATTGGGATACACACTTACAACCAAATATCCACTACTACTAGATATTTTGACTTATTTTTGGAAGAAAAAGACAGAGAAAAAGCAGTGAAATATTTGCGGAGAATATAAAGAGTTGCATATCCTTTTATAGCTGCTGAACATTTGTCATAACATATCTCGTTTACACTGTAAACGAAATAATACTACAATGTAAACGAAATATGCACATCAATGTTATGTGATTTTATCTTGTTTAGAGTGTTAACGAGATTCGTGTAGTATTGTTTCGTTTATACTGTAAATGAAATAAAATTTTCGATGTATTTTAGTAAAAACGCTACAAATTATTTATTGTGGTAAATAAAATATTTATTTTAAAAAAACCGTAATTTGCGCACTAGCATTTCCATATTCTTCTACATTTGCATATGGAGTTTGCTCGTTTTATCCTATTATCGGTTATGAATAATAACTAATAAGCGTTTTCAATGTCTATGCATGGTTGTTGTTTAGGGGTAGCAATATGTACCCTACATGCGGGTATTCAATTCGGCCCCACCTGGTTAGGTAGGGTTGCCAACCCGATCCGCAGCGGGTAGAGTAGGGTGCAGGTAGGGTAGGGTGCGGGTTGTGCCTCAACTTTACCTGACCAACCCACACTCTATATATGTATATGTTATATACTTACATAAAAATATGTTTTAAGTGGATGTTGAATCAAAAACCTCTCACTAAATGTAAAAGATCCTTAGCCATTAAAAAAAAATCATTAATTGATAATTTAATATTTTTTTTTACATAAAAATTAGTTCTATTTTAAATTATCATCAAATTATATAATAATAGTGTATCTTTTCTGTAACTTGCTGGTAAGGTCAGATATTTGCAGATTAAGAGCGGATTGAGTTATAGTTGAGAGAGTAAAGTTGACTTTATATAAAAATTTTAACCTACACATAAAATTAGAGTTAAATCCAATAACGTTAAAGTTGAATCCAAATCCTATGATATCCTACCATTGCCACCCCTATTGTTGCTGGAAAATCTTACCCCTCCCTTGGATTTTGGCTCACTTATCACTATCAGTTCTCTCTCTTTGAACTCACTCAACCCACCGAGTCTCTGACAGAAAGTCACAGCTCACAACACAGACACACCCCGGTTCTCTTTCTTCTTGGATCTACACTCCACTCCATTATTGCCTCTCCGCACTTACCTTACCTTTCCCATTTGGAATTGGCCCCCCTTCTAACTGTCTCACTAGAATAAACGCCCACACTCATTCATACAAATACTGAAATACAAATACAATGTCCCTCACTCTCCCTCTTCTCCTCCTCCTCCTCCTCCTCCTAACCACGATTATCACAACCACCACCACTACCCCTCTCCCCTCTCCCTCTCCCTCTCCCTCTTCTTCCTATCCTTATGGTAAGAAACATGCATCTCCCTCCACACAAACTCACTCATTCTCATAACTAATAATATTCCAATCTGATTCACTCTCATTCTCTGATAAGAATAATAATATAATAATTGCAGGTTTCTCTTACCACATCGACTGCGGCAGTCCCACTAACACCACCGACCCTTTCAACACCACTTGGCTCTCCGACCGCTACTTCTCCGGTGGCGCCACTTCAATCGTCTCGGAGCCCCTCCTCTTCCAGCACCCTCACGAGAAGACCCTCCGCTTCTTCCCAACCTCCTCCGGCAAAAAGAACTGCTACACCCTCCCACTCCCTCCTTCCTCTTCTACTTCCTCTGCTCACCGCCGCTTCCTCCTGCGCACCTTCGTCGTATACGACAACTACGACGGCAAGGCCCACCCTCCCTCCTTCGACGTCTCCGTCCGCTCCACCATCGTCTTCTCCTGGCGCTCCCCCTGGCCAAGCTCCCTCTCCCGCCGCGGCGCCTACTCCGACCTCCTCGCCTCTTCTCCCTCCGACGCCGACGCCGTCCCCGTCTGCTTCTACAGCTTCGCCACTGATCCCCCCGTCATCTCCTCTCTCGAGCTATTCTCTGTCGATCCGAATTCCTACGACGCCGCTTCCACCGCTACCACCGACATTGTTCTAGTCAACTATGGCCGCCTCTCTTGCGGCTCCGGTCAGTGGGGCCCGGGCTTCAGTGCAGATTCCGACCGATTTGGCCGGTCCTGGCAGGCCGATTCTGACTACAGGACCGCCAATTCCGACAAATTTGTGGCGGTTTCCACCAAGTACGGCATCAAAGGCACCGACCAGAAGCCAAATTACTTCCCGGAGAAGCTGTACCAGACTGCGGTGACAACGGCGGAGGAAGAGGGGGGAGTAATTGAGTACGAATTGAGCGTGGATGCGAAGCTTGATTACCTTCTGTGGCTGCATTTTGCGGAGATTGAAGGGAAGGTGCGGAAGGCGGGGGAGAGAGTGTTCGATGTGTGGGTCAACGGCGAGAATTTGACTAGGATTGACATATACCGCAGCGTTGGCGGTTTTGCGGCGTACACGTGGCATCACACGGTGAAGAATTTGAGTAGCAGTGCTCTGAGCGTGAAGTTCAAGGGTGTGAAGGGTGCGCCTCTCATCTGTGGGGTTGAGAATTACGCTCTTGTCCCTAATGATCCTTCCACTGTTCCCCAACAAGGTAGAGTTTTGATTCGTTGATCTTGTTGAAATTTAGAAATGTCCTTTGTTTTTTTTCCTTTTGTGTTGATAATGTTGTGCAAATTTGGAAACTTTCTTGCTAGAAAGGAATGATTCTGGATTTTCCTGAAATATAGCTACTAATTATGTTTCGTGAATCTAGTGCAAATATAGTTACCAATTACATAGGTGGCTGTTGTGTTTTTACTTTTGATGTTCTTTTTTGGTAATAATTCTAGTAATTCATCATATTATTTTGATTTTTTTTATTTTAATTTTTTATATCACTGGGTAATTAGAAAGGAGAACAAGGTCAATATATTTTTTGATTGAACCGCAACACCGTAAGAATTTTGGTCAACGATATGTGCTGGGGGTTTTCATTTTTGTTTTTCTCCTTCACTTTCAGTTTTATGATATTCTGTTTATTTGTTTGTTTGGCAGCGGTTGCCATGAAAGCATTGAAAGATTCACTTCGGATTCCAGAGAGGATGGGTTGGAATGGTGATCCATGTGCACCTACTAATTGGGATGCATGGGAGGGAGTTACCTGCCGTATGAGTAAGGATAACACTGGTCTCGTGATAAGTCAAATGTAAGTATTCTTCCTTTTTCAGTTCTTTTAAATTTTAACTAATGTAATTCAGCTTCTAATTTAATTAGCTAATGTTTCTTCGTACATCATATACATGATATCTTGAAAGATTTCTTAACAATAATCTGCATTCCATTTCATTTTCACACTTTAAGTGTACAGCTAATGGTAAGGTAGGTAGCCTCCATGTGCTAATTCTGCTAATGGTATATGTGAATGTATTCGTCATGTCTTGCAGCCATCATTTTTATCAGAGGTTTCATAAGTCTTAGTCATTCTTTGTACAAAACTAGAAAAAGGTATTTTCCTAACAAAAACATTATCCTGCCAACAAACTTTTGGGCTTATCAAGACTCCTTCCCATTAAACATAAAAGGTTGCTTGGCGGTGGATTATGGGTCCAACTGGAAAGAAGAAAGGGTAAAAAGGTGGAGGTGAGGATAGATTTCGATTATTGTTCAGGGAATAGTCCTTATCCCTTGATGTAATTTCTTAATTTTACAAAAAATGCTACATGGGATGATGAAAATTTCGTACGAACTGCATGAACAAGAATGCTACCCGATAAAAATTAAGCACAATTAGTAAGAACTGAAATTTTGGTAATCAGGTAAGGATGGGTTTATCATTATTCGAGCTACATTTCACATTTGAAATTCGAGTAAAAAGTCTTTCCCCTTATTAATAAACCCTAAAACTTTTGACCTTATCTTTGTTTCACTTGTCATTTCAGAGATCTGGGCAGTCAAGGCTTGAAAGGGGACATAAGTGACCAGATTAGTCTTTTGTCAGACTTGGTAAGCCTGTAAGTATCAACAGCCCAACATATGCTTAGACATCTTTGTACAATGTGGCTTAGCTTTGTTGATGTTAGCAAGCATTGTATTATAGTAGTTAATCTCGTGAGATCCTAGCGAGGTTCCCATCCCATCCCAGTGAGAATCTGCAGCGATATTATATGGGATCTCAGCTTTCATGTCCTAGCCGGGATCCAGTAGAAAAATATGCTAATTGACATAGGTCTATACATTTTCTCCCTTGCTTTGAAATAATCTGACTGTTGTTTTGTTATAGCAGATATAAGAGTCTGCACTTTACAATTATTATCTTGTTTTTGTTATATTTTGTTCCTTGTGCAGTCAATCATAACAATATGAATGCTATTTTGAAAATGAATGGCTTTGGTACTATCACCCATAGTTTCATTCCATCTGGTGGCTACAGTATTTATGTTATAATATGCTAAACGGTGTTGACGGAGTAACACCTCTACATTTTGAACAAACACCGACTAGTGCAACAATTTAACTGCATTATGCTTAAGCTCTTCTTATTTTCTCTTGTTCTTAACATCATTATTAGAATTCCATAACTATATGCTAGTGTGAACCTCAAATCTTATACCCCATTTCATGAATTATGAATTGTAATAAAGTGTTCTTTCTACATATATTGGCCATAATTTTTTATTCATATGCTCCTATACAGATGTAGTATATCATCATTCATCAAGCTTATGCTTCCAGCATGTGTTGTCCTAGACAGATATAGTCATGTTTTTATTGGTACTAATTATCTGGCAATCTCTATTTAATTTTACAGGAACCTGAGTTCTAATTCTTTGATGGGTGAAATACCTAATGGACTAGGCCAAAAGTCGCTGATACACCTGTAAGTTATTTACAGAACTCTACTGAGCAGAGTACTTTGTTTGATTACTTCATTCATGTGCACTTCTCATCCCTCATTGTAATCAGAGCCTATATTTTTCTGTCACATTCAAATTCTGAGGACATCCATT
>NC_029789.2:110975356-110980689 GCF_000816755.2 Arachis ipaensis
GTCCCATAGTTTAGAAGTTTGTATTTAAGTCTCTGCATTTAGCATTTTTTCTGCAACCAAGTCGTTACATTGAACCACCATTACAAAAAAAGTTTCTAGTAATGCTGTAATACACATATAAAGTCAAGTGACACATTTTAGACTTTTTACTGATCTAAACTGTTCAATTATATAAAACAGAAATCTATCATTAAAACTAGCATATATTATTTTACCCCCTACCCTACAGTTAATGTGGTTTACTTCAGACAGCCAATTACCCTCTTCATCCTCTCTCTCTCTTTCTCTCATGAATGCAACTTCCCTAACTACCACTACGCACACCACAACCGCTGTAAACTAGTCACTGAACCTGCTATCTTGGGTTCTTTCGGGTTTAGGGGAATGAACTGAAGCCATGCTGAAGAGTGATGGATTGATAAAAGAGAAGGTGGGTTTATACAAGGGGTATTTGTCCGCCAAAAGGAGCATCTTGTTTTAACTAATGTTTTTATAATGATAGGACCTTCATGAAGTTTTTTGTACAATACAGACACTTAATTATAAATTTTTAACTACAGGGACCTGTTTGAAAATTGAGTGAAATTGGCCTCCAAGGTAATTAAACCAAAATATTTGGAGTAGATATTAGCCTTCAGCTGTCTGATTTATTTTGTATTTTATTTGTTCTCTGCGATGCATGTTGTAGGGATCTGTCCAACAATCAGTTGACGGGCTCCATACCAGATAGTATAGCTTCATCTAGTTTGAAACTTGTGTAAGTATGTGCTATTTTATTTACGTTGCTCACTTTTTTAGTATCATCATTATATCAAACCCTGAAATCTTCTCCTTTGGATGAGTTTTTTTTTTAATTCATCTTTTTGGGGGTAAAGAGAAGTGACGGGCGTATTGACCATGCCTAGTTTTGGTATCAAAGAAGTTCACTGGGAGTAGGCTACACAATGTGATGCCAGAGCATCTCAGATGGCTTGCCAATGCTGTATGATGGTACTTAAAGATTGTCAACGAAGTGGGAATTAATAATGGGAATTAAACCTAAGATACATAAGTGCTTTGATCTTCATCAGTTGAGCCTACTCTATTGTCTCCGTGCTTTTATTGTGTGTGTGTCATGATTTGCATCACGTTCATGTTTAATATAATATGGTTTCAATGAACCCTTCTTATTTATTTCATTTATTTAATAAATTTCCTTGAAGGGGAGCCTTGGAGCAACGGTTGAGGTATTAGCCATTGATGCAATTATTAGGTTATGCTGTTTACATTCCAACCTTTTTGGATGCGGCTCTCCTCTAGACCTTGCATTAATGTGATACTTGGGCACCAGGATGCACTTTATCTAATAAAGTTTCTTAAATGCGTGTTTAGATATCATTAAGTTGCAAGAAAAAAAATTCTTTTAATAAAAAAAATCTTTTTAAAAATTTTAGTATGTTTGGCTAAACTAAATATTATGTTTTCTTTCTTTTTCATTTATATCTTAAAGATCTTCAATGCAACTTCTTTTCTTTGATGTTTACATTTTACAATACTGCGTTAGTTTGTACAGCAACAACGATATTTAAAGGGAAGAGACTGCTGTACTTAATTGAAAAATGACTTGCTATTTTAGTTTTGATTCTCATATAATAGATGTAAGGTTTGGGATTGTTGGTCACGGGAAAGCCACGGAGGGAAAAGAAAAGGTTAAATTGATATGGTAATCCTACAATAAACAACTCAGGTTTTGAGAAAATTTACTCATAGATTGGCCTCTCTTTTGAAAATTACAACCAAGTGTTATGTTACCAAAGGGGTCTCCTAGATGGACTTAGTGGTACAATTGAAGTGTATCAAAAAGAAAAGGTCTGACAGACCTATCTAAAATAAGGTTATGTATAATTATTTCTCCAAGAATTTTCTTTGGCATACTTTATATCCTTTTATCTAAGTTCTACCTGGATATTGCTTTTCCAGTATAAACTTTGGCCTGATTACTGCCTTTGCAGCAGAGTTAGAGCTACCTTATCATATTAAGAAAAGCTGCCACATATTTGTAAAGAAAGGGTTAGTCAGCAGTGCTTTAAACTAAATCTTAGTATGAGTATGGTGAGAATGAAAAGCAATATCCTGTGTTTAACTTTGCTTAGTCCTTAATTAAGCTGATTTTGGGTGTTACAAGCTAAGACCATTCTATGTATATATTCCCATTAAGGAGAGGATGGACAATTAATACTTAATCTCTACTACAGTCTTAAATGGTTGTCTTTTCATCCAGGAGACTCTTTTTTTGCTCAATTAAGTTATCTATTTATTTATTATTCATTTATTTTTTTCATAATCCATTCTATCATGACAGGCTATTGAATGGTAACTTATTGGAAGGACGAGTGCCGGAGGAACTTTATTCGATTGGTGTCCATGGTGGAGCTATTGAGTATGTCACTTTAATCTGATAGCCTTTCTATCAAGTTCTGCATAATGCTATTTAACATATGTAAACAATTCTATCTTTTACTATATCTGTATGTTTTTGTAATCTGGAAGAAGAGCCACATAATCCCTTCTAGTCTTGAGTATCCTCTGACATCAGCATTGAATGCTAAACTTAGCTAAATGGACACCGCCATTGCCCAATGTTGGCTATATGGCCATTTTGGTGTTAGCCTGAAGTGAATTTGATGAGTTGCAAGATCACTTTTTAAACTGAATTTACCCTCTTTAAAATAAGAAGAAAAAAAATGACTAGCTTCACTGAAAAAGAACAGGCCTTTTTTAAATGGGGGAGTACTTGGAATTGTGCGTCTATGAAGAATACGGATAAAATTTGTATTTTGCAATCCATTGAGACATGGAGACTTCTTTGATACCCTGATCATCGTAATACTCTTTGATTAATCAGTGGCTCACAGTCATGAAGCTACCAGAAATAATCAATTATTTATTTTGGAGGTTGGGGGAGGGGTGGGGGGAAATTGAACTTTAAACCCATTTAGAAATAATGTTTACACACGTTTTTTTTTTGTTTGATTGTTTTTGGCTCAGTCTCTCCAGCAACAAAGGTTTGTGCGGTGTTCCAACCTTGCCATCCTGTCCTATATTTTGGGAGAATGGAAGGTTATCTACTCAGGGTAAAATTGCAATAGGCTTGTCATGCTTTTTTGTTTTCTGTGTGGTGGTGCTGCTGGTCTTTGTCTTCATCAGGAGGAGAAGAAATGATTATGACTTTGCTCTGCCTCATGAATTAACATGTAAGTCTAATTTTAACGAGATTCTTCCATCTAGCTTTAATGTTTTTGGGGACGCTAACTATGGTATCTGTTCCTCTGCCAAGCTTGTTTCCTTGGTTTTGTTTTGTTCTTGTTTGTGTGTGTGCGTGCGTTTTTCATTTTTTTTTTTTTTTTTTTTTGAATATTTACACAGGATTAGAGGATACGGTCCAGTCCTTAAAGAGAACCGGTAAAGAAAAGGAAACCAATAAAAATAAAACGGGGGAATGAGCTCTCAAATCCCAGAAAAAGATTTGTTGGTGCTTCATTGTTTTGCACTAATGTTGCACACTTGCACAATTAGAATGACAGTTGGATCATAGGCTGAGATTTGATGGCTCTTAAGTGGTGACACTTATTCCTCACATTTTGGTTTCAATTTTATGTATTTGTTTTCTATCTAGTACATTGATCCTAAATATTATTCAAAATTATTGTCATTGCTCCCCCTTTTTCTTTCCTCCTATGAAATTGAGGACGTTAATATGGTGGAAAGGAGGTTGAATCGAGAATGTTCTCTTGCCAAGACTTCGGCATTTAATGCTGGACAATGTAATCGCTGTATTACACTTGTGGTTAGTTCTCCAACAGGTGGTGCAATATTCTTGGAAGGAGCACTTAAAGATTGATAAGAGTAGTGTAGCCATAACTGAATTAGTTGAGCAAGAGAATGGTTAGTGAGCTCACATAGTTAGTTAGAGTATCACTAGTCTCTCCTTTGTAATCAGATTAATCATTCATGCAATTGAGATACTTTACTTCCTTTCCAAGAAACTTACAATTCTGTGATTCATCTCTGATCAAGATCATACACTTGCTGATTCATATATTCAACTCTTGAAATCTAACAAAGATCATCTCATATGGGACTCATCAAAGCTTCATGAGTTTGTTTTTGTCACCTGATAAGCTGGATGCAAATCAGATTGGGATTTTCATGTTGCTTCTTGCTACTTTTGTGATAATTTAGTGAAATAGAGGACGTTAATATGGTGGAAAAGAGAGAAGTAACGAAAAAAAAAAAAAGTGGAGTAATGATAAATCACACATAAAGCTGGGTTCAAAATGTGAGAAATAGGGGCCATTAATTAACAGCCTTTAGATCTCCAAACTTATGCTTTAACGGTTACTGTAATTGCACACCATCATTAGTGCAAAAAAGAACCAATGAATCTTTTACCGTCAATCCTTTTGCATATGTTAAATGATTAGATTGGGTAGTGATCACTACAAATATGTTATGAAAAGGACGACTCCCATAACAAATAGAGGGGTAAAAAACTTGATTAAAGACAGACATTCCTTCTCAACCACAACAAACATCAGAAGCAAAGTCTTATCCATAGGTGATATCTGTTACATGGATTAAATAATGCTATTGTGTCCTATCATATGTCATCTTTCAAGTGAAACTGTTTACATATAAATCTCTTTTGACCATCTTGTACATGGTTCGTTTAGGTCTTCTTCCATCTTTTGCCACTTATCTATCTTCTATTTGAGTCACCCTCTTAATTGAATACTCTACCAATCTTCTCTGCACATGTCTGAAACACCTAACACGGGATTCTACCATTTATGCAACAATAGGTGTTATTCCAACTTTTTCTTCTTATATCCTCATTCATTATTCTTTCCATATGTATTTGGCCGCTCATTCATCTAAGCATCTTCATCTTTTCCACACTAAGATATAGATTATTTTGTAGATAAATGATAATATCTTGATATTTTATAGATATCNTTTAGATATTTTGTATTAATAATTAAAAATGCATAATATTTCTATAAACATTTCAAGAATATAGGTCAAGAATAAGCTTTAATATGCCGGCAAAATTGGAATAAGTTATGAATTTACACATATTAGTCCCTCGAAAGAAAAATTTAGAAACACTTTTATCCTATTTGTTGTTACAAAGGATTCTTCTAGAATTTAGATTTATTTTCTTATTGAAGATTGAAGAGGACTCTATTCGAATATTATGTTACCTATTTGTTAGTTCAATAGCTAGAAAAGTCTCTCTCTCTCTCTCTCTCTCTCTCTCTCTCTCTCTCTCTCTCTCTATATATATATATATA
>NC_029789.2:110980694-110982222 GCF_000816755.2 Arachis ipaensis
ACTTACTTTCAGTGTAACTCTGTGCTTAGAAAAGAATGTTTGTGATAAAAAATGCATAATAGGTTTGTGATTCCAGATCCACTATCAAAGCCACCAGAAATACTTACAACTGTTGCTAGATTTCTTAGCTGGGATTCTTGTTGTTCCCTGATCTCTTAGTTTCTTGCACATATTTTCTACAATCTTTTACTGAACTGTTACTACTTCATGCTTTGATATTTGACATGCATGACCTGAATTTTCAACATTGTGCATTGTCAACTATCTTCAAAGTAGAAGCCATCTAAAGTACACTTTTACCGAATTGTATTGTCTTCAAATGAAAATGTTAAGCCATCTAAAAATGATTGATTTGACAGAGCTTGGTATATCTATTCAGTTTTACTATTTTGATGACTCTCCAACCAATCAACTTATCAACCACCCCTGTGGAATGTGATTACAGACACAAAAAAATAAATAGTAAAATAAGATAAAATAAAATAAGCCCCTGCAAAATCACATCACACGGGATTTGTGAGTAGTTGTTTGGATTGTTGTCAAAGTGAGTCGCAGAAATAGCATTAGTGATATCTTTTATTTCTTTAATCAATCCTATTCTAACTGTTGACTATTATGTTGTTTCTTTTGCAGCATTAGCCGCCAAGAGAAACAGATACCAGAGGCAAAAGTCATTGATGCTTCTTGAGATGGAGAGTCAACATGCCAAGGGATTGGTAGCCTCACCCTACACTCAACAATAACCCTTTCCAAATGAAATTGCCCAAGGAAGGATTGATTTTCATATTTTTCGGCTAAACATACACACCAACACAGCCTATGGGAGATTGAAAGCCTTACTCCATCAATCGTTNNGTCTCATCAAGGATTCTAGAATCCACTTGTTATATATGTGTTGCTTTGTGTCACATTTTTTTGACCAATCACATGAAGGCATATTATATACAATATTATATTGCCTTTTATGTCAATACCCGTCTACTGCTTCTGCTGAATGTGTAATGGGAACAAACAAAAAGTTTAAGCATCTATGGATGAAATTTGACCAAGTTAGAGTCCATTCTTTTTTTTATACTCATTTGATCTGTGTAGCTACTAGATTTTTCTTTTTTTATTAATTGTGAATTTGTGATGTAATTGTCTTTTTTTATTAATTGTGAATTTGTGATGTAATTGTGTAGCTAAAGTAGCAGTGACTGGATTTTGTTGTACGATGTATTTTAAGCTTCTGTTATAGTAAATAAAGCTAACGGAGAAATCTCAATACATTTCTTTGAGATAAAACTTAGAGTTTGATTTGCTGAAGATTCGAGGTATAATTCTTGAGTTTTTTTGGGATTTTACTGAGGTAGCATTATGCTAAGATATATACTCACATGTAATGTCTTATCGGTAAGGTTATAAAAATTTGATAAGTAGAAGTTTAAAAGTTCAATTGAAATTCAATTTAAGTATAATAAAATAATATATTTATATATAAAATGTATAATTTAAAAAAATTGATTGTTTATTTATTATTTTAAATCGG
>NC_029789.2:110982338-111002087 GCF_000816755.2 Arachis ipaensis
AAATTTTTGTCAAACATTTTTATTTTGAACCGGACTCAATTAGAGGTTAGTATATACTTGGGGGATGTCTCTCTCCCCCAAAATTAAAAATTTAAGTGTATAAAAGCCTTTACTTTTTAGGTTAGCTATCCTAATTTTAATTTTTTTCATTTTTCTAGGGTTATATTTTTCATATTGGCCATTTTTAAAAAATGCTCTAGCTTTGTCCTTAACCAGACTGGTCTAGTGGTTGATTTTATATTCAGTGGATTGAATATATTCCTCTTCATCCAAACAATTAAAGGAAAAATAAACTTCCACTCCACTTTTTTTTCTCTTCCTTTCATCTTTTTCACTTAGTTCCATCCATCCAAACAAAGCCTTAGAGAGAAGTATGTTCCACATGTGGAGAGGATTGGTGTGATGGCTATGGTTCAATTATTTTCTTGTAATTTGTTTAAGGTTATTGAGTCACATAGTACAATGTTAAGTGTTAACTAGCCATTTAGAGTTAATAATTAAATTAGTCTCTGAAAGATAAGCCATTCTTTAAATTCGTTCCTAAAAGATTTTTTCAATTAAATTGGTCTTTCAAAGATTACGAATTAATCATATTTGTCCTTCAGTTACTCTACTCACAATTTTCGTCAACGATTGATGATGTGAAATATTAACTAATAGCATACATGACACATACCATGTTCAATTAGACGTTGACTAAATATGTTTACGAAAATTTATCAATTTAGTCACTAGGTCATATTGGAAATAGAATTTTTGTAATTGGAGAAAATGACTAAATTAATAAATTTTCATAAACATATTTGGTCAATATCCAATTAGATATATCATGTATTATATATGTTATCAATTAACGTTTTACACTATCAATCTTTAAAGAAAATTGTTAATAGAGTGACTGGAAGACAAATATGATTAATTCACAATCTTTGAAGGACTAATTTGATTGAAAAAATATTTCAGGAATAAATTTGAAGAATGTCTTATCTTTCGGGGACTAATATGACTATTAATCCTAGCCATTTATTTGTGATCGATTATTTATACACATAAGTATTTTATTAGCTAGATTGGTGGCAAAATAACTAACATGATTCATGGTTATAACATTGAGGGACCAACTAAATATATTTAAATCTCGAGAATCAAACTGATTATCAAGTAAAACTTCAAAGGCCAAATTTAAGCTTTTCTCGTGTTAGGTTGGTATAATACTATTGGAAACATTTCAAGTGCACCGGGAATACCAGTGCACCAGTTGTTTTAACCGTTGATCTGAATTATAAAAAATATATATAATATATTGTTACAGATCCGAGCCACGGATCCTGGACCCGGGACTACACCCAAACCCGGCTTCCCAGGTCCGACCCGCACCTCTCTCCTAGAAGGCCCGAAACCGGCCCTCCAGAGCTCCTAACCAACTTTCGAATTCAAACGTCTACCTTATTTTAGCCAAATAAGATAAGATAAGATACTCGTCATCACCTATAAATAGAGGACCCAAGTCCCTCCAGGTATTCATTCATTCCTCATACCTTACACCTCTCAGATCCATTCTGACTTGAGCGTCGGAGTGTCTTTGCAGGTACCTCCCCCCATCACTCCAGTCACACGACCCGGTCTTCGCCTCGACCCGCAGGTTCCCGATCCATCCTTCAACCCGTACCAGAGACATCTTGTACATTGGCGCCGTCTGTGGGGAACTGCGCCGTCCAAAGCCGGAATGGGGGACGTACTGGAAGAAACCTCCTCAAGCCGGGATGATTCTCGACCGCTCCATCCGACCCCAGAACACCAGGAGGTCATAAACCAAGGCAGGATAGCAAGCACTATCCACCACATGAACGATCATATCACGGAACCGCGACACCCCAAGAAAACAGGGGACAAAGCGGCACAAACCATTCAAGATCTCTGCCTCCGGGTCCAGGAACTCGAAGGCAAATTGGCCACCAAGGAAAGACACAACAACGAACACGGAAGCTGGTGTGCAAAATCGTGATCATTCCATTCCTTGGTAACGGCGCTAAAAACTCAATACGCACGTTCATGATCTTATATCTGTTTCACAACTTCGTACAACAAACCAGCAAGTGCACTGGGTCGTCCAAGTAATAAACCTTACGTGAGTAAGGGTCGATCCCACGGAGATTGTCGGCTTGAAGCAAGCTATGGTCACCTTGTAAATCTCAGTTAGGCGGATTCAAATAGTTTTAAGAAATTATAGTGGATGAAAATTAAATAAAATATAAAATAGGATAGTGGTACTTATGTAATTCATTGGTGAGAATTTCAGATAAGCGTATAGAGATACTTTCGTTCCTCATTGCTCTCTGCTTTCCTGCTGTCTTCATCCAATCAACCTACTCCTTTCCATGGCAATCTGTATGTAGGGCATCACCGTTGTCAATGGCTACATCCCATCCTCTCAGTGAAAAAGGTCCAAATGCTCTGTCACGGCACGGCTAATCATCTATCGGTTCTCGATCATACTGGAATAGGATCCATTGATCCTTTTGCGTCTGTCACTACGCCCAGCACTCGCGAGTTTGAAGCTCGTCATAGCCATCCCTTCCCAGATCCTACTCGGAATACCACAGACAAGGTTTAGACTTTCCGGATCTCAGGAATGGCCATCCATGGGTTCTAACTTATACCACGAAGACACTAATAACTCGGACTCGGTCCCCTGTATTAGATATCCAAGAGATATCCATTCAATCTAAGGTAGAACGGAAGTGGTTGTCAGGCACGCGTTCATAAGTTGCGAATGATGATGACTATCACGATAATCACATCCATCATATTGAAGTACGAATGAATATCTTAGAAGCTGAATAAGTTGAATTGAATAGAAAAATAGTAGTACTTTGCATTAATCTTTGAGGAACAGTAGAGCTCCACACCTTAATCTATGGTGTGTAGAAACTCTACCGTTGAAAATACATAAGTGATGAAGGTCCAGGCATGGCCGAGAAGCCAGCCCCCAAACGTGATCTAAAGATGAAACTAAAGATGAAAACTCAATAGTAAAAAGTCCTATTTATAAAAACTAGTTACTAGGGTTTACAGAGATAAGTAATTGATGCAGAAATCCACTTCCGGGGCCCGCTTGGTGTGTGCTTGGGCTGAGCTTGAAGTTTACACGTGGAGAGGTCATTCTTGGAGTTGAACGCCAGTTTGTAACATGTTTCTGGCGTTGAACTCCACTTTGCAACTTGTTTCTGGCGCTGGATGCTAGACTGCAGCATGGCGTCATCAATCCTTATTCAAAGTATGGACTATTATATATTGCTGGAAAGCCCTAGATGTCTACTTTCCAACGCAATTGAAAGCGTGCCATTTGAAGTTCTGTAGCTCCAGAAAATCCACTTTGAGTGCAGGGAGGTCAGAATCCAACAGCATCAGCAGTCCTTCTTCAACCTCTGAATCTGATTTTTGCTCAAGTCCCTCAATTTCAGCCAGAAAATACCTGAAATCACAGAAAAACACACAAACTCATAGTAAAGTCCAGAAATATGAATTTAACATAAAAACTAATAAAAACATCCCTAAAAGTAACTAGATCCTACTAAAAACATACTAAAAACAATGCTAAAAAGTGTATAAATTATCCGCTCATCACAACACCAAGCTTAAATTGTTGCTTGTCCCCAAGCAACTGAAAATCAAATAGGATAAAAAGAAGAGAATATACTATAAATTCCAAAATATCAATGAAACATAGATCCAATCAGATGAGCGGGTCTTGTAGCTTTTGGCCTCTTGAATAGTTTTGGCATCTCACTTTATCCATTGAAGTTCAGAATGATTGGCATCTATAGGAACTTAGAGTTCAGATAGTGTTATTGATTCTCCTAGCTATTTTTTTTTTCGCCACATTTTTTTTCGCAAGCTTTGTATTCACTGCTTTTTCTTGCTTCAAGAATCATTTTTATGATTTTTTAGATTATCAAATAACATGTCTCCTTTTTCCTTATTCTTCAAGAGCCAACATATTTAACATTCATAAACAACAACTTCAAAAGACATATGCATTGTTCAAGCATTCATTCAGAAAACAAAAAGTATTGTCACCACATCAATATAATTAAACTAAGTTAAAGGATAAATTCGAAACTCATGTACTTCTTGTTCTTTTGAATTAAAAATATTTTTTCATTTAAGAGAGGTGATGGATTCATAGGACATTCATAACTTTAAGACAAAGTTACTAAATACTAATGATCATGTAATAAGACACTAACATAGATAAACACTTAACATAAAGAAAACGAAAAACAGAAAATTTGAGAACAAGGAATGAGTCCACCTTAGTGATGGTGGCGTTTCCTTCTTGAGGAACCAATGATGTCCTTGAGCTCTTCTATGTCTCTTCCTTGTCTTTGTTGCTCCTCCCACATTGCTCTTTGATCTTCTCTAATTTCATGGAGGATGTCTCATGAACCTCCACTTCCTCCCCAATCATGATGCTATAGATCATGATGGCCCGGTCTATTGTAACTTCAGACCGGTTGCTAGTGGAATGATTGAGCGTTGAATGAACTCCAACCATCCTCTAGCTACAGGCTTAATGTCCAGTCTTCTCAGTTGAACCGGTTTGCCTTTTGAGTCAATCTTCTATTGAGCTCCTTCCACACATATGTCCATGAGGACTTGGTCCAACCTTTGATCAAAGTTGACTCTTCTTGTGTAGGGGCGTGCGTTCTCTTCCATCATTGGTAAGTTGAACACCAACCTCACATTTTCCGGACTGAAATCTAAGTATTTCCCCCGAACCATGGTGAGATAATTCTTTGGGTTCGGGTTCTTACTTCGATCATGGTTCCTAGTGATCCATGCATTGGTATAGAACTCTTGAACCATTAGAATTCCGACTTGTTGGATGGGGTTTGTTAGAACTTTCCAACCTCTTCTTTGGATCTCATGTCGGATCTCCGGATACTCATTTTTCTTGAGTTTGAAAGGGACCTCGGAGATCACCTTCTTCTTGGCCACAACATCATAGAAGTGGTCTTGATGGGCTTTGGAGATGAATCTTTCCATCTCCCATGACTCGGAGGTGGAAGCTTTTGTCTTCCCTTTCCCTTTCCCTTTTCTAGAGGATTCTCCGGTCTTAGGTGCCATCAATGGTAATGGAAAAACAAAAAGCTTATGCTTTTACCACACCAAACTTAGAATATTGCTCGCCCTCGAGCAAGAGAAGAAAGAAAAGAAGAAGAAGAAAAAGATATAGAAGAGAGGGAGAGAGGGTTGTATTTCGGCCAAGAAGGGGATGAGAGGGTTGTGTTGTGTGAAAATGAAGAAGAATGGAGAGGTTTATATAGTGGAGGGAGAGGGGTTAAGGTTCGGCCATATGGGGTGGGTTTGGGTGGGAAAGTGATTTTGAATTTTGAGGGTAGGTGGGGTTTATGAGGTAGGTTTATGGGGAAGAGTGGATGGATGTGAGTGGTGAATGAGTAATAGGGAAGAGAGAGATTGAGGTGATTGGTGAAGGGTTTTGGGGAAAGGTGTTTATTGGGAAGAGAGGATGAATGAGAAGAGGGGAGAGTATGAGTAGAGGTAGGTGGGGATCTTGTGGGGTCCACAGATGCTGAGATGATCCTGTGGAGTCCACAGATCCTGAGGTGTCAAGGATTTGCATCCCTGCACCAATTAGGCATGTAAAACGCCTTTGCATGCAATTCTGGCGTTTAAACGCTGAATTGATGCTTGTTCTGGGCGTTCAATGCCCAGATGCAGCATGTTTCTGGCGTTGAACGCCAGTTCTATGCTTGTTTCTGGCGTTCAGCGCCAGCTCTTCTCAGGGTGCATTCCTGGCGTTTGAACGCCAGGATGTTGCTTGTTCTGGCGTTGAACGCCAGCCAGATGCTCCTTACTGGCGTTTAAACGCCAGTAAGTCCTTCCTCCACGGTGTGATTTTTCTTCTGTTATTTTTGATTCTGTTTTTAATTTTTGTATTTATTTTGTGACTCCACATGATCATGAACCTAATAAAACATGAAAGAACAATGAAAATAAAAATAAAATTAGATAAATAAAAATTGGGTTGCCTCCCAACAAGCGCTTCTTTAATGTCAATAGCTTGACAGTGGGCTCTCATGGAGCCACACAGGTGATCAGGTCAATTTTTTAGACTCCTAACACCAAACTTAGAGTTTGGATGTGGGAGTTCAACACCAAACTTAGAGTTTGACTATGGGGGATTTAGTTGACTCTGCACTGAGAGAAGGTTTTCATGCTTCCTCTCCATGGTTATAGAAGGAGGACCTTGAGTTTTAAACACAAGGTAGTCCTCATTCAGTTGAAGGACCAACTCTCCTCTGTCCACATCAATCACAGCTCTTGCTGGGGCTAGGAAGGGTCTTCCAAGGATTATGGATTCATCCTCTTCCTTCCCAGTGTCTAGGATTATGAAATCAGCAGGGATGTAAAGGCCTTCAAGCTTTACTAACACGTCCTCTACTTGTCCATAAGCCTGTTTTATTGAGTTGTCTGCCATCTCTAATGAGATTCTGGCAGCTTGCACCTCAAAGATTCCCAGTTTCTCCATTACAGAGAGGGGCATGAGGTTTATCCCTGACCCAAGGTCACATAGAGCCTTCTCAAAGGTCATGGTGCCTATGGTACAAGGTAAGGTACTTGGCAACTTGCTCTTCAGTAACATCCTCATTCTCTTCACAAGAAGAATACTCATCAGAGCTCATGAAGGGCATAAGGAGGTTCAATGGAATTTCTATGGTCTCTAGATGAGCCTCAGATTCCTTTGGTTCCTCAAAGAAAAACTCCTTGTTGATCACTGGACATCCCAGGAGGTCTTCCTCACTTGGATTCACGTCCTTTTCCTCCCCTGTAGGTTCGGCCATGATGGTTATATCAATGGCCTTGCACTCTCTCTTTGGATTCTCTTCTGTATTGCTTGGGAGAGTACTAGGAGGAGTTTCAGTTATCTTCTTACTCAGCTGGCCCACTTGTACCTCCAAATTTCTTATGGAGGACCTTGTTTCACTCATGAAACTTAAAGTGGCCTTGGACAGATCAGAGACTAAGTTTGCTAAATTAGATGGATTCTGCTTAGAACTCTCTGTCTTTTGTTGAGTGGATGATGGAAAAGGCTTGCTATTGCTAAACCTGTTTCTTCCACCATTATTAAAGCCTTGTTGAGGCTTTTGTTGATCCTTCCATGAGAGATTTGGGTGATTTCTCCATGAGAGATTATAGGTGTTTCCATAGGGTTCACCCATGTAATTCACCTCTGCTATTGCAGGGTTCTCAGGATCATAAGCTTCTTCCTCAGAAGATGCCTCTTGAGTACTGTTGGATGCAGCTTGCATTCCATTCAGACTCTGAGAAATCATATTGACTTGCTGAGTCAATATTTTATTCTGAGCCAATATGGCATTCTTTGGGTTTGAGAGTCCAACCACCCTCTAGCTCTGTCTCTTACAGCAAACGGGAAAAGTATGAGCCTATAGACTTCAGGATCTACTCCATTAGTCTTAATAGTATCACAGATCTGTAAGAATTCAGTTAAGAATTGAAAAGGATCTTCAGATGGAAGTCCATGAAACTTGCAGTTTTGCTGCATCAGAGAAACTAATTGAGGTTTCAGATTAAAATTGTTTGCTCCAATGGCAGGAATGGAGATGCTTCTTCCATGTAAATTGGAATTAGGTGCAGTAAAGTCACCAAGCATCCTCCTTGCATTATTATTATTTTCGGCTGCCATCTCCTCTTCCTGTTCGAAAATTCCTGTAAGGTTGTCTCTGGATTGTTGTATTTTAGCTTCTCTTAGTTTCCTTTTTAGAGTCCTTTCAGGTTCAGGATCTGCTTCAATAAGAATGTTCTTGTCCTTGCTTCTGCTCATATGACAAAGAAGGGAATAACAAAGAAAATATGGAATCCTCTATGTCACAGTATAGAGATTCCTTTGTGTGAGTAGAAGAAGAAAAGAATGTAATGTGGAGAAGAGAAGAGGGAAAACTCGAACACAGAGAGGGAGATGGAGTTCGAATTTTGGGTGAAAGAGAAGTGTTAGTAGATGAATAAATAAATAGAAGGAGATGAGAGAGAGAATTTCGAAATTTAATTAAAATAAATATTAAATTTGAAAGTTAGATTTCGAAAATAAATTTTAAAAAGGAGTTGATGATTTTCGAAAATTAAAGGAAGAATAAAATTAAAATTAAAATTTAAAACAATTAATTAATTAAAAAGAAATTTTGAAAAAGGAGAGAGGGAATTTTTGAAAATAAGAGAGAGAGGATTAGTTAGGTAGTTTTGAAAAATATATGATTGAAACAAAAAGATAAGATTGATTGAAAAAGTTTTGAAATTTGTTTTTGAAAAAGATATGATTGAAATTTAAAAAGATATGATTGAAATAAAAAGATAAGATTTGAAAATCAATTTTAAAAAGATAAGAAGTTAGAAAAGATTTTGAAATTGAATTTGAAAAAGATATGATTGAAATTTTAATTTGAAAAAGATTTGAAAAGAAAATAAAAAAGATTTGATTTTGAAAACTAAAGTTGATTACTTGACTAACAAGAAAATAAAAAGATATGATTCTAGAGTTTAAAGATTGAACCTTTCTTAATAAGCAAGTAACAACTTAATATTTTCGAATCAATCACATTAAATTCGAAAATCATGAACTAAAATTAAGAAAAATATTTTTGAAAATTAATTTGAAAAATTTTCGAAAATATTAGAAAGAAATTTTGAAAAAGATTTGATTTTTGAAAAAGATTTTGAAAAGATAAGATTTTTAAATTGAAAATTTGATTTGATTCATAAGAAACAATTAAATTTAAAAACTTTTTGACTAAATCAAATCATATTTTCGAAAATTTTGAGTAAAATAAGGAAAAGATATTTTTTTGATTTTTGAATTTTTAATAATGAGAGAGAAAAACACAAAATTGACTCAATGCATGAAAATTTTGGATCAAAATATGTGATGCATGCAAGAACACTATGAATGTCAAGATGAAGACCAAGAACACTTTGAAGATCAAGATGAACACCTAGAACTTATTTTTGAAAATTTTTAAGAAAAGAAAAATATGCAAGACACCAAACTTAATTTTTTTTTTTAATTTTTAGACACTAAGAATTTAAGAATGCATATGAAAAACAAGAAAAGACACAAAATAAGAAAACATCAAGATCAAACAAGAAGACTTACCAAGAACAACTTGAAGATCATGAAGAACACTATGAATGCATGAATTTTCGAAAAATGCATAAATTTTTAGAAAAAATGCAATTGACACCAAACTTAAAAATTGACTCTAGACTCAAACAAGAAACAAAAAATATTTTTTTATATTTATGATTTTATTAATTTTTTTGGATTTTTGTATATTTTATTTTTTTTGAAAACATAGGAAAAAGGAAGCAATGAATTCAAAGTCCTCAATCAAGATTCCAGGAATCATACCAGGTTAGTCTAAAGCTTGATGGCCAGCCAAACTTCAGCATACCATTTTGAAACATTAGAATTCATTCTTAAAAATTTAGAATAATTTTCGAAAACAAAAGGAAAAGAAATTTTTTTTTTGAAAGATTTTTGAAAACAAATTTTTTTTTTTTAAAAATAAAACGAAAAAGAAAATTACCTAATCTGAGCAATAAGATGAACCGTCAGTTGTCCAAACTCGAACAATCTCCGGCAACGGCGCCAAAAACTTGGTGTGCGAAATCGTGATCATTCTATTCCTTGGTAACGGCGCTAAAAACTCAATACGCACGTTCATGATCTTATATCTGTTTCACAACTTCGTACAACTAACCAGCAAGTGCACTGGGTCGTCCAAGTAATAAACCTTACGTGAGTAAGGGTCGATCCCACGGAAATTGTCGGCTTGAAGCAAGCTATGGTCACCTTGTAAATCTCAGTTAGGCAGATTCAAATAGTTTTAAGAAATTATAGTGGATGAAAATTAAATAAAATATAAAATAGGATAGTGGTACTTATGTAATTCATTGGTGAGAATTTCAGATAAGTGTATAGAGATGCTTTCGTTCCTCATTGCTCTCTGCTTTCCTGCTATCTTCATCCAATCAATCCTACTCCTTTCCATGGCAAGCTGTATGTAGGGCATCACCGTTGTCAATGGCTACATCTCATCCTCTCAGTGAAAAAGGTCCAAATGCTCTGTCACGGCACGACTAATCATCTGCCGGTTCTCGATCATACTGGAATAGTATCCATTGATCCTTTTGCGTCTGTCACTACGCCCAGCACTCGCGAGTTTGAAGCTCGTCACAGCCATCCCTTCCCAGATCCTACTCGGAATACCACAGACAAGGTTTAGACTTTCCGGATCTCAGGAATGGCCATCCATGGGTTCTAACTTATACCACGAAGACATTAATAACTCGGACTCGGTCCCCTGTATTAGATATCCAAGAGATATCCATTCAATCGAAGGTAGAATGGAAGTGGTTGTCAGGCACGCGTTCATAAGTTGTGAATGATGATGACTGTCACGATCATCACATCCATCATATTGAAGTACGAATGAATATCTTAGAAGCAGAATAAGTTGAATTGAATAGAAAAACAGTAGTACTTTGCATTAATCTTTGAGGAACAGCAGAGCTGCACACCTTAATCTATGGTGTGTAAAAACTCTACCGTTGAAAATACATAAGTGATGAAGGTCCAGGCATGGCCGAAAGGCCAGCCCCCAAACGTGATCTAAAGATGAAAACTCAATAGTAAAAAGTCCTATTTATAAAAACTAGTTACTAGGGTTTACAGAGATAAGTAATTGATGCAGAAATCCACTTCCGGGGCCCGCTTGGTGTGTGCTTGGGCTGAGCTTGAAGTTTACACGTGGAGAGGTCATTCTTGGAGTTGAACGCCAGTTTGTAACATGTTTCTGGCGTTGAACTCCACTTTGCAACTTGTTTCTGGCGCTGGATGCCAGACTGCAGCATGGAACTGGCGTTGAACGCCAGTTTACGTCATCAATCCTTATTCAAAGTATGGACTATTATATATTATTGGAAAGCCCTAGATGTCTAATTTCCAACGCAATTGGAAGCGCGCCATTTGAAGTTCTGTAGCTCCAGAAAATCCACTTTGAGTGCAGGGAGGTCAGAATCCAACAGCATCAGCAGTCCTTCTTCAACCTCTGAATCTGATTTTTGCTCAAGTCCCTCAATTTCAGCCAGAAAATACCTGAAATCACAGAAAAACACACAAACTCATAGTAAAGTCCAGAAATGTGAATTTAACATAAAAACTAATAAAAACATCCCTAAAAGTAACTAGATCCTACTAAAAACATACTAAAAACAATGCCGAAAAGCGTATAAATTATCCGCTCATCAGAAGCCATGCAACTTCCAGATCAAAATCTCGCCACGGAAGGTCGCCAACTCAGCGACACGAAAGAAGAAATGGTCGCAGCACCTCACGCAACCACGGATAAGAGAAATCGCCAGAACGGCGACATAGTAAAAGGGACAACCGCAGCGCTTCCCTTGATCTGAGTCGTCAGCACGACTCGGACGAAGATCGGCAACACCGAGATACCAAGCGCACAAGAAACGACCACACAATAATGGGAGACACACCTAGGGGTGTTCGCGGTGCGGTTTGGTTCGGTTTTTGAAGGAAAAGCCATCCGATCCGATCGTTTAATTAAGCTGCGGTTCGGTTTGGTTCGGTTTTTTTTCCAAGGTCATCCGAACCAAACCAAACCAATTAAAATCAGTTTGGTTTGGTTCGGTTTGTTCGGTTTTTTCAATCAAATAAAAAAAATTCTACCATACTATTATGCAATGTCATAAGATTGAAATCAACAAACCAAAATACACAATAACTAACAAAGTCTTGATCTAATGAAATTTCAAATAATCAAGCGGAATATGAGGCCCTCCTGGAAGGCCTAGCCCTGGCCAAAGAAGTCGGAGCAAAGACCTTAGAAATAAATACCGATTCGCTAGTAGTCAGTTCCCAAATTAACGGAGACTACCAAACGCGAGACCCCCTGCTCCAGAAATACCTTGCCAAGGTGAACAAACTAAAGGAAGAATTCAATCACATCACCATACGGCACGTTCCCAGAGAACGAAATGCCAGAGCAGACCTCCTCTCCAAGCTAGCCAGCATCAAACCAGGACATGGCAACAAATTGCTAATTTAGGAAGTCATTAAAACACCGTCCATATCAACAATGGCTAACACTCACCTGATACTCTCCAACCAAGGATCATGGACCTACCCTATCCTACAATACCTCCTCGACGGAACACTACCTGAAGACCCCAAAGAGGAAAAATGGACGAAGAGGGAAGCCGCCAACTACACGGTCGTCGCAGGACAACTATACAAACGCGGATTCTCGCAACCCTGCTCAAATGCGTCGAACCCGGGAATTCGGAGTACATACTCCACGAAATCCACGAAGGTTATTGCGGCCACCATATCGGAGGAAAAACCCTTGCCCAAAAAATCATCCAAGCCGGATACTTTTGGCCCATGGTTATCCGGGACTCCAAGCAGTTAGTAAAAAACTGCGATAAATGCCAAAGGCACGCCAACATCCACCAAGCTGCCCCACACCAGCTCAGCATCATATCGGCAGAGCCGCCGTTCGGCACCTGGGGAATTGACCTTGTCAGACCCTTCCCTACGGCACCCGGACAGCTCCGATACCTCATCGTCGCCATCGACTACTACACTAAGTGGATCGAGGCCGAACCCCTGGCCTCCATTACAGCAACCCAATACCGAAAATTCCTCTGGTGACAAATCATCACCCGGTTCGGGATCTCCGAGATCGTCATCTCGGACAACGGAACCCAATTTGCTGATAAAAAGTTCAGAGAATTCCTAACAGGACTACGCATATCCCACCGCTTCAGCTCGGTAGAATACCCCTAGACAAACGGACAGGTAGAATCCGCAAACAAAGTAATCGTCAAAGGACTCAAGAAATGGCTTGACGAAGCCAAAGGACTATAGGCCGACGAACTCGGGTCGGTCCTATGGTCATACCAAACAACACCCCAAATGACCACGGGAGAAACACCTTTCCGATTAACATACGGCATGGAGGCCGTCATCCCAGTGGAGATCGGAGACCCAAGCCCCAGAAAAACGGTCAGAGGCAATGACGAGGAAGCAGAATAAGACCTCATCAATGAAGAAAGAAGCATAGCCCATGTCAGAGAGCTAGCCCTAAAACAAAAAATCAGCTTAAGATACAACCATGGCGTCATGAAACGAGAATTCGCACCCGACGACCTCGTCCTACGACGAAATGACATCAGAGCCCCGACCCCAGGGGAAGAGAAACTCACCCCCAATTGGGAAGGACCATACCGAATCAAGGCCACAATTGGAAAGGGAGCATACAAGCTCGAGCGACTCAATGGCGATGAAATCCCGAGGACATGGAACGCCGCCAACTTACGGCGCTATTACACCTAGACCGACCTCCCTAGGTCACCCCCTCTTTCTCTTATTTTATATTTTTCCTTTAACTACCTTCCCCCTTACAATTTTTCAATTTTAAATTTTAAAATTCGCTTAAGTGTCAATCTCGGGTACTCTTTTCCGCCATAGACGGAGGGTTTTAACGAGGCCCAACCATCAATAAAATTCCATTAAGCTATTTTCTATCTTCTTCTTATGTCCCAAATACGGAATGCGTACACGGCCACAAACGAGGGACCGATCACCCCCCGGGCCCGAAATACGGATATCCACGAAAAACCGACCTCACGACGGTCCTCTCATCCCAAACAAAGGGAACAAATAAACAAAAAACAGAACAGCTTAAAACGGAATACACAAAAAGAGGCCCGAACGGCCCAAAAGTCATTCACCGAAGTCCAAAAAACTACGAATCCACGGTTATACGGCCCATGGCCAACCAAAATTAAACAGTTTAAAACAAACTAAAAATAGCAAAGTTACAATCAAACTATTCAAGATCAACAATCTGGCCATCACGAACGGCCTTGAAAGCTCCCATCACAGACACATCCACACCCGGAGCCAACACCGACGCTTGAGCCCTCATCGTCTCCTCGGTAGCAGCAACAGCTTCCTTTACGTCGGCAAGCAACACAGCTTTTTCCTCTTTTAAAACCACGGCCTCCGCTTTCAAGCCGGCCACCTCATCCTTCAATGTACCGACATCAGCCAAGAGCACGCCCACCCGAGACTCAGCATCCGAAGCCTTCTTCCGCTCTTCTCCAAGTTGAGACAAAAGAGAAGTCTCAACCTCGGAAAGGTGAAGGATCTCGGCGCCAGACTCCTCAGATAACTTCACCGCCCGCTCCCTCGCTGACTCGGTATCAGCAAGTAACCCCTTCAACCTCGCCACCTCAGCCTAAGATTGACGGAATTTCTTATCTAGAAGGCCCACCTGAGCTATCACAGGCTCGGCCTTCCGGACAATCACGGCGGAGTGAAGAAGAGACCGATAAAGGGACTTAGCCTGAAAAGTCACATCACACTCACGAAAGAAATCTTCCGTGCCCGGCATGAGGAACTCGTCAATAAAGGCAGGAGCATCAAAACGGCAATCCATCACTGACGGAACCTCGCCCTCCCCCTCCACCAGATTCTCGCTCTCAACATCCTCCGACCTCTTCCATTTCCGAGACGCACCCTCTGGCGACACCACAACCACATCATCATCAGCATCCACACCCCGACCCGACCCCTCGGTACCACCTTCAGTCAACACGAGATCCTCAGAAACGGTTCTCGTACCATCAGTAGGTCGCGAGCTCAGAGTGGAAGGAGAACCGCCAGAAGAAGCGCCTTGAGACAATTGAGCCTTCAAACGGGCAAGAGTCGTCAAACCTCCAGCCATCTCAACTGCGAAATAATAAGAAGCATAAGTACCAAATTCGGAACCTCCAAAAAAAAATCACACACCGACATATGACCGACAAGCAACCGGGTCACCCATCACATCCCGAGGATTAAGAAGACGCTCCCCAAACAACTGCCACAGAACAAGAGCGACATCCCGTTCCTCTGAAGTCAAGAACTCTTGCGTGACCTGAGTAAAAACCGACGACCCCGCCTTAAAGTTCCAATAGGTGGGGAATCGCCGCTCACCCTCCAACGTCAACCAGAAAGGATGGTTCCCCCTTACGGGACGGACCTTAAAATATCTACTCTTAAAACCGTGAAAAGAATCTTCATACAACCCGAAGACCCGACGATGAGGCTGAGCTCTAAAAGACATATACCCCTTCTTGTGCTTCCCCTCCTTGGTCGGAAGGGTACACAAGAAGAGGAAAAGGAAAACGTTTACCGAGGCAGGAAGCTCCAAAAACTCACAAACGAGCTCGAAAGACCGTATCGCCGCCCAGCTATTCGGATGTAACTGGGACGGCACCACGGAGCTCTGGCTCAATAACTGTTGAACAAACGGGGAAAAGGGGAGCCAAACACTGAGCCGGGTAAACATCGCCTCATACACCCACATCCAATCCGGTACAGTCGGGGAGTCAAGATTGGTATAGCAAACCCTCTCGTCAACCCCAGGGAGAGAAAGCTCGTAGTGGCGTTCGGCATCGCCACCCTCACAAACAGCTCCTTGATCACGGAGCTGCTGGAAGTCCGCCTCCGTCATCCGCGACGGCATCCCCATACATCACTAGTAACCCAAGAGAAAAGATCGGGGACACCCCCCTCTGGGGCCACCGGAGCCCTCACACCCTCAGTCCTTCGACGAGCCATACCTAAAATAGCGACGAGCACCACCGTCAGCCAAACCTCGCGGCAAAAAACGGTGGAGGAAACCAAACAGACACCACTATACACTACCAATTACACGGTGGCGCTCGCCCCCTTGCAAAACCCACTACCCCAACAGAACTATCTACCACCATGCAATACCATTAATACACCGAAAAGCAATTCTAATCTACACTAAGCAGAGACAAAACAAAAATGCAAAGGAAGACAAAGCATAAATCACAGAAGAAACAAGAAGAAATAGAAGAATACCAACCTGATGATGCAGAGAATAAACCCAAAGAGAAAATGCCACGACAGAAGCTCGACCAAAGCCACAGAATACGAAAGGAAGGAAAAAGATGTTTTCCAGAGAAGAAAGCGATAGAGAAATGAAGCAAACGAGGGAACTGAAGAGAGAAAACCAAAACGGTTTTGAAAAAATAAAATAACGCAAATACCCCTGGAAAGCAAAGCAAATATAAGGGCAATAGAGGAAAACGTCCCCTCACATTAAATGCCCCCTCGGAAAAAGAGACTAATAAATCATGCCTCGAAGAACGCAACGGGCGCAGCAGACGCAGAAGAGTCACGTCAGACCAAAACAGCCAGACGAATCTTCCACGAGACGAAACCGAGGCACCGACCTCCTTTCGAAGAACCAAACGACCACCCGAGAAAAACTAAAGACCCAGCCCACGGTAAAAACCATATCTCCCAGCGACAGACCGACCTTGCTCGCTCTCCCGCTGCGGGGGCAACTGTTACGGATCCGAGCCACGGATCCTGGACCCGGGACTACACCCAAACCTGGCTTCCCGGGTCCGACCCGCACCTCTCTCCTAGAAGGCCCGAAACCGGCCCTCCAGAGCTTCTAACCAACTTTCGAATTCAAACGTCTACCTTATCTTAGCCAAATAAGATAAGATAAGATACTCGTCATCACCTATAAATAGAGGACCCAAGTCCCTCCAGGTATTCATTCATTCCTCATACCTTACACCTCTCAGATCCATTCTGACTTGAGCGTCGGAGTGTCTTTGCAGGTACCTCCCCCCATCACTCCAGTCACACGACCCGGTCTTCGCCTCGACCCGCAGGTTCCCGATCCATCCTTTAACCCGTACCAGAGACATCTTGTACATATATATTGATTAAAATCAACGGTTAAAATAACTAGTGCACTGGTACTCCCCGGTGCACTTGAAATATTTCTAATACTATTTTTCTTCTTTGGTGTTTTTTTTTTCACTAATTGGTATGATACTATTTTTCTTTAATTTTTTCACTAACTTTTTTTTTCTCTTCGAAGTTTTAATGAGGCTATGGCAATATGTAAGTATGCGAATGCCCACCCATAGGATCTTTCATTGTGTACTTGGGCCTTTGTCCAGATTGAATGAAAGTTTCAATTACAAAAACTAAAAAAAAATAAAAAAAACTATTGGAAGAGTTCGATACATTCACACGTAAGACTCTTTGACTATGTTTGCTTTGAGTATGGTACCAGACTTATATGCTTGACACACAAAATAACAAAAGATATTTTATCTTGTTTGATAACAAAGACACAATAGAATACTTACATATAACAATATTTTGAAATATCAATTTTAGCTTTAAAAGCTTAAATAACCACAACATTACCACCGTTCACCACCAGCAAGGCATCAACATCATTCAGCATCTTTCACCAAAAACATTATTCTTCGTCACCCTCCATAAACATCATCTACCTTCATCTAGAATCCCCAATTAAAAAAAATATGCAATTAACGTCAATCTGATACTCAATTGCAAAGAAATCAGAAGATGAAGGTAAGACAAAAGACAAAAGACAAAATAACAACGACAAAAAGAGATGGAAGGAGATGAAGAGAGAAATAGTAAAAGGAAGATAACGGTAGATTTATGACAGATGAAAAAAATAAAGGGTAAGGGAGAGGGAGTGATTCAAGAAGAAGGAGGAAGAATAAGTAGAGAAGTGACAAAGGAAGAGGGGAGAAGAGAAGAGTTGGAGGGAAAGAAGAAGTGTCAGTAGAGGTGAGGTGGAGAAAAGATATCTGCAAACTCGAGAGGAAGGAATTCAAGTAAAGATGGAAGGCAGAGATAATGACGGCGATGGTAGAAAGCAAATTTGGATGTGGAACACGGGAGGGTGGGATGGAGCTAGTTCAAAGTGAAGAAGAGGAGGAAAGGAGAGTAGATTTAAAAATTTTGAAAAGATATTAACATCATAATTGTCCTAAAAATCTACCTCGTCTATCACAAAAGTGTCTCAACAAATTGAACAAACACAAAATACATGTCTTAAGGATGTAAATATGTGTAATCATATACATCAAATATTTGTGTCTTAAGAAACCAATAGTGAACACTAATATGAAACAAATAAACACTCTCTTATAGTGTATTAACTTCCTTCTTTAGAACTTACATATGTTTTGTGTTATTAATAAATACATAAAATTCATATGATAAATATTGTTTGAATTATATTTAGAAAATTATAACAACAAAATTATGTAAAGCTGTCCTTAATAGACTTAATCTAAAAGTCTCATAGCCAATCAAAAGTCAGAATAACACCTTAAATTAGGTGGTATGTCACTTGACAAATAAAAATATGTGATCTTCAGCTATTCACTATGCTTAATTAATTAGTTGTCAACATTGTGGTATAATAAAAAATGACATCCAATAGAACAAAATTGAACAAACTACTATTTTAAATTCCAAAAAATCAATAAAATTACTCTAAAAAAAGAATGGCATAATCCGATCCTTAGAAAAATATTTAACCAGAGGGAACTAAATTTTGTAAGGATTGTCTCCTGACAAAACTGAAGATACCCAACAACTCTAAAGTCCATGTAGAACATTATGAGATTATTGACTTAATACTATTGGTTGAACATGAAATGTATTAGAGATGTGAGACATTTAACTTGTAGTAGATAATTATAACGTACATGTAAAACAATAATGATCCATTGCGATAACAAAAAGTAACATTATTCATATTGTTTTAGAAAAGGATAAGAATGGCAAAGTTTTGTGTGTTGTGTTTTTTTCTCTTTTAACCGAGAAGAAATAAGAAAGAGTAGCTTTTAGTTTTTATCTGAAACATTTACCATAAAAACTCTTCTCTGACTATGGTCAAGGAGAGATTAAGTTGGGCTATAACCTTAAAAGTCTAGTAAGTGAAATCTTAAAGAAGAAGAAAAGTCTCCCATCTTAAGTTGCTTGTTGCTAGTTAGATCTCTAATTTTCATGGTATATAAACTATATGCTCAACAATCGACTCTCCACTTTTTTCAAAGAGCTTAATCAAAGACTTTGGGGCTTTAACTCTTCTAATAATTCTACCTAAAATACATGGTTATGAAAGGAGATATAAAATATTATTAGTTATTTCCATGTCAAAACATGCCCCATTCAGTATCTATCTAACAACTTGAGCAATATTCTATCTATAAGCTTGGGCAACATTATATTGGGTAAACAGGTTTTGTCAGAGACCATTCACTACATCCTTAGAATTTTGTCCCTTTTTATCGACAGATTTTTGCGGCTTTATATTTACCCTAGATTATCCCAACCAACTCATTCACCTCCTTTGTTACTTGTTTAATCCTAGAATTTTTATTTTTCATAAAAGGATTTAAGACTGTCGTCATTTGTTGAGTCAATATGTTAACTAAATGATGATAACTTTTTTCTATTTGCTATCCAAAAAATGTTAAGGATTCTACAATTTTTGGTAATTTTTTTATGGGCATAATTTTTTCCTTGACATTTTCAGAAACATTGGGCCTTTAGGCGTTAGCCTAGGTTTGAAGGCATAACATGGGTCGAAGGTTCCTCCATTTGTGTTGACAATTGAGTCGACATACCAGCTTAGGTTGACATCGCTCTTATGTAATGTTGCGTCGACATTGACAAGATGCACTAAAAAGGTAGTTATGATATCATGAGTCCCAATATCATCGATTCAAATAGAAAAGATTAATCATTAAATA
>NC_029789.2:111002192-111008402 GCF_000816755.2 Arachis ipaensis
GATTAGTCAAAGATGGCGAATATTGAGGTAACTTGTATAGGGCAAGAAGTTGGATTTACTACGATTATACTAGGAGAAGCTACTAAAGTCACATTTGTGTTATTTATATGTCTAGCTAGACTTCTGTTAATCGAGACTTGAACTTGTTTAGTGACTTGTGGTTGCGAAGTCATGATGCGTGAGAATCTTATAACCTTTTTCTAGTTGTTTTTATATGATTTTTACTTAGATTTTATTTACTTTTACTTGATTTTAGTGCAAAAATCACCTTTGGATAATACTTTGAGTTTTTCTTGTATTTTCATGATTTTAGGTGAAATTCGGAGCAGTTTGGAGAAGCCTGGAGCAAGAAAGGAAAATGCTGGTAACTCTCCCCTGGGCGCTGAATGTCCACCTGGCGTTCAACGCCCAAATCCTGAAGTTGAACGCCAACAGCAGTCCGAATTACACTCTATTGGGCCTCCAAGAGGATTTAGCACTTACTAGTTTTATTTTATTTTATCTTTTGTAATCTTTATTTACAAATAATATCTTTTATGTTTAGCATTTATTATTAGGATAGTATTTAAAGGAAAAGATCAATTAGGTTTAGGATCTTCTTCCTTCCGCACTTTTTAGAACCATGTTCTCTCTGTAAGTTATGAGCAACTAAACCTCCTGGTTAAGGTTAGGAACTCTGTTTATTTCTATGGATTAGAACTATTATTCTTCTATTTTAATTAATGATTGATTCAATTCTAAGGTGTTATTTTCGTTCTTAATCTTATAAACTGGGTGGAATGAGAGTATGACCCTTTTCTACATGAGCTCTTATGATTTTCGAGAGAGTTATCTCGCTTGAGCTACAACTTGAAAACACTCCTCCTAAATTGCTAATTACATGAACTAATTGGGATATGTGACATATAATCCTATTAGCTTTGGATAATTAGGGTTTTTGTGGCGCTAAAATAGTTTCCTGAACTTAACACTCTAATCGGAATTGAGTGACCATGAGAGTGGCGTTTGATGAAGGTTAGGGGAGATTAAATCATTAAGAGATCAAGGTTTAGTCACTTATAGTTTGCCATAAAATGAATCACTCATTGTTAAAATAGTTGGTAAGATGTTTTAATCTGGAAAGATAAACATCTCCGAGACCTTAATTGTTTTCTCATCATTGTTTTACACCAAACCTTTAATTGCTTTTCTTATTTATCTGTTTTATGTGTTTTCAACAACAACTCTTTTTACTGTTTGCTTGACTAAGTCCAACAGGATAACCATTGCATGCTCAGTCCGACAATCCTCGTGGGATCGACCCTCACTCACTTGAGGTATTACTTGGATGACCCGGTGCACTTTCCGGTTAAGTTGTGCGAGTTCTAATTTCGCGTACCAAGTTTTTGGCGCCATTGCTGGGGATTATTTGTGATTGACAACTACCAGTTGTCTTGTTGCTTAGATTAGGTATTTTTATTAGTTTTTGTTTAATTAATTTTTTTTATTTTCGATTTCTATTTTATTTGTTTTTCCTTAGTTTCTGATTTTAAGTTTGGTATCCCTTTAGGTTTTGTCGTTCCTTTTCAAAAATTTTGGATTTATTTTAATTTATTTTCGAAAATATTTTTAGGTTAATTATTCATCTTTGTCTTCGAATTCTTTTAGTTAAGCGCTTACTCTATTCTATTTTGATTCTTAATTTTGTGGATATTGGTGCACGAATTTGTGACTTGCACAACTAAATCGGCAAGTGCACCGGGTTGTCCAAGTAGTACCTCAGGTGAGTGAGGGTCGAATCCCACGAGGATCGCCGGATTGAGCAAGCTGTGGTTATCTTGCAGATCTTAGTCAGGCGAATAGAAAGATAGTTGTTGTTTGTTATAGGCGCATAAACAAGCAATAATAATAAAACGTAGAAACAGTAATGAGAGATCAGTTAAGGCTTCAGAGATGCTTATTCTTCTAGATCAACACGTCATACTAACTACTCCAATGATGGATGATTCCTTCAATGACAAGGCTGTAAGTGATTAAGCCATTGGTCATGGTTATTAATCTCCTCAGGTCCAAACCAAACACCCGAACAGGCTAGATCAATCTGGGAGAGAGTGAAGCACACGTAGTTCAATCTCTTGATGATCATACTTAAAACGCCATAGACAAGGTTGGATCTTCCGGATCAAAGAATGACGCTCTATGATTCTAGCCCTTAGAGCCACAGGAACCTTAATTACCCCTGACTAACGGGATTTCATGTCACATATCCCAATTAGCCCAAGTAACTTGTTGGAACCCGTGATGCACTCTCAAGCTGTAGCTCAATACTATCCGGGTCAAGACTTCTAAAGAACTCATGTAGAATAGGGGTCATACCCTAAATTCATAAGGATAAAGAACAACAATGCATCATAGAATAGAAACAAACATATATTGAAGTAGAAAAGAAATTGCATTAATCCATAGGAATCAGCAGAGCTCCTAACCTTAACCTAGGAGGTTTAGTTGCTCATAATGTATAGAAAGTAACGTGTGATATGTTCTGAGGGGCTGAAGATCTTAAATATGGGTGATCTTCGCCTATATATACTAACCTAATAAATTAAAATGACAAAAGTGAAATAAACTAAATAGAAAGGTGCAAAAATCCACTTCTGGACCCACTTGGTGAGTGTTTGGGCTGCGTTTGTCTTCTAACTTGAATGAGTGGGCGTTGGACGCCCACTAGGGAGTGTCCATGCTGCTTGCTTGCTCCTCTTGTGGCATTGAACGCCAGGTTTGGGCGTTTAATGCCCGTTTTGTGCTATCCAATCCAAAGAAAATTATAGACCATTATATATTGATGGAAAGCCCTGGAAGTTAGCTTTCCAATACCGTTGAGAATGCGTCATTGGGACCTCTGTAGCTCCATAAATGCTCATTTGAGTGCATGGAGGTCAGAATCTGACAACATCTGCTATGCTTTCCTTGCCTCTGAATCGGACTTTGCCAAAAGTTGCCAAATTCACCCAAAAATCACCTAAAATCATAAGAAAAATACAAAAGCTCAAAGTAGTATCCAAAAAGTGAAATTTTCATTAAAACCTACTAAAACATAATAAAACTTAACAAAATATACTAAAAACACTAAGAAAATGGCATCAAAAAGCGTATAAAATATCCGCTCATCAGAACACCAAACTTAAACTGTTGCTTGTCCTCAAGCAACCAAAACAAAGTAGGACTAAAAAGAAGAGAAAGATACAATAAGTCTTAAAGGTTTTCAATGAAGCTCAGTTCCAAGTATTGAATGGGGCTAATAGATCTTCACTTTTGAACAATTTTGGCATCTCATTATCCTTTGAAGTTTAGAAATATTGACATCTCTTAGAATTAGAATCCGGATGATATTATTGATTCTCTTAGTTTAGCACTTCTTGATTCTTGAACGCAGCTTCTTTTGGTGCTTTGCAGCTTTTTGAGCCTAGCCGTGACTCTAAGCGTTTTGTTTTCTCGTATTACTACCGAATACATAAACGCCACAGGCACATAATTGAGGAAACTATTGGATTCAATTTTAGCTTTGCTTAAATTCCCAATAAGTGATGCCCAGAGTTTTTAAGCGTACTCTTTTGCTTTTGGATCATGACTTTAACTGCCCAGTCTCAAGCTTTTCACTTGACACCTTCACACCACAAGTATTTAGTTAGGGATAGCAACTCATTTGAGCCCTTTAGGCCAATTTCTGACCCTCCTAACCATTGATGCTCAAAGCCTTTGATACTTGCTCTTTAGATTTTTTTATGAGCATTCTTTTCTTTTTCTTTCTATTTTTCATTTTTTTCTTTTTATTTTCTTCTTTTCTTTTTCTGATGCGTTTTCTTGCATCAAGAATCAATATTTTTTTATTTTTCAGAGAGTCAGTAATACTTTGCTAAACTCACTGTTCGTCAAGAGCCGATACACTCAACTTCAATATCAATCATGCACTGTTAATTCATACATTCAGAAGATAAATTCAAGGCCACCACATCAAATTAATTGGAATGACTCATGATATACTTAAAGCTTATGTATCTCACTGTTTCTTTTTCAAATAATTTTTCTTTTAAGCATGGTGGGGATACAGAGGATATCTTATAACCAAAATAAAACTAGAAAACAAAATACTAAACGTGATCATGAACTTAGAAAAGAAAATAGACAGTAAATTAAAGTACAGTACAAACAAAAGTAAAATAGAGGGAGATGTAATGGGACTCAACAACCTTAGTAGCGGCAGGTGCTGCTTCCCCTGGAGAATCCAATGGAGCGTTTGATCTCCTCTATGTCACGCACTTGCCTCAGCTGTTTCTCCATTAGCCTTCTCTGATCTTCTCTTAATCTTAGTTCTTCTTCACAATCTCGCACAACTAACCAGCAAGTGCACTGGGTCGTCCAAGTAATAAACCTTACGTGAGTAAGGGTCGATCCCACGGAGATTGTCGGCTTGAAGCAAGCTATGGTCACCTTGTAAATCTCAGTCAGGCGGATTCAAATGGTTATAGAGTTTTAATAATTAAAAGATAAATAAAACATAAAATAAAGATAGCTGAGTTTTATCTTCGGATCATAGCAGTCTTGGTTACTCCGGTTCCCCTCTGGGGCCGAGACCAACGAACTCCATTATCACTTATGTATTTTCAACGGTAGAGTTTCTACACTCCATAGATTAAGGTGTAGAGCTCTGCTGTTCCTCAAAGATTAATGCAAAGTACTACTGTTTTCTATTCAATTCAACTTATTCCGCTTCTAAGATATTCATTCGCACTTCAACCTGAATGTGATGAACGTGACAATCATCATCATTCCCCATGAACGCGTGCCTGACAACCACTTCCGTTCTACATTAGATTGAATGAGTATCTCTTAGATCTTTTAATCAGAATCTTCGTGGTGTAAGCTAGAATGATGCCGGCATTCAAGAGAATCCGAAAATTCTAAACCTTGTCTGTGGTATTCCGAGTAGGATTCAATGATTGAATGACTGTGACGAGCTTCAAACTCGCGAGTGCTGGGCGTAGTGACAGACGCAAAAGGAGGGTGAATCCTATTCCAGCATGATCGGGAACCTCAGATGATTAGCCGTGCCGTGACAGGGCATCTTGGACCATTTTCACAAGAGGAGGGGATGTAGCCACTGACAACGGTGATGCCCTTGCATAAAGCCAGCCATAGAAAGGAGTAAGACTGATTGGATGAAGACAGCAAGAAAGCAGAGGTTCAGAGGAACGAACGCATCTCCATACACTTATCTGAAATTCTCACCAATGATTTACATAAGTATTTCTATCCTTCTTTTATTAATTGATTTTCGAAAACCCCAGTAATATTTTATATCCGCCTGACTGAGATTTACAAGGTGACCATAGCTTGCTTCATACCAACAATCTCCGTGGGATTCGACCCTTACTCACGTAAGGTATTACTTGGACGACCCAGTGCACTTGCTGGTTAGTTATGCGAAGTTGTGAAGATATGTTTAGACCATGGTTCTGTGCATCCATTTTTGGTGCCATCGCCAGGGAATCAATTTCGAACAATAATTCACAACCTGAGTAACAATTTCGCATACCAAGTTTTTGGCACCGTTGCCGGGGATTGTTCGAGTTTGGACAACTGACGGTTCATCTTGTTGCTCAGATTAGGTAATTTTCTTTTTATTTTATTTTCAAAAATTTTTCAAAAATCTTTCAAAAATTTCTCATTTGTTTTCGAAAAAAAAATGTTTTCAAAAATATATTTTTCTTCAAAATTTTTAAGAATGAATTCTAGTGTTTCATGAAGCATGTTGAAGCCTGACTAGCTATAAAGCCATGTCTAAATTCTTTTGGACTGAGGCTTCCAAACCATCAGCATAGAGGCAAGTTACTTTGATAAGTAATGAGCAGTATATTTTCTGATGTTATATGCTAAAGCTTGGCTGGCTATTAAGCCATGCCTAACCCTCAGATTGGAGCTTTAGACTAAGAATGCTAGATTCCTGGAATTCATATTAAAAATTTTGGAATCCTTATTTTTGTTTTTCAAATAATTTTCGAAAAAATACAAAAAAATTAGAAAATCATAAAAATCAAAAATATTTTTTGTGTTTCATGTTTGAGTCTTGAGTCATGTTATAAGTTTGGTGTCAATTGCATGTTCATATTGCATTTTTCAAAAATTGCATTCATGCATGTGTTCTTCATGATCTTCAAGTTGTTCTTGGTAAGT
>NC_029789.2:111008871-111010072 GCF_000816755.2 Arachis ipaensis
ATGTTCTTGGTGTTCATCTTGACATTCATAGCATTCTTGCATGCATTCATTGTTTTGATCCATAACTTTCATGCATTGCATCATTTTTCTTGTTTTTCTCTCTCCTCATAAAAATTCAAAAATCAAAAAAATATCTTTCCCTTTTTCTCTCTTAAAATTTCAAAAATTAGATTTGACTTTTTCAAAAATTTTTAAAATCTAGTTGTTTTTGAGTCAAATCAAATTTTCAATTTAAAAAAATCTTATCTTTTTCAAAATCTTTTTCAAAAATCAAATCTTTTTTCAATTTTTTTAGTTATTTTCGAAAATTTCAAAAATATTTTTCAAAAAAATCTTTTTCTTAATTTTACATCATATCTTCGAAAATAACATCATCAATTAATGTTTTGATTCAAAAATTTCAAGTTTGTTACTTGCGTGTTAAGAAAGATTCAAACTTTAAGTTTTAGAATCATATCTTGTGATTTCTTGTGAATCAAGTCATTAATTGTGATTTTAAAAATCAAATATTTTTCAAAAACTAATGTCTATCATATCTTTTCAAAAATATCTTCTTATCTTACCTTTTTCAAAAAAATTTGATTTCAAAATATCTTTTCTAACTTCCTAACTTCTTATCTTTTCAAATTGGTTTCAACTAACTAACTAACTTTTTGTTTGTTTCTCATCTTTTTCAAAACTACCTAACTAACTCTCTCTCTCTCTTATTTTCAAAAATATCTCCCCTCTTTTTCAAAATTTCTTTTTAATTAACTAATTATTTTCAATTTATTATTTTTCGAAAATTACTAACCTTTTTCAAAAACTATTTTCGAAAATCACTAACTCTTTTTCAAAAATTATTTTCGAAAATTCTCCCTCTCTCATCTTATTCTATTTATTTATTCATCTACTAACATCTCCTCTTCTTACATCACTGCTCCTATCCTTACCCTTGTGTTCGGATTCTTCATTCTTCTTCACCCCTATTCCTTTTCTTCTTCTACTAACAATAAGGAACCTCTTTACTGTGACATAGAGGATTCCTCTTCTTTTCTTGTTCTCTTCTCTTTCTTATGAGCAGGGACAAAGAAAAAGACATTCTTGTTGGAGCTGATCCAGAACCTGAAAAGACTTTGAAGAGGAAACTAAGAGAAGCTAAATTACAACAATCCAGAGACAACCTTATTGAAAATTTCGAACAAGTAAAGGAGATGGCAGC
>NC_029789.2:111010087-111046426 GCF_000816755.2 Arachis ipaensis
TGGAAGGATCAAAAGCCTCAACAAGGCTTTAATAATGGTGGAAGAAACAGGTTCAGCAATAGCAAGCCTTTTTCATCATCCACTCAGCAACAGAGAGAGAATTCTGAGCAGAATCCATCTAGCTTAGCAAATTTAGTCTCTAATCTATCGAAGGCCACTGTGAGTTTCATGAATGAAACAAGGTCTTCCATTAGAAATTTGGAAGCACAAGTGGGCCAGCTGAGTAAAAGGATCACTGAAATCCCTCCTAGTACTCTCCCAAGCAATACAGAAGAGAATCCAAAAGGAGAGTGCAAGGCCATTGAATTAATTACCATAGCCGAACCCACAAGAGAGGAGAAGGACGTGAATCCCAAGGAGGAAGACCTCCTGGGACGTCCAGTGATCAATAAGGAGCTTCCCTCTGAGGAACCAAAGGACTCTGAGGCTCATCTAGAGACCATAGAGATTTCATTGAACCTCCTTATGCCATTCATGAGCTCTGATGAGTATTCCTCTTCTGAAGAGAATAAGGATGTTACTGAGGAGCAAACTGCCAAGTTCCTTGGTGCAATCATGAAGCTAAATGCCAAATTATTTGGTATTGAGACTTGGGAAGATGAACCTCCCTTGTTTACCAATAAACTAGGTGATCTGGATCAGCTGACATTGCCTCAGAAGAGACAGGATCCTGAAAAATTCATAATACCTTGTACCATAGGCACCATGATCTTTAAGGCTCTGTGTGACCTTAGTTCAAGGATAAACCTCATGCCCCTCTCTGTAATAGAGAAACTGGGAATCTATGGGGTGCAAGCTGCTAAAATCTCATTAGATCATGTAGAGTCACAAAATAAACGAAAAATTTAGAAATAGAATCAAAAACAGCGGAAGAAAAATCACACCTTGGAGGAAGCACCTGTCTGGCGTTCAACGCCAGAATAGAGCATGGTTCTGGCGCTGAACGCCCAAAATGGGCAGTATCTGGGCGCTGAACGCCCAAAATGGGCAGCATTTGGGCGCTGAACGCCAGAATTGCACCTTGGAGAAGAGCTGGCGCTGAACGCCCAGAACAAGCATGGTTCTGGCGTTCAACGCCAGAAATGGGCAACAAATGGGCGTTGAACGCCCAAAATGGGCACCAACCTGGCGCTGAACGCCCAGAGTTGTATGCAAGGGCATTTTACATGCCTAATTTTGTGCAAGGTTGTAAATCCTTGAACACCTCAGGATCTGTGGACCCCACAGGATCCCACCCACCTCACCCTCTCTCTCTCTCTCCATTCATGATCACCTCCATCTCTCTTCCCTGTTAACCCTTCACCACTCACATCCACCCACTCTTCCCCATAAACCTACTCAATAAACTCCACCTACCTTCAAAATTCAAATCAATTTCCCACCCAAACCTACCCATATGGCCGAACCTTAACCCCCTCCCTTCCCTATATAAAGCCTTCCATTCTTCCTCATTTTCACACAACACAACCCTCTCTTCTCTTCTTGGCCGAAACACACATCCCCCCTCTTCTCCATCTTTTCTTCTTCTTCATCATCTAATTCTTTATTTTCTTGCTCGAGGGCGAGCAATATTCTAAGTTTGGTGTGGTAAAAGCATAAACTTTTTGTTTTTCCATTACCATTGATGGCACCTAAGACCGGAGAATCCTCTAGAAAAGGGAAAAGGGAAGACAAAAACTTCCACCTCCGAGTCATGGGAGATGGAAAGATTCATCTCCAAAGCTCATCAAGACCACTTCTATGATGTTGTGGCCAAGAAGAAGGTGATCCCCGAGGTCCCTTTCAAATTCAAAAGAAATGAGTATCTGGAGATCCGACATAAAATTCAAAGAAGAGGTTGGGAAGTTCTAACAAATCCCATCCAACAAGTCGGCATCCTAATGGTTCAAGAGTTCTATGCCAATGTAACCCTTAAAACCAAAAGGCAAGGGCAAATAAAAAGGATCCCAAGGCTTTAAGCATCAGTGGGTAGGAGGGCCTAAAGGAATAAAATCCTGGTCTAAGCGGCTAAACCAAAGCTGTCCCTAACCATGTGCTTGTGGCGTGTAGGTTGACAGTGTCACATATCTGCAGAAAGTCAGATAGGAACTTGTTTGGATCTTCTTGTGGAAGTCCATAAAACTGACAGTTCTGTTGTACTAGAGTGACCAGTTGAGGTTTTAACTCAAATTTGTTTGTCCCAATGGCAAGAATGGAGATGCTGCACCCATAGAAATAAGAATTGGGTGCAGTATAAGATCCTAGGACCTTTCTTGCGTCACCCCCATTGTCTGGATTAGCTGCCATTGTTGTATCTTTAGTTTCTTGTTTTAGAGCTCCTGTAAGATTCTTTACGTCTCTGCTAGCCTGAGCTTTGCAGATGTATTCTTAGAGTCCTTTCAGATTCAGGATCTGGATCAAAGATAGGTTCTTTCTACCTACTCCTGTTCATAAACAAGAAGAAAGAAACCAAGAAGTGAAGATAAAGGAATCTCTATGTCAGAGTATAGAGGTCCTTGTGAGAGAGTTAGAAGAAAAGAAAAGAAAGATGTCTTTTAATTTAAAATAAATTTTCAAAAATGGAAAGAGAATGAAGAAGAAAGTTTTCGAAAAAGAAATGAGAGAAAAGAGTTAGAGATTTTCGAAAATAGAAGAGAGAGAGAAGAATTAGAAAGAATCAAACTTTTAAAATTAAAATGAAATAAACAAGTAACTAACTAAGAAAGATTTGAAAATAAAATAAAAGATTTGAAAGAGATTTTATTTTTAAAAATATTTGAAATTTTAAAAAGTAAGAAGTTGGAAAAGAATCATTGAGATTAAAAAATTGAAAAGAGAAAGCTAAAAGAGTGAAACAAGATAAGATAAGATTTTAAAATTTAAGACAAAAGATTTGATTTTAAAAAAGTTTTGAAATTAAAGAGAGAAAGTCAAAGAAAGATTTTAAAATTAAAAATTTGAAAAAGTCAAGAGGAAAGGGAGATAAGATAAGATAATCTTTTAAAAATTAAAAGATTTTAAACTTCAAATTAAAAAGAAAAGATATGATAACAACTTTTTGAAAATTAAAGGAAAAGATAAGACAAAGATTTGAAAAGATAGAAAAGACAAACAAGAGAAACAAGATTACTAATCAAGACACCAAACTTAAAATTTTTGAATTTAAATTAAAAATTTTCGAAAAATTAAAAAAAGGAAAACAAACACTAACAAGACACCAAACTAAAAAATTTTGAAATCAAAGATATTATTTTCAAAAATTTTGAAGGAAAAACACTAAATGACACCAAACTTAAAGATTTTGAGATCAAACAAAGAAAAGTACCAAGAAAAGTTCGAATACAAAGAAAGAAAAGCAAGAACAATTTTCAAAGATTCAAGAAAAGAAACAAAAACCAAAGGAACACCAAACTTAAAAATTGACACAAGATTTAAACAAAAGAAAAACAATGATGACTAAAAACAAAAAATTTTTGAAAAAGATTTTTAAAGAAATTTCAAAAATTAACAAGAAAAGAAAATAAAAGAAAAAACTAGTAAAGAAATACCTGATCTAAGGAGGAAGACAACTGTTAGTTTGTCAATCACAAACAATCCCCGGCAATGGCGCCAAAAACTTGGTGCGTGAATTTATGACTCGCACAACTGAACCGGAAAGTTCACCGGGTCGTCCAAGTAATACCTTAGGTGAGTGAGGTCGAATCCCACGAGGATTGTCGGATTGAGCAAACTGTGGTTATCCTGCAGATCTTACTCAGGCAAATAGAAAGATAGTTATTGTTTGTTGTAGGCGCATAAACAAGCAATAATAATAAAACATAGAAACAGTAATGAGAGATCAGTTAAGGCTTCGGAGATGCTTATTCTTCTAGATCAACACGTCATACTAACTACTCCAATCATGGATGATTCCTTCAATGGCAAGGCTATAAGTGATTAAGCCATTGGTCGTGGTCATTAATCTCCTCAGGTCCAAACCAAACACCCGAACAGGCTAGATCAATCTGGGAGAGGGTGAAGCGCACACAGTGCAATCTCTTGATGATCCTAATCAAAATGCCACAGACAAGGTCGGATCTTCCGGATCAGAGAATGACGCTCTATGATTCTAGCCCTTAGAGCCACAGGAACCTTAATTACCCCTGACTAACGGGATTTCATGTCACATATCCTAATTAGCCCAAGTAACTTGTTGGAACCCGTGATGCACTCTCAAGCTGTAGCTCAATACTATCTGGGTCAGGACTCGTAAAGAACTCATGTAGAACACGGGGTCATACCCCAAATTCATAAGAATGAAGAACGACAATGCATCATAGAATAGAATCAAACGTAGATTGAAGTAGAAAAGTAATTGCATTAATCCATAGGAACCAGCAGAGCTCCTAACCTTAATCTAGGAGGTTTAGTTGCTCATAATGTATAGAAAGTAACATGTGATATGTTCTGAGTGGCAGAAGATCTTAAACATGGGAGATCTTCGCCTATATATACTAATCTAATAAATAAAAATTACAAAAGTGAAATAAACTAAACAGAAAGGTGCAAAAATCCACTTCTAGACCCACTTAGTGAGTGTTTGGGCTGAGCTTGGCTTCTAACTTGAATGAGTGGGAGTTGGATACACTAGGGAGTGTCCATGCTTCTTCCTAGCTCCCCTTGTGGCGTTGAATGCTAGGTTTGGGCGTTCAATGCCCGTTTTGGGATGTCCCATTTAAAGAAAAGTATAGACCATTATATATTGCTGGAAAGTCCTAGAAGTTAGCTTTCCAACACTGTTGAGAACGCATCATTTGGACCTCTGTAGGTCTAGAAATGCTCGTTTGAGTGCATGGAGGTCAGAATCTGACAGCATCTGCTATGCATTCCTTGCCTTTGAATCAGACTTTGCCAAAACTTGCCAAATTCACCCAAAAATCACCTAAAATTATAAGAAAAACATAAAATCTCAAAGTAGTATCCAAAAAGTGAATTTTGCATTAAAACCTTCTAAAACATAATAAAACTTAACAAAATATACTAAAAACACTAAGAAAATAGCATAAAAAAGCGTATAAAATATCCGCTCATCAGATATCTCACCGGGAGTTCTCTATACTTTGACATAGAGACTCCCACTTTTCTTCATCTCTTGTTTGTGCATGCAGGGACAGGAGGGGCTCACAATGGGGTCGAATGGGAGTACACAACCCAGAAGAACATTGGGATCTTATACAAGCCCCACCCCTCATTTTTATGGAAGTAGCATTAGTGTGCCCTCTATTCGAGCAGATAATTTGAGCTCAACCCACAATTGATCACTTTAGTACAGCAAAATTGCCAGTTTCATGGACTCCCTCAAGAGGATTCCAATAAATTCATCTCTGACTTCTTGCAGATCTGTGACACTGTAAAGATTAATAGAGTTGATCCTGATGTCTACAGGCTGATGTTCTTTCTGTTTGCTATGAGAGATCAAGCAAATGACTAGTTGGATGCTCAACCTAGAGATAGTTTAAACACATGAAGTAAAGTAGTAAATAAGTTTTTGAATAAGTATTTTCTCCCAAGGAGGTTGACCAAGTTGAGCTTAGATATTCAGACCTTTAAGCAGGGAGAGAGCAAGTCCCTCTATGATGCTTGGGAGAGGTACAAGATGATGCTCAAAAGATGCCCCATTGAAATATTCACAGATTGGGTCAAGGTAGATATCTTCTATTACGGACTCTCTGACATAGCCAAGATGTCCCAGGATAATTCTGCAGGTGGTTCCATACACATGAAGAAGACACCTGAAGAAGCTGATGAGCTCATTGAGACAGTTGCTAACAATCAATACTTATACTCATCTGAGAAGACCTCGGTAAAAAGGAAAGCTAAGGAAAAGTTTATTGAAGACTCCATTCTTGGCCAGAATGAATCCTTAGTCTGATAGCTGAATTTCCTCACACAACAAGTACAATGCTTGCAGAATCAGCCAACAACACTCCTTCTCAACCCTCACAATCAAATAATGCTTCTGACCTGGCTTCCATGCTTGTAGAAGTGACAAAAGGCAAATAAAACTTATTGTAGGAGACCCGAGCTTCCCTCAAGAACCTGGAAATGTAATTAAGCCAGACAAAATAGCAGATATCTGAATAAATAAGAGAGGAATGCCAAGCTATTCAATTGAAGAGTGGCAAGATCTTGGATATCCAACCTCAGAACAATAAAGCACAAGATGAAGAGGAGACACCTGAGAGTGAAAATGCAGCAACCCAAAGCACCACCAAGGCGTTTGAAAGCCAAAGAGGGAGCAGAATGGGTGTTCAACCCCCAGAGAAGGGAGGAGCAATAGACGCCAACCCAAAGGACGTTCCCCCCAGACACCCTGATAATCCCTTTTCAGTCACCCTGGATACTCATCCTGCACTGCCAAAAGCCCCAGAATATAAGGCCAAGCTACCATATCCTCAGAAACTCCATAAGGCAGAAAAGGATAAGCAATTCGCCAAGTTCTTGGAAGTTTTCAAAAAGCTTGAGATCAAAATCTCCTTTGCAGAGGCTCTTGAACAAATGACTTCCTATGCTAAGTTCAAGAAGGACATATTGAGTAACAAAAGGGACTGGAGAAAAGCAGAAACAGTTATACTCACCAAGGAATGCAGTGCAGTCATTCAGAGGAATCTACAGGAGAAACTGCAAGACCCTGGGAGCTTTATAATCCCCTGTACTATTAGAAATACATGTATAAAGAAGGTTTTATGTGATCTTGGAGTAAGCATCAACTTAATGCCACTATCATTGATGAAGAAACTCCAAATTGAAAAAATAAAGCCTACCCGCATTTGTCTCCAACTTGCTGACTGCTCAGTTAATTTCCCATTGGGAGTAGTGGAAGACCTACTTGTACGAGTGGGACCCTTTACCTTTCCTGTATACTTTATGATATTGGATAGGGAAGAAGACAAGAACGCATCCATCATTTTAGGAAGACCCTTCTTAGCTACAAGAAGAACTATCAAAAACGTCCAAAAGGGGGAAGTGACACTAAGAGTCAATGAAGATGAGATTGTACTGAATGCAGTCCAGGCTATGCGACACCTAGATCCCCCTGAGGAATGCATGAAGATAGAGACGCCATAGAGCCCCAAGTTGAAGAAGTGTTTGAAGTTGAAAAGCTCAAAGAAGAATTGGACACTATTCTTGAAGTTACCTTACCTGAACTGGATGAGACAGCACCTCAAAGGGAGACATTAAGCACGCCTAGTGTTGAGGAAGGACCTCCTAAACTCGAGTTAAAGCTTTTACCCCATCCTTAAAGTATGTGTTCCTAGGCGATGAAAACACTTATCCAGTAATCATAAGTTCTTCTCTGAGTCAGCATGAAGAAGAGGCATTGATTCAAGTACTTAAGAGACATAAAACCGCTCTCGGATGGTCCATAAGTGACTTAAAGGGGATCAGTCCAACCAAGTGCATGCACAAGATTCTACTTGAAGATGATGCTAAACCAGTTGTTCAACCACAGAGACGACTGAACGCAACTATGAAAGAGGTGGTCCAGAAGGAAGTCACAAAGCTCTGGGAGGCTAGAATCATATATCCTATCTCAGACAGTCTGTGGGTAAGCCCAGTGCAAGTGGTGCCCAAGAAGGGAGGAATGACAATGATTCACAATGAGAAGAATGAGCTAATTCCAACAAGAACTGTCACATGATAGCACATGTGTATCGACTACAGGAGACTCAATAACACCACAAGGAATGATCACTTTCCTCCACCTTTCATAGATCAAATGCTTGAGAGGTTAGCGGACCATGCATTCTATTGCTTTCTGGATGGATACTCCGGCTATAACCAAATTGCAGTGGACCCTCAGGACTAAGAAAAGATGGCATTTACATGTCCTATTACTTTTCAGAGGTGTATGCTTTCTATTTTTTCAGATATGGTTGAAAAGTTCATTGAGGTATTTATGGATGACTTCTCTATTTTTGGTGATTCCTTTGACTCATGCCTAAAGAATCTAGCCCTAGTTCTGAAACGATTCCAAGAAACGAATCTGGTTTTAAATTGGGAGAAATGCCATTTTATGGCAACTGAAGGGATTGTTCTTGGCCATCGGATTTCAAACAAGGGAATAGAGGTTGATCAAGCTAAGGTGGAAGTAATTGAAAAATTACCACCATCTACTAATGTTAAGGCAATTCAAAGCTTCTTAGGACATCCAGAATTCTATAGGATTTTTTATAAAAGACTTTTCTAAAATTGCAAAACCCATGTGCAATCTCCTAGCTACTGACACACTTTTTGTTTTTGATAAAGAATGCCTGCATGCTTTTGAAACTTTAAAAGTAAAACTTGTCTCTGCACCCATCATTACCACACTCAATTGGAATTTACCATTTGAATTAATGTGTGATGGCAGTGATTATGCCATAGGAGCGGTTTTGGGACAGAGATAAGATAAGCTTATGCATGTCATCTATTATGCCAGTCGTGTTCTGAATGATGCTCAAAAGAACTACACCACAACAGAGAAGGAATTTCTGGCAGTTATCTATGCAATTGATAAGTTTAGATCCTATTTAATTGGTTTCAAGGTCATTGTTTATACTGACCATGTTGCTCTTAAGTACCTTCTGGCTAAGCAGGATTCTAAACCAAGATTAATCAGGTAGGTGCTGTTCCTCCAGGAATTTGACATTGAAATCAGGGACAGAAAGGAATCAGAAAATCAGGTGGCTGATCATCTGTCCAAGATTAAGCCTGAGGAGGGAATGCCACCCCTTACTACTGCTGTGACTGAGACCTTTCCAAATGAGTACCTCTTTGTGATCCACAAGGCACCATTGTTTGCAGACATTGCGAACTATAAGGTCACGAGGTTCATCCCCAAAGAGTACACCAAACAACAGGTCAGAAAACTTTTGCATGATTCCAGGTACTACTTGTAGGATGAACCCTATCTCTTTAAGAGATGCTCAGATGGGATGATCAGACGTTGTGTCTCAAAGGAGAAAGCCCAGCAGATTCTCCGGCATTGTCACGGTTCTGAGTATAGAGGACCTTTTGGAGGGGAGAGAACAGCTACCAAGGTCCTTTAGAGCAGGTTCTACTGGCCAACCCTCTTCGGGATTCTCGAGAATTTGTAAGAAACTGTGATAAGTGTCAGAGGGCCGAAAACCTTCCTCACAATCATGAAATGCCAGAACAAGGGATCCTGGAGATCGAGTTGTTTTGACGTATAGAGGATAGACTTCATGGGACCTTTTCCACCCTCATACTCAAACATGTACATTCTGGTGGTAGTAGACTAAGTGTTCAGATGGGTTGAGGCTATTACATCACCCCACCAATGACACCTGAGTCGTGCTGAAATTCCTATAGAAATATATTTTCAGCAGGTTTGGTGGCCTAAGGACAGTGATCAGTGATGGAGGTAGCCACTTCTGCAATAAACAGCTGGATTCGATTCTACAGAGGTATGAAGTCCATTATAAGGTGGCAATCCCTATCATTCACAGAAAAGTGGACAAGATGAAGTCTCAAATAGGGAACTTAAAAGGATCTTGGAGAAGACAATGAGCATCTCCAGGAAGGACTGGGCAAGTAGACTTGATGATGCTCTCTAGGCATATAGGACAGCTTTCAAGATCCCCATTGGGATGTCACCTTATCAGTTAGTCTATGGTAAGGCCTGTCATTTGCCAGTGGAGTTAGAGCACAAAGCATATTGGGCAACAAGGTTTCTGAACTTTGACGCCAAGATTGCAGGAGAGAAGAGGTTGCTCCAGCTAAATGAACTGGACGAATTCTGGCATGCGGCCTATGAGAATGTTAAAGTCTACAAGGAAAGGGCAAAGAAGTGGCATGATAGGAAGATAGCCTCTAGAGTTTTCGAGCCTGGCCAGAAGGTGTTGCTATTCAATTCTAGGCTCAAGCTATTCCCTGGAAAGCTCAAGTTAAGATGGTCAGGACCCTTTGTAATCGCTGGAGTGTCCCCCTATGGTCATGTAGAACTTTATGACCGGAATTTGGACAACAAATTCATCGTCAATGGCCACAGGGTAAAACACTACCTAGGGGATAAGATGGTTCGCGAGCAATCCACCCACCTACTGAGATGACAGCAGTGAATGTCAAGCTAATGACAGTAAAGAAGCGCTTGTTGGGAGAGAACGCAACCAAGAATATCCTTCCGTTTATTTCAGTTTTCTTTTAGTTTGATTTCATTCTATTTTTAGCTAATTTTTAATGTTTTCCTAGGTTTTCTGACGTTTGTGATCATGTACAGTAATCAGAGTAGAGACAAAAACACTCAGACAATAAAGCAACATACCCTGGAAGTAGCCCCCTGCCGGCGTTGAACGCCAGCCTGGCGTTCAGCGCCATAGGGGGATATGAGGATATGGGCATTGAACGTCTAAATTGGATGTGTTCTTGGCATAATTTAGCCTCCTTGGGGCGTTTTACGTCCATATTGGACGTTTAACGCCACTAAGGGAGTGAAAAGAAAAGTGAGGGTTGGCATTCAATGCCAAACTGGCGCTTAACGCCACCGCCGGGGGGGAGGGGGGAGGGGGGCAGCTTCACCAATAAGTTGAATCTTCAACCAAATTTCCTACTCTTCACCCATATCTTTTCATATCACATCTTTTTGATTTCACCCCACTACTCTTCCTTCTCCAAAATCTCCCTACACCTCCATTATCTCTTTAGCATATCCCAATAAATTCTAATCATATCTCTCTACCTCATCTCTCCATAATTCAAATATTCACTCCAATTTCTTCCTCACCCTCCCATGACCGAATTCCCCCTCCCACTCTACTCCTATAAATCCACATCCTTCCTTCACTCTTCTTACACTTCTTCCCTCCTATTCTTTCACCTTATAGCCCATCTCTTTTTTTCCTTGTCTCTTTGCTCGAGAACGAGCAAAAGCCTTAAGTTTGGTGTTGGAACGCTCCACTTTTCACTCTCCATGGCACCCAAGATTAGGAAATCATCCTTAAGAAAGAGGAAAGAAAAAGCTCCCTCAATAGTCGCTTACGAGCTTCACCGGTTTTACACCAAGCTTCATGAGGAACATTACTACAATGTCGTTAGCAAGAAGAAGGTAATTACGGAAGTAAAATTCGAATTGAAGGCTGATGAGTACCCAAAAATTCAAGAGCAAATTCAAATTAGGGGTTGGAAAATTCTGGCGAACCCCGTGACTGAAGTCAGAGTTCTGAAAGTTCGAGAATTTTATGCAAACCTATGGACAACGGATAAACACAAGAAGGAGCACCCCGAGTTCAAAACTTGGCACACCATGGTCCGAGGGAGGACTCTGCAATTCAAAATGGGAAAAGTGAGGGAAATCTTTAAGCTGCCTCCATCCAAAGATGACCCTCACTCTTTCAATAGGAGGATAGAAGACGACTCGAGATTGGATCAAGTCCTCAAAGACATATGCCTCCCCGGAGCATAATAGAAGAAGGACACTAAGGGACAACCATTCCAATTGAGAAGGAATGATCTCAAGCCAGTTGCTAGAGGATGGCTGGAGTTCATTCAATGCTCCATCCTCCCCACTAGCAATCGTTCTGAGGTCACTGTAAGGAGAGCTGTGATGATCCACTACATTATGTTGGACAATGAAATGGAAGTTCATCAGTTGATCCCTTTGGAGATATATAATATCACAGCAAATACCTAAACCCTCTCTAGGCTGGCTTTTCCTCATCTCATCTCTCGCTTGTGTGAGGCGGCCAAAGTCCAGATAGATAGAGATATATTTATTGTAGTGGACAACCCAATCACCAAGAAGAGCATGGAGCACATTAGGGAATTTGGGCAAGCACCAATTCAGAAGCCAGTCCCCTCTCCTCAAAGGAAGCAGCCTGAATGGTCTTAAGAACATAGCATCCATCTGCGCGAGTACTGGACTCAACTGGCTGTATCCATTGGACAGTTGATATCCACCATGGACCAACTGAAAGAAGAACACAGAGGCCAGTCTATCATCCATCATAAGCTGAATGAGGAGCTAAAGAAGCAGGGACGCTGGTGCATGAATCCCCACACTTTCGTACATCTATACAAGCAAGTGCACTGGGTCGTCCAAGTAATACCTAAGTGAGTCAGGGTCGATCCCACGAGGATTGTTGGTTTGAAGCAAGCTATGGTTATCTTGTAGGTCTTAGTCTGGCGAAATCAGAAGGTTGTTGGATTACGGAGTTGTATAAGGATGATTGGAATAGTAATAGGAATATAGTTGAAGATTGAAGTTGCTTTGTCTTTCTGAATTAACTCTGGCAGTACTGTCTTCTTTGCTTGTGAGTGATTTCTTGTATCGCAGGCTGTATGTGAGCAATGCCATGGGCCATGGTCATTGATCTCCTCTGCTACAGATTGAACACCATTGACCGTGGTCATCCAATCTGACAAAGGGTAAAGCTCTAGCAGTTCATTCTCCTGGCGATCCTACTCAAAACGCCATAGACAAGGTCGAATCTTCCGGATAAGAGAAAGCTGCTTCTTTGGATTCTAGCCTATACCACAGAGACCCTAATCTCTCCAGAAAATGGCTGAACTGATGTCTCGAGAAGTCCCTAACGAAGTCGTGGATTAGCCGTCTGAGAGATGTATAAACATAGTTGTTGGTTCGTGCTTTCCAGTCACGTATTCACACGAACCCAAGTAGACACAGGTATTTGTCAGGTACATTCGTCTTAGTATCATGAATAGAGCTGATTGTCACTGATCATCCTATTCACCATGTTGAAGACCGAGTATACATCTTAGAAATAAATCAACACGGATCAAAGAAGAAACTGTAATACTTTTATTAATTCATAGGACTCAGCAGGGCTCCTTCCCTCAACCTAGGAGGTTTAGAAACTCATACTGAAAGGAAATGCAATGGTAAAAATGTGTAAAGTGGTAAAAGAGATCAAAATTTGTTCGAATAACATGAATTAAATCCCTTAAATACTAAACAATGACTAGTAAGGGTAAAACAGTCTATTTAGTGCTAAAATCCATTTCTGGGGCCCACTTGGTGAGTGTTTGGGCTGAGCCTTGATGAGATCCATGTTCTATGAGGCTCCTAGGGCATTGAACAATGGCTAGGGGGTCCTCTCTGGGCGTTTGGAGCTGGACTCTGCTCTGTGGGCGCTAGACGCTTGGAAAGGGGTAGGTAGCTGGCGTTAGACGCCAGTTTTGGGCCTTCTAATCTGAAGCAAAGTATAAACTATTATATATTGTTGGAAAGCTCTGAAAGTCAGATTTCCGTAGCCATTGAGAATGCTCCATTTGGACGTCTGTATCTCCAGAAAAGCTCTTCTGAGTGCAAGGAGGTCAGATCCAGACATCATCTGCAGTGCTTTCTCTGTGTCTGAATCAGACTTTTGCTCCAGCTCCTCAATTTCAGCCAGAAATTATCTGAATTGCACAAAAACATAAGAACTCATAGTAGAATCCAAAAATGTGAATTTAACACTAAAACCTATAAAAAATTAATGAAAACTAAACAAAACATACTAAAAACTATATGAAAACTATGCCAAAAAGCTTATAACATACCCTCTCATCACAACACCAAACTTAATCTGTTGCTTATTCCCAGGCAACAAAAACACAGTAGGATAAAAAGAAAATTAAGATACAATAAATTTCTAAGTTTCCAATGAAGCTCAGTTATAATTAGATGAGCGGGACTTAGTAGCTTTTTGCTTCTGAATAGTTTTGGCATCTCACTATCCATTGAAACTTAGAATGGTTGGCATCTTTAGGAACATAGAATCCCAATGATATTACTGATTCTCTTAGTTCAGTTCTTTTTTATTCTTGAACACAGCTTTTAGAGTCTTGGGCGTGACCCTAAGCACCTTGTTTTCCAGTATTACCACCAGATACAATAATGCCACAGACACTTTAACGGGTGAACTTTTTCAGATTGTGACTTAGTTGTGCTAGAGTCCCCCGATAGAGGTGTCCAGAGTTCTTAAGCACACTCTTTTTGCTTTGGATCACGACTTTAACCGCTCAGTCTCAAGCTTTTCACTTGACACCTTCACGCCACAAGTACATGGTTAGGGACAGCTTGGTTGAGCCGCTTAGGCCAGGATTTTCTTCCTTTAGGCCCTCCTATCCACTGATGCTTAAAGCCTTGGATCCTTTTACCCTTGCCTTTTGGTTTAAAGGGTCATTGGCTTTTTTCTCTTGCCTTTTGGTTTAAATAGCTACTGGCTTTTTCTGCTTGCTTTTTCATTTTTTTTCCTCATTTTTTTGCCACTTTTTTTTTCACATGCAAGCTTTTTCTTTTTCTTCTTTTGCTGCTTTTTCTTGATTCAAAAATCAATTTATTTAGATTTTTCAGATTACCAATAATACTTTTCCTTTTTCCTTATTCTTTAAAGAGCCAACATTCTAAAATTTCAACTTCAAATATGCACTGTTTATTCATACATTCAGAAAACAAAAGCAATGCCACCACATCAACATAATTAAACTATTCTTATTATAAACTTGAAATTTATGCATCTCTCAATTATTTTCAAATAATTTTTTTTAAGCAAGGTGAGAGATATATGAAACATTTTATAGCCTTAAGACATAAATACAAATGATCATGCAACTAGAACAAGAGAACAGACAAAATATAACAGAAAACAGAAAAATAATAAAAGGAAAGGAAGTGAAAAAAGAACGAGTCCTCCTTTAATGGTGGAGGCTAGAGCTCTTCCTTGAGGATCCAATGTGATGCTTGATCTCTTTAATATCATTCCTTTGCCTTTGTTTCTCTTCCCTCATAGCCCTTTGGTCTTCCCTTATGGCTCTTTGTTCTTCTCTTATTTCATTGAGGGTGATGGAGTGCTCATGATGCTCCAACCTCAATTGCTCCATGTTAGTGCTCAGTTCTCCAAGAAAAGTTTGCCATTGATCCCAATAGCTTTGGGGAGGAGAATACATCCCTTGAGGCATCTCAGGAATCTCATGCTGAGGTGGCTGCACAGGCTCTTGTGCATGCTCTCTAGTTTGCTCCATCCTCTTTTTAGTGATGGACTTATCCTCTCCAATAGAGATATCTCCTTCTATGACAATTCCAGCTGAATTGCATAGATGACAGATGAGGTGTGGGAATGCCAACCTTGCATTGGTGTGAGGCTTCTCAGCTACCTTGTACAATTCTTGAGGAATCACTTCATGTACTTCCACCTCACTTTCAATCATGATGCAATGAATCATGATGGCTCTGTCAATAGTAACTCCTAACCGATAACTAGTGGGAATGATGGAACATTGGATGAATTCCAACCATCCTCTAGCTATGGGCTTTAGGTCAACCCTTCTTAGTTGAATGGGCTTGCCTTGGGAATCCCTTTTCCACTGTGCTCCTTCCACATAGATGTTTGAGAGCACTTGATCCAATCTCTGATAAAAGTTGACTCTCCTAGTGTAAGGATGAGGATCTCCTTACATTAGAGGGAAGTTGAATGCCAACCTCACACTTTTCGAGCTGAAATCTAAGATACTTCCTCGGACCATGGTGCTCCAATTCCTTGGATTTAGGTTCACACTAGTATCATGGTTTTTAGTAACCCATGCATTAGCATAGAACTCTTGCACCATTAAAATCCCAACATCCTGAATGGGATTGGTTAGGACTTCCCAACCTCTTCTCCGGATCTCTCTTTGGATCTCCAGATACTCATGCTTCTTGAGCTTGAAAGGGATCTCAGGGATCACTTTCTTTTCTGCCACTACTTCATAGAAGTGGTGTTGATGAGCTTTGGTGATGAATCTCTCCATCTCCCAAGATTCAGAGGGAGTGGCTACTGCCTTTCCTTTCGTCTTTCTAGAGGAGTTTCCAACCTTGGGTGTCATGAATGGTAATAGAAAGAAAAAAGCTATGCTATTCTAACACCAAACTTAAAACTTTGCTCATCCTCGAGCAAAAATAAAGAAAAGAGAAGAATGGAGTAGAAGAAGAAGAAAATAGAGGAAGATAGACGGAGAGAGAGAGGGCTCGGCCTTATGGGTAGTAAGTGTATGAGAGGTGTGTGTATGAAGGGTTATGAAGAGGGGTATTTATAGGATGGGGGTAGGTTAGGTTTCGGCCATAGGGTGGGTTTTGGGTGGGAAATTTGATTTTGAAGTGGGTGGGGTTGGTGGGAGTTATGATGGTGTGGGAAAGTAAAGTGGATATGATTGGGCTAGGGTTTATAAGGAAGTGTGTATGGGGAAGTGTGAAAGTAAGTGGGGGTAGGTGAAGATACTATGGGACCCACGAGTCCTGAGAGGCTAGGGAATCCAGATTTTTTGCTTCTCTGCATTGGCATTTGAACGCCCAGGGGCTGCTTCCTAGCTGGCGTTTAACGCCAGCAATACTGCCCATGAAGGGCGTTGAACGCCCAGCAGGGATACTCTGGCTGCGTTCAACTTTAACACTCCATCCAGAGTGTTCTGTTTTCAATGTTGTGAATTCTGTCTCTGTTATGACTGCTTCATATAATCATGACTCTAAAAATAAGAAAAACAAAATAAAAGGAAATAATAATTAATTAAGGTTGGGTTACCTCCCAATAAGCACTCCTTTAACGTCACTAGCTTGATGGTTAGCTCCTTACGGAGGTGAGTATGGGCTCAGATTTTTGTCCCTTACAGTGAACTTTCTTCCTATCCTCTCATGAATGAGCTCCACATGCTCTAGAGATAGGATACGACTCACAGTATGTGGTAAGGCTGGCTTCTTAGTGAAGACAACTCTCATGCCAGGTGAGAGGCCTTCAGTTAGGACTTTCTTGTCCTTCCAGCCTTTAGGTACTTTCTTCTTATTACCTTTATGGTTAGAGCTTGTTGAAGGCTACCCAACACCAAACTTAGAATTGATGCTTGGGTATCTATAAAGCTCTGCACAGAAAGAGAGGGTTGGAACACTAGGTGTTGCACAGTTATCTCTTTTTTAGAGGGAGAATTAGGATGGGGCATCTCGAATAAGATGTGGTCCTCCCCTAATTGTAAGGTCAGTTCTCCCTTAGCCACATCAATGATAGCATTAGCAGTGGCTAGGAAAGGTCTTCCAAGGATGACAGAGTCATCCTCATCCTCTCCTATGTCCATGACTATGAAGTTTGCAGGGATGTAGTGGTTTTCAACTTTTACCAAGACATCATCTACTAAGCCATATGGCTTCTTTATTGTCTTGTCTTCCATCTCTAATTAGATGTTTGCAGCTTGTACCTCAAGGATTCCCAGCTTCTCCATTACAGAGAGTGGCATGAGGTTTATACTTGACCCTAGGTCACACAGAGCCTTGTCAAAGGTCATGGTGCCTATGGTGAATGGAATTAAAAAATGTCCAGGAAGCCTTGTACTAAATAACTTGACATTTAGCTTCATAAGAGCTCCTAGGTATCGAGCAATTTGCTCTTCCCTAGTGTCTTCATCCTCATCAGAGGATGAGTAGTCATCATAACTCATGAATTGCAGAAGTGCATGCAATGGAACCTCAATGGTCTTTATGGTTTCTTTTGGTTCTGGGATAGAGGGTTCCTGAGTGGGACTTAAGCATTCAGAGGGTGTGCTTTCACTGGAATTCAATGCTAGCTCTATTAGCTCTTTGGGCATTCAACGCCCTTGCTGTCCACTCTTACTGGCATTAAACGCCAGTCCCTCTAGTGTTTTGGGCGTTGAACGCCCATCAGGGATATCCTTGCTGGCGTTCAACGCCAGCTTCCCTGGGTGTGTGGGTGTTGAACGCCCAGTGAGGGGTTCCTCACTGGCGTTCAGCGCCAGAAAGCTTGCATGTTTGGGCGTTCAACGCCAGCTCTGCTGCCAGGATGGGCGTTGAGAGCCCAGTGAGGGGTTCCTCACTGGCATTCAATGCCTTTCCAATCTTCTCAGATTCGGCCTCTACCTCCAAGGTTATGGCCTTGCACTCTTCTCTAGAATTTACCTCAGTATTACTGGGAAGAGTTTCAGGAGGAAGCTCAGGGATCCTCTTGCTCAGTTGACCAACTTGCACCTCCAAATTTTTAATGGAGGACCTTGTTTCATTAATGAAACTATGAGCTGTCTTAGAGAGGCTAGAAACCAGAGTTACTAAGTCAGAGAGGCTCTGCTTAGAGGTTTGCATATTCCCTTGAGAAGATAGGAATGGTGGTCTATTGTTGAACCTATTCTGGTTCCTACCAGCTTGATTGTTGTTGAAATCTTGCTGAGGTTTCTGTTGATCCTTCCATGAGAGGTGATAAACCCCAATTTTTTGGTTTATCTTGTGCTTAATTTAGGGAATTTTATCAACTTTTCTCACATTTATTCAACGAAATAGCATGGTTTTGTGAATTTCTCCTAATTTGTGCTTAAGAGTAAAAACATGCTTTTTAGGCCTTTAAATCACTAATTTTAATTCACTTTAATTCCATTCGATTCCTTGATATGTTTGTTAAGTGATTTTAGAATTAGAAGGCAAATATTGGGTTGAAACAATGAAGAAAAAGCATGCAAAAATGGAGAATTCATGAAGAAATGAGGATTTGCTGAACTTAAGGCCACGCGCACGCGTCACCCACGCGTACGCGTGAGAAGGAGATTCGCCAGCGATGCACACGCGTCACCCATGCGTAGGCGTGAAGAGGAATTTTGCAATGTGATGCGTACGCGTGACCAATGCATACGCGTGACAAGCAGCACGTGACTTCACTAAAGGCAAAACGCTGGGGGCGATTTTTGAGCTCAAGGAGGCCCAAATCCAACTCATTTCTGATGCTTTTGAACCCAAGGATGGCAAGGGAATAGGGGGAGCAATCATAGTGTAGTTTTTCATCATGTTGTAGGTTAGAATTCTAGAGAGAGAAGCTCTCCCTTCTCTCTAGAATTTAAGGTAGTTTAGGTTAAACTTTCTTAGATCCAACTTTTAATTCTTGTTTTGATTTAGTTTTCTCTTTTAATTTCTTGTTATTATATCTTTGCTCTTCTAGTTTTACTTGTCATTTCCTTTATTTTGTTGCTTTTAAGATCATACACTCTTGTTGATTTCAATTTCCTTTTAATGCAATTTTATATTTCTATGTCCCTTTTATGTTTATCTTCATTGCTATTGTTGAGTTCTTGTTTGTGCTAGTTATGGTTTTCATTAATTCTTGCAATTTGTGATGTTTACTTTTATTGCACTCAAGGTGTTTGTTAAAATATTTTCACTAGTTTTTGAGTAGTTTTCTTTACTCTTGGCTTAGGCTAAGGGAATTGAGTGACTTTGAGTTATTGGGTCTCATTGAATTGGTAATTTGAGAACCTTTAGTAGTCAATTTGATAACCATTGACACTAGCCTACTATTAAGTCAATTAGTAGCTAGGTTAGGACTTATGGATTGATGTTGATCAAGCCTATTTGACTTACTTCAAGCATAGAAGTAGACTTGATGGGTTGGTCCCTCATAATTGTCAATACATGGTTTATAGACAAGGATGGTGATCTCAATTCTCATGTTTAGCCAAGAGTCCTTTCCCTTTCTTTATTAGTTCTTGTCATTTACTTTCTTGTTATTTACTTTTCTTGCCAATTACCAAATCAAACCCCCTTGCCCCTTCATAACCAACAATTGATCACTTCATTGCAATTCCTTGTGAGACGATCCGAGGTTTGAATACTTCGGTTAATTTTCATTGGGGTTTGTACATGTGACAACCAAAACATTAAAATTTGATTAAGAGTTATTAGTTGGTTTGGAACTATACTATCAACGGAATTATTTTGTGTGAAATTCCTAACCGACAATGATTCTTACATCAAATTTTTGGCACCGTTGTCGGGGATTTGCAATGGTGTTATGTTATTTGCTGTTGTATATATGTTGATATTGTGAATATGCTTCTTTGTTAGTTTTTGCTTGCTTTCGGAGTTAGTTTTTGTTAGTTCTTATTAGTATTTGTTTTTATTTTCTCTTGTCACCATGAATTCTCATTATTTTGGCTATGAGTGTGGTTACAACTATGTTGTAGGAAATGGGAACTTCAATGACATTGATGAGCGGATAATTTATACCCTTTTTGGCATTATTTTTACATAGTTTTTAGTATGTTTTAGTTACTTTTTATTATATTTTTATTAGTTTTTATTCAAAAATCACATTTCTGGACTTTACTATGAGTTTGTGTGTTTTTCTATGATTTCAGGTATTTTCTGGCTGAAATTGAGGGACCTAAGAAAAAATCTGATTCAGAGGCTGAAAAAGGGCTGCAGATGCTGTTGGATTCTGACCCTCCTGCACTCGAAATGGATTTTCTGAAGCTCTCGAAAGAAGACATCTTGGGCTTTCCAGCAATATATAATAGTCTATACTTTGCCTGAGATTTGATGGCCCAAACTGGCGTCTAAACACCCGCCTGAGACCCTTTTCTGGAGTAAAACGCTAGAACTGGCACCAGAACTGGAGTTAAACGCCCAAATTGGCATCCAAGCTGGCGTTTAACTCCAAGAATGGCCTATGCACGTGTAAAGCTCAATGCTCAGCCCAAGCACACACCAAGTGGGCCCCGGAAGTGGATTTTTGCACTATCTGCACTTAGTTATTCATTTTCTGTAATCCCTAGTAACTAGTTTAGTATAAATAGCACTTTTTACCATTGTATTAGGGGATTATGAGACTTTACCACCTTTGATCATTTTTAGATCTGAGATTTGGACTTGGAGGCTGGCCTCACGGCCATGTCTAGACCTCTTTTCACTTATGTATTTTCTACAGTGGGTTTCTACACCCCATAGATTAAGGTGTGGAGCTCTGCTGTTCTTCATGAATTAATGCAATTACTATTGTTTCGATCTCTTTCAATTCACGCCTACTTCTTCTCCAAGATATACTCTCGTACTTAATTCAGTTAAGTCAGAATGAAGGGGTGACCCGTGACAATCACCCAATCTTTGTTACTCGCTTAGCCAAGATCCGCGTGCCTGTCAACCACAAAGCGGTCTACATGATGTTCAACATAGTCATTGGACGACAGCCGGAGTATATTCTCTTGGGTATCTGATCTGCGATTCGCATAGTCTCTCCTGACAACAGAGCATCCGAATCTAAGATCAGAACCTTCGTGGTATAGGCTAGAACCATTGGCAGCCATTCTTGAGATCCAGAAAGTCTAAACCTTGTTTGTGGTATTCCGAGTAGGATCCAGGAAGGGATGACTGTGACGAGCTTCAAACTTGCGAATGTTGAGCGCAGTGACAGTGTGCAAAAGGACAAGGATCTTATTCCGACGCTAGCAGGAACTGACAGATGATTAGCCATGCGGTAGCTGTACCTGGTATTTTTCATCCGAGAGGATCATGCAACTTGCCATGGAAGGGAGCACGCATGGTTGGAAGAAGACAATAGGAAATCAGAGGTTTAGAAGCAACAAAGCATCTCCAAACGCTTATCTGAAATTCCCACCAATGAATTACGTAAGTACCTTTATCTTATTTTATATTTTATTTATCTTTTAATTATCAAAACTCATAACCAATTGAATCCACCTGACTGAGATTTACAAGATGACCATAGCTTGCTTCAAGCCGACAATCTCCGTGGGATCGACCCTTACTCACGTAAGGTATTACTTGGACGACCCAGTGCACTTGCTGGTTAGTTGTGCGGAGTTGTGAAAAGTGTGAATTACAATTTCGTGCACCAAGTTTTTGGCGCCGTTGCCGGGGATTGTTCGAGTTTGGACAACTGACGGTTAATCTTGTTGCTTAGATTGGATAATTTTATTTTATGTTTAACCTTTTTATTTTTATTTTTGAAAAAAAAATTTAGTTTTTGAAAAATTAAAAAAATACAAAAAAAATGTTCTTCAGAGTTTTTAAGAACGAATTCTAGAGTTTCATGAGATATGTTGAATCCTAGCTGGCTGTTAAGCTATGTCTAATCTTTTGGACCGAGGTTTCCACTTATCTTTGCAAGAGCCTTTTGGTTTCCATCAATTTGGCTGTTGTATGTAATGCTCTGCTAAAGCTTGGCTGGCCATTTGGCCATGTCTAATTCTTTTGGACCGAAGCTTTAGACTAGCATTGCACGAATCCTGGAATTCTTATTAAAAATTTTGAATTTATTTATTTTATTTTCCCAAAAACATTTTCGAAAAAAAAATACAAAAAAATTAATAAATCATAAAAACCAAAAATTTTGTGTTTCTTGTTTGAGTCTAGTGTCAAATTTTAAGTTTGGTGTCAATTGCATGTTTTTAATTTTTCTTAAATTTTCGAAAATATATGATTCTTCATTGATCTTCAAGTTGTTCTTGATGATTTTCCTTGTTTGATCTTTGAATCTTCTTGTTTTGTGTCTTTTGTTATTTTTCATAGGCATTTCCGAATTCATAGTGTTTAAACATTAAAAATTTCTAAGTTTGGTGTCTTGCATGTCTTTCTTTTCTTGAAAATTTTCAAAAATATGTTCTTGATGTTCATCATGATCTTCAAAGTGTTCTTGGTGTTCATCTTGACATTCAAAGTGTTCTTGCATGCATTAGTTGTTTTGATTTTAATTTTTTATGGCTTGTGTCATTTTGTTATTTTTCTCTCCTCATAAAAAAATTCAAAAATAAAAAATAATATCTTTCCTTTATTTTGCTCATAATTTTCGAAATTTTGGATTGATTTAGTCAAAACTTTTAAAATTTGGTTGTTTCTTGTTAGTCAAGTCAAAATTTCAATTTAAAAACTTTATCATTTCAAAAATCAAATCTTTTTTCATTTTTCTTCTTAATATTTTTGAATTTCTTAAACAAATTTTCAAAATCTTTTTCTTACTTTTATTTCATAATTTTCGAAATTATTGCTAACATTTAATGTTTTGATTCAAAAATTTCAAGTTTGTTACTTTCTTGTTAAGAAAGGTTCAACCTTTAAATTCTAGAATCATATCTTTTAGTTTCTTGTTAGTCAATTCATCAATTTTAATTTTAAAAATCAAATCTTTTTCTTTTCCTTCTCAAATCTTTTTTAAAATAAATTTCAATTATATCTTTCAATCATATCTTTTTCAAAACTTAATTTCAAAATATTTTTCTAACTTCTTATCTTTTCAAATCTTTTTCAATTAACTACTTGACTTTTTATTTGATTTTAAAAAGTTTTCTATTTCTTATCCTCTTCAAAACCACCTAACTACCTTTCTCTCTCTCTCTCTCTAATTTTCAAAAACCATTACCCACTTTTTCAAAATTCTTTTTTATTAACTAATTGTTTTAAATTCTAATTTTATTTTATTCCTTTTAATAAATTCGAATTCTAACTAATAATTAAAATAAAAATAAAAATACTTTTTTATTTTAAATGAATATTCGAATACTCTCTCTCTCATCTCTTTCTATTTATTTTAATTACTAACACTTCTCTTCTTCTTAAAATTTGAACCCTCTCCCTCTCTCTGTGTTCGAATTCTCTTTATTCTCTCTCTACCTCAGTCTTCTATTCTTCCATTCTTCTACTCACATAAAAGAATCTCTATACTGTGACGTAGAGGATTCCTCTTCTTTTCTGTTCTCTTCTTTTTCATATGAGCAGGAACAAGGATAAGAAAATTCTTGTTGAAGCTGATCCTGAACCTGAAAGGACTCTGAAGAGGAAGCTAAGAGAAGCTAAAGCATAACACTCTGGAGAGGACCTTATAGAAATTTTCAAAAAAGAAGTAGAGATGGCAGCCAAAAATAACAACAATGGTGGAGATGCAAGGAAGATGCTTGGTGACTTTACTGCACCAACTTCTGACTTCTATGGAAGAAGCATCTCAATTCCTGCAATTAGAGCAAACAACTTTGAGCTTAAGCCTCAATTAGTTTCTTTAATGCAGCAGAATTGCAAGTTTCATGGACTTCCATTGGAAGATCCTCATCAGTTCTTAGTTGAATTTTTGCAAATCCGTGACACTGTTAAGACCAATGGGGTTAATCCCGAGGTCTATAGACTTATGCTTTTCCCCTTTGCTGTAAGAGACAGAGCTAGGACATGGTTGGACTCACAACCTAAAGAAAGCCTGAACTCTTGGGAAAAGTTGGTCAATGCTTTCTTGGCCAAATTCTTTCCACCTCAAAAGTTGAGGAAGGTTAGAGTGGAAGTCCAAACCTTCAGACAAAAGGAAGGTGAATCCCTCTATGAAGCTTGGAAAAGATACAAGCAATTGATCAGAAGGTGTCCTTCTGACATGCTTTCAAAATGGAGCATTTTATGTATATTCTATGATGGTCTATCTGAATTGTCCAAGATGTCATTGGACCATTCTGCTGGTGGATCTCTTCATCTGAAGAAAATACCTGCAGAAGCCCAAGAACTCATTGAAATGGTTGCAAATAACCAGTTCATGTATACTTCTGAAAGAAATCATGTGAATAATGGGATGACCAAGAAAAAATGAGTTCTTGAGATTGACACTCTGAATGTAATATTGGCTCAGAATAAAATATTGACTCAGTAAGTCAATATGATTTCTCAGAATCTGACTGGAATGCAAGCTGCATCCGGCAGTACTAAAGAAGCTTCCTCTGAAGGAGAAGCTTATGACCGTGATCAACCTTCAATAGAGGAGGTGAATTACATGGGAGAATCCTATGGAAACACCTACAATCCTTCATGGAGGAATCATCTTAACCTCTCATGGAAGGATCAACAGAAGCCTCAACAAGGCTTCAATAATAATAATGGTAGGAGAAATAGGTTTGGCAATAGCAAGCCTTTTCCATCATCTTCTGAGCAACAGACAGAGAATTCTAAGCAGAGCCTCTCTGACTTAGCAACCATAATCTCTGATCTATCTAAGACCACTTTCAGTTTCATGACTGAAACAAGGTCCTCCTTCAGAAATTTGGAGGCACAAGTGGGTTAGTGACGTCGAGTTTTTTGCCAGTAAAGAAGTTCATAAAAACAGTCGCGTTGTAGATATAGTCTCTAAACCAACAAAAATCCCTTCGTACAAACGTTGTGGTTGTCACAAGTAACAAACCCCTTTAAAATTGATAACCGAGTATTTAAACCTCGGGTCGTCTTCTCAAGAAATTGCAGGGAGGTATGTTCTTATTATTGGTTATAAGTTCGTAAATTGGGGTTTAGGAAGTAAGGTGGGAATATGTTATATGACAAATAAAATAAAATAATAATAATAAAATAAACTCTTGGCAAAGTATGAAGAACTGAAAATCCTATCCTAGTTATCTTTATCAATTGTGATGAGAATTGGATTCTTCCCCCACCTTATTAACCTCTAACTATGAAGGTAAGTTAAGTGGACAAATTAATTCGAATCCTCAAGTCCCAGTCTTTCCTTGGGAGAAGTTAGAGTTATTGGATCTCGAAGTAATTCTTGAAAAATTTCAATTTTCAATCAACAATGAGTTTGATAACTCAAGAGTTACCAATGACTCAACCAAAGCCAAAAGAGAAAAATCTAAATTATTTATATAATAAAAAGGAGCAATCATAAGTCTGAAATACCTCAAAATATATTAAATAAAATATGCAGATCTTAACATAAAAAAGTTTATAAGCCAATTGGGCAACATATCTAATACAAGCATTGAAGCATCTGAAAGTAAAAAGAGGAATATAAAGTAAAAGGAATATTAAACCTGGGATTGAGAGTCACTCCTAAAACTAAGAGAAATCCTAAATCCTAATCCTAAGAGAGAGGAGAGAACCTCTCTCTCTAAAAACTACATCTACTCCTAAAATTATGAATTTTGAGAGCCTCCCCATGAATGGATGCATTCTCCCACTTTATAGCCTCTAATCTGTATTTTCTGGGCCGCAAACTGGGTCAAAAACAGTCCAGAATTCGCTGGTTTCGAATTTTGCCACGCTGGTTTTTCGTCACTGCGACGCGGCCGCATGGATCACACGGTGGCGTCGCCTAGCATCAGGGAAACTATATAATATTATATATCAAATCAAAGCCTCGAACGTTAGCTTTCCAACGCAACTGGAACCGCGACATTTGGACCTTTGTAGCTAAAGTTATAGCCGTTTGAGTGCGAAGAGGTCAGGTTGGACAGCTTAGCAATTTCTCCAACTTCTTGTATTCCTTCCACTTTTGCATACTTCCTTTCTATCCTCTGAGCCATTCCTGCCCTGTAATCTCTGAAATCACTTAACACACATATCAAGGCATCTAATGGTGATAAGAGAGGATTAATAATAAGCAAATATAAGATCAAAGAAGCATGTTTTCAATCAAAGCACATAATTAGAAAGGCAAATGTAAAACCATACAAATAGTATGAATAAGTGGGTAAAGAGTAGATAAAAACCACTCAATTGAGCACAAGATAAACCATAAAATAGTAGTTTATCAACCTCCCCACACTTAAACACTAGCATGTCCTCATGCTAAGCTTAAGAGAACTATAAAGATGAAGAGGAACGGTAGGATGTATGAAATGCAACCTATCTATATGAATGCAACTACATGTAAAAAAATGTTCCTACCTACTTGGTTAAAAATAAATAAGTTCCTCCAAGACAAACATAAATCAGATTTCACTAATTAAGATTATACAGTAAAAACAAGTAAACTTGTAAGAAGATAGCTCATGAATGCAAGGAACATAGAATTAAGCACTAAACCCTCACTGGTAGTGTATATCACTCTAATCTCTCAAGTGTATAGGGTTATTCACTCTACTCTTCTCTAGTCATGCTTTCTAAACTTTGTTCTTCATCTAACCAATCAACATTATTTAATGTACCAATGCAAACATCATGAGGTCTTTTCAAGGTTGTAATGGGGCTAAGGTAAAGGTGAGGATATATATATGGTTAAGTGAGGTATGAATTGAATCTTTAATTAACCTAAACTTTCACCTAATATACATATACTCTATATAATTCTAATTCATGCCTAGCTACCCAAAATTCTCACTTTTGTATAATTCCCATACTCATGTACCAAATTTTTTATATTTCTTTACTTTTGTCACATGTGCATTGATATTTTCATTAACTTAGCATTGGGGTAATTTTGTCCCATTTATTTATTTATTTATATTATATATTTTTTTTCTCTTTTTCTCTTTTTTTTTTAGAGAAATAAACATAACTTATCAATGCACATGGATTTTCTATTATTTTTCTATTTTGGTTTTTCATGAGTAGGTTCCCAAATTCCCAATATTCAAACAAATTAGAAACATGATACATTCCCTTATTAACCCATGTTCTCACAGTTTCCCCACACTTAATTAACACACTATCTTAAGCTAACCAAATATTCAATTGGGATAATTAATTTGTTTTCCGCTTAAGGCCAATTATGTGGTAAAATATAGAATAAATAGGGATTAAAAGGCTCAAAGTGGCTGACAAGGGTGATTTAAAAGGTAGGCTAATTTTTTGGGATAAGTGAGCTAGAATCAAACAATGGCCTCAATCATATGCAAGCATGTAAATACACTAAATAATGGACATATAGATTGGAACAAAATATAGATTACAATCATAGGGAAGAAAACACACAAGAATAAAAATTTATGGTTAAATAATGTAACCATGTAAATAAGCTCAAAGTCTCACAGGTTGTGTGTTCTTTGGTTCAAAAACCATGTTCCAAATACAACTTCAAACAAGTTTAACACAAAAATTTTCATTTTAAATTAGTGAAATTTTTCAAAAATAGGGTCCTAAAAAGATTTTTATTACTTTAACCAAGTAGTAACTAAATGCACAAAATCAAATAAACATGCAATCAAATATGCAGATGCAACAATGAACAAATTAACATTGGTGTTGAAATAGGAAATAACTAACCCATGGAGATCGGTATCGACCTCCCCACACTTAAAGATTGCACCGTCCTCGGTGCATACTGAGATTTGCAGGTGGATGGGTTGTTTCAACTGTAGCTTTTCTCTAAGGATTGTGCAGATGGACTTGTCTGTCTCCCCATGTAAAATGTCTTCCGTTTCCCTTCCGGGTGGCCATCCTGAAAGAAAAAGGGAAGAAGAGTAACCCAGAAATAAAGATAGGAAAATAAATAAAACATGGGTTGGTTGATGCCAAATAATGAGGGTCTCAATTACATGGTAGCTACAACATGCAAGTGAGAAAACAATAGAAGCACATGGCATACCAGTGGTGCAAAAATTTGCAACAATGGAGAAGAGAATGGGGAAGGAGAGATAATATAAATTCATGTCAATGCAAAAGTAATACAAATATAAAAGATTGGCATTGATTTAAATAATATTACTCAATTAGAATTAAACAAGTCACTAAGCATCAAGAAAATACCAGAAAACATGTAACAGTTGAATAAGAATATTTGAACACCAATAACAATTTTAGAAAAATAAAAATATACAATGAATGAAAGTATGCAAATAATTTAAATAAAATAGAATGGAAGTGAGAGAAAATAGGAAAGGAACAAGAAAGAAATAAGAAAAGATAAGACGAATAAGGATTCGGAGAAGAAAAGAGAAGAAAATTGGCACTAATCTGGATAGGTTGTGCGACGCTGTCGACGCGGTCGCGTGGGTGACGCGGTCGCGTGGTGCGCGATAAGGTTGGGTGACGCGGATGCATGGGGCACGCCATCGCATGACTTGATTTGTGCTAGTGGCACGAGTGCAGCCTCGCGGTCGCACAACTCTCTGTTCAAAACTTAGTATTGCCAAAATCCAGGGTGACGCGGTCGCGTGGGGCATGCGATCACGTGAGTGGCCTTATTTCCAATATGACGCGAACGCGTGGGGCACGCGTTCACATGGGAGGGCTTGGGCTGCCAGCACGAGTCCAGTCCAACTCCAGCACAACTTTCGGCCATACACCCTTTTTACGCCGATTTCAGGTCACGCGGCCGCGTGGGGTGATTTGTGCCATTGGCACGCCTCCAGCGCTGCTCCTGCGAAACTCTCTGTTCATATTAATATTGTCTCCCATCTCCTTGCGACGCGGACGCGTCCCTAATGCGGTCGCGTCGCGTGCTCGCTTTTTTTTTTTAATCTGAAAAGATGCAGAATGCAGTGTTAATATAAATGTGATGCAAAACTCCAGGTTCAATAAAATAAAATAAAACTCAAAAACAAATAAAACTAAAAAATGAAAAAGGAACGATCATACCATGGTGGGTTATCTCCCACCTAGCACTTTTAGTTAAAGTCCTTAAGTTGGACATAGTGGGATTTGAATGCTATGGGATATGAATTTTACCTACTTGAATGTTGTGAAGGATGATGGCAACTTAGGGGGAGGGGTTTCCAACAACTTTGGCAAGGTAATTTCAAGCTCCACTCCCTTATGCTCTTCTTTGACATCTTCTACCTCTTGATCAACCTCTACAAAATCTTCAACCATGATCTGCCTTGGAGGTTGTACGCTCTTCTCAACATCAACATCAAACACCGTGGAAGGAGGCTCTGTGACTGGACTTTCCAATGGAGGTACAGCATCTCTTAAGTCTGCAACCACTTCTTCTTTTTTAATAATTGCTGCTTTGTCCAGTTGTTTAAGTATAAAATCGTACTCATCCTCAATGTTTTTCTTTCTATGACAACTCCTTTCAACTATTCTTTCATCTTCAAGGGTCTCTCCTACCCTCACCCGTAAGGCCTCCTCTAGCTCTTTATGGAGTATGGATTCGCGAAGATGATTCCTTCTTTTCTGTTCCATATCAATAGCATAATTGGGATCATCTTGCTCTTGAATTGATGGATGTGGGTGCTCTTCCATGGATGGTGGTGATGGGATGGAGAGATTATTCTATGGTTGACAAGGAAGTGCACTAGAGCTTGAGGGTTGATTGTTGAAGGTATTTGGTGGTCTGATTTGGGTGAAGAAAGCTTGTATAGTAGAGTTTAGATCAGCAAGTGCTTTCTCCATGGAGGTTTGGGGTGGATCTATGTATGGTTCATTTGATTCATAAGGTGGTTGGTATGGTGGATGTGGATTAGGGTCATATGGAGGTGAATGGTGGAAAGGGGCTTGTGAGTATGGTGGTCCAAAGTTATGTTGAGGAAAGGGTTCATAGGCATATGGTGGTGGTTGTTGATAGTTCACTGGAGGTGGTTGTTGCCATGAGGGTTGATCAAATCCTTGTGGCTCCTCCCATCTTTGATTGTTTCAACCTTGATGCCTGTTCTCATTGTAATTTCTTCTTCCTGCAACATTATTGTAACCAGACTCATAGCCAAAGGGGTGAGAGTTCATAGTAGTAAATAAAAATTAAAAATGAAAATAAAAATAAATTTAAATTAAAAGGTTATTTAAATTTTGAATTAAATTTTGAAATTTGAAATTTGAAATTTGAAATTTGAAATTTGATTTTTGAAATAAGATAAGATAAGATAAAAATTTAAAAATAAAAATCTGAAATTTTTTTTTCGAAAAAATAATTAAAAATATTTTTGAATTTAATGAAGAAAGAGAAAAACAATAAAATGACACCAAATTTCAAATTTTTAGATCCAAACGAAGAAAACAACTAAGAATAGCTTGAAGGTCAAGATGAACGTGAAGAACAACTTGAAGATCAAGATGAACACTAAGAACAAATTTTTGAAAAAAAATTTTTTTAATAATTAAATAAAAACAAATAACCTCTTAATTTATGGAAAAGCAAAAATAAAAACAAAAATAAAAATAAATAAACAAGCAAAAATAAAAAAAAATATTTATAATAACCAATAATAAGGCACACGTTTGCAATTCCCCGGCAACGGCGCCATTTTGACGTCGAGTTTTTTGCTAGTAAAGAAGTTCATAAAAACAGTCGCGTTGTAGATATAGTCTCTAAACCAACAAAAATCCCTTCGTACAAACGTTGTGGTTGTCACAAGTAACAAACCCCTTTAAAATTGATAACCGAGTATTTAAACTCGGGTCGTCTTCTCAAGGAATTGCAGGGAGGTATGTTCTTATTATTGGTTATGAGTTTGTAAATTGGGGTTTAGGAAGTAAGGTGGGAATATGTTATATGACAAATAAAATAAAATAATAATAATAAAATAAACTCTTGGCAAAGTATAAAGAACTGGAAATCCTATCCTAGTTATCCTTATCAATTGTGATGAGAATTGGATTCTTCCCCCACCATATTAACCTCTAACTATGAAGGTAAGTTAAGTGGACAAATTAATTCGAATCCTCAAGTCCCAATCTTTCCTTGGGAGAAGTTAGAATTATTGGATCTCGAAGTAATTCTTGAAGAATTTCAATTTTCAATCAACAATGAGTTTGATAACTCAAGAGTTACCAATGACTCAACCAAAGCCAAAAGAGAAAAATCCAAATTATTTATATAATAAAAAGGAGCAATCATAAGTCTGAAATACCTCAAAATATATTAAATAAAATATGCAGATCTTAACATAAAAAGTTTATAAGCCAATTGGGTAACATATCTAATACAAGTATTGAAGCATCTGAAAGTAAAAAGAGGAATATAAAGTAAAAGGAATATTAAACCTGAGATTGAGAGTCACTCCTAAAACTAAGAGAAATCCTAAATCCTAATCCTAAGAGAGATGAGAGAACCTCTCTCTCTAAAAACTACATCTACTCCTAAAATTATGAATTTTGAGAGCCTCCCTATAAATGGATGCATTCTCCCACTTTATAGCCTCTAATCTGTATTTTCTGGGCCGCAAACTGGGTCAAAAACAGTCCAGAATTCGCTGGTTTCGAATTTTGCCACGCTGGTTTTTTGTCACTGCGACGCGGCCGCATGGATCACGCGGTCGCGTCACTTAGCGTCAGGGAAACTATATTATATTATATATCAAATCGAAGCTCTGGATGTTAGCTTTCCAACGCAACTGGAACCGCTTCATTTGGACCTCTGTAGCTAAAGTTATAGCCGTTTGAGTGCGAAGAGGTCAGGCTGGACAGCTTAACAATTTCTCCAACTTCTTGTATTCCTTCCACTTTTGCATGCTTTCTTTCTATCCTCTGAGCCATTCCTACCCTGTAATCTCTGAAATCACTTAACACACATATCAAGACATCTAATGCTGATAAGAGAGGATTAATAATAAGCAAATATAAGATCAAAGAAGCATATTTTCAATCAAAGCACATAATTAGGAAGGCAAATGTAAAACCATGCAAATAGTATGAATAAGTGGGTAAAGAGTAGATAAAAACCACTCAATTGAGCACAAGATAAACCATAAAATAGTGGTTTATCAGTCAGCTGAGTAAAAGAGTTACTGAAATCCCTCCTAGTACTCTCCCAAGCAATACAGAAGAGAATCCAAAGAGAGAGTGCAAGGCCATCAATATACCCAACATGGCCGAACCTGGAGAGAGTAAAAAGGTAGGGATTTCCAGTAAGGAAGACCTCAATGGACGTCCACTGACCACTAAGGAGTTCCCTATTGAGGAAACAAAGGAATCTGAGGCTCATACAGAGACCAAAGAGATTCCACTGAACTTACTTTTGCCATTCATGAGCTCTGATGAGTATTCTTCCTCTGAAGAAGATGAAGATATTATTGAAGAGCAAGTTGCTCAGTATCTAGGAGCAATCATGAAGCTGAATGCCAAGTTATTTGGTAATGAGACTTGGGAGGATGAACCTCCATTGCTCATCAATAAACTGAATGCCTTGGTTCAACTGAAATTACCTTAGAAGAAACCGGATCCTGGAAAGTTCTTAATACCCTGTACCATAGGCACCATGACCTTTAAGAAGGCTCTGTGTGACCTGGGGTCAGGAATAAACTTCATGCCACTCTCTATAATGGAGAAACTAGGGATCTTTGAGGTACAAGCTGCAAAAATCTCACTAGAGATGGCAGACAAATCAATGAAACAGGCTTATGGACTTGTAGAGGATGTCTTAGTGAAGGTTGAAGGCCTGTACATCCCTGCTGACTTCATAATCCTAGATACTGGGAAGGATGAGGATGAATCCATCATCCTTGGAAAACCTTCCTAGCCACAACAAGAGTTGTGATTGATGTGGACAGAGGAGTGTTAGTCCTTCAATTGAATGAGGACTACCTTGTGTTTAAGGCTCAAGGATCTTCTTCTGTAACCATGGAGAGAAAGCATGAAAAGCTTCTCTCAATACAGAGTCAAATAGAGCCCCACACTCAACTTCTAAGTTTGGTGTTGGGAGGTAACCATCAAGCTCTGAGTCTCTGTGAAGTTCTCTAAGAGCTCACTGTCAAGCTATTGACATTAAAGAAGCGCTTATTAGGAGGCAACCCAATGTTATTTAATTATATTTATATTCCATTGTCATTTTATGTTTTCTTTACGTTGATGATCATGTGAAGTCATAAAAACAGCTGTAGAATTAAAGCAAAATAAAAAACAGCATCAAAAATAGCACACCCTGGAGAACAGGCTTACTGGCGTTTAAGGATAGCAGAATGGGCGTTTAACGCCCAGTCTGGCATCATTCTGGACGTTAAACGCCAAAAAGGGGCAGCAGACTGGCGTTTAACGCCAGAAAAGGTAGAAGAGCTGGCGTTTAACGCCAGAATTGGCATACTAAGGGCGTTTGAACGCTAGAATGGTGCAGGGAGCAGAATTCCTTGACACCTCAGGATCTGTGGACCCCACAAGATCCCCACCTACCCCAACTCACTCTCTCTCCTCTTCACACCTCTCTATAACACTCTTCCCAAAATACCATTGACCAATCCCATCAATACTTCTTCCCAAATACCATTCACCTATCAAATTCTACCCTCTTCCCCATAACCTCTTCACCACTCACATCTATCCATCATAAACCCCACCTACCTCACCATTCAAATTCAAACAATTTCCCTCCCTAACCCACCCTTCCATAACCGAATTCCCTCTCTCTCTTACCCTATAAATACCCCTCCTTACAACCTTTAATTTCACACCTCATACACACTTAACCCCCCTTGGCTGAAACCACTACTCCCCTCCATCTCTTCCATTTCTTCTTCTTCTATTCTTTTCTTTCTTCTTTTGCTCGAGGATGAGCAACACTTCTAAGTTTGGTGTGGGAAAAGCTCTGCTTTTTTATTTTTCTATAACCAGTAATGGCACCTAAGACCGGAGAAACCTCTAGAAAGAGGAAAGGGAAGGCAATTGCTTCCACCTCCGAGTCTTAGGAGATGGAGAGATTCATCTCAAAGGTCCATCAAGACCACTTCTATGAAGTTGTGGCAAAAAAAAAAGGTGATCCCCGAGGTCCCCTTCATGCTAAAAAAGAGTGAATATTTGGAGATCCGACGTGAGATTCGAAGAAGAGGTTGGGAAGCTCTCACCAACCCAATCTAACAAGTCAGAATCTTAATGGTTCAAGAATTTTATGCTAATGCATGGATCACTAAGAACCATGATCAAAGTATGAACCCGAACCCAAAGAATTGGCTCACAATGGTTCGGGGGAATTGCTTGGATTTCAGTCCGGAAAATGTGAGGTTGGCATTTAACTTGCCAATGATGAGAGGAGATCCTCATCCTTTCACTAGAAGGGTCAACTTTGATCAAAGGTTGGACCAAGTCCTCATGGACATTTGTGTGGAAGGAGCTCAATGGAAGAGAGACTACAAAGGCAAGCCGATTCAACTGAGAAGGCTTGACCTCAAACCCGTGGCTAGAGGATGGTTAGAGTTCATCCAACGCTCTATCATTCCTACTAGCAACTGGTTTGAATTTACAATAGATCGGGCTATCATGATCCATAGTATCATGAATGGAGAGGAAGTAGAAGTTCATGAGATCATACCTCTAGAACTCTAACAGGTGGCGGATAAGCCCTCTACTTTGGCAAGGTTAGCCTTCCCTCATCTCATCTGTAACCTATGCAATTCAGCTGGAATTGTCATAGAGGAAGACATCCTCATTGAAGGAGACAAGCCCATCACTAAGAAGAGGATGGAGCAAACAAGAGAGCCCACTCATGGACCTCAACAAGAGCATGAGGAAATTCCTCATCAAGAAATCCCTGAGATGCCTCAAGGGATGCGCTTTCCTCCACACAACTATTGGGAGCAACTCAACACCTCCTTAGGAGATTTGAGTTCTAACATGGGGCAACTAAGGATGGAGTACCAAGAGCACTCCATTATCCTCAATGAAATCAGAGAGGACCAAAAGGCCATGAGAGAGGAGCAAAAAAGGCAAGGAAGAGACATAGAGGAGGTCAAGCACTCAATAAGATCTTTAAGAGGAAGAACTAGCCGCCATCACTAAGGTGGACCCGTTCTTTAATTTCCTTGTTCTTATTTTTCTGTTTTTCGAATTCTATGCTTATTGTTTTGTCTATGTTTGTGTCATTATTACATGATCATTAGTGTTTAGTGTCTATGTCTGAAAGCTATGAATGTCCTATGAATCCTTCACCTTTCTTAAATGAAAAATGTTTTTAATTGTAAAAGAACAAGAAGTACATGGATTTCGAATTTTATTTTGAAATTAACTTAATTATTTTGATGTGGTGGCAATACTTTTTGTTTTCTGAATGAATGCTTGAACAGTGCATATTTTTTATATTGTTGTTTATGAATGTTAAAATTGTTGGATCTTGAAAGAATAATAAAAAAAGAAAAAATGTTATTGATAATCTGAAAAATCATAAAATTGATTCTTGAAGCAAGAAAAAGCAGTGAATAGAAAAAGCTTGCGGAAAAAAAAGAAAAAAAAGGCAAAAAATAAAGAAGAAAAGAAAGAAACAGAAAAAGCAAGCAGAAAAAGCCAATAACCCTTTAAACCAAAAGGCAAGAGTAAAAGAGGATCCAAGGCTTTGAGCATTAATGGATAGGAGGGCCCAAAGGAATAAAATCCTGGCCTAAGCAGCTAAATCAAGCTGTCCCTAACCATGTGCTTGTGGCGTGAAGGTGTCAAGTGAAAAGCTTGAGACTGAGTGGTTAAAGTCGTGGTCCAAAGTAAAAAGAGTGTGCTTAAGAGCTCTGGGCACCTCTAACTGGGGACTCTAGCAAAGATGAGTCACAATCTGAAAAGGTTCACTGGTGCACGAATTGTGAATCACACTTTTCACAACGCGTACCACTAACCAGCAAGTGCACTGGGTCGTCCAAGTAATACCTCACGTGAGTAAGGGTCGATTCCCACGGAGATTGTTGGTTTGAAGCAATCTATGGTTATTTTGTAAATCTTAGTCAGGAAGTCAATTATGTTTATCAGTTGAATTGTGAATAACCAAGAGAACATAAATTAAAGATTACTTATTGTGCAGTAATGGAGAATATGTTGGAGTTTTGGAGATGCTTTGTCTTCTGAATCTCTGCTTTTATGATTTTCAGATTATCAACAACATGTCTCATGTTCATCATTCTTTCAAGAGCCAACATATTTAACAGTCTTAAACAACAAATTCAAAAGACATATGCACTGTTCAAGCTTTCATTCAGAAGACAGAAAGTATTGCCACCACATTTAACCAATTAGAATTTCTTTTATTAAACTCGAAATTTTATTGCTTC
>NC_029789.2:111049103-111049360 GCF_000816755.2 Arachis ipaensis
TCAGGGGTGGTATGAACAATCTTTCCCCTGACCATGGTCCGAAATTCGTAGCAGGCAGTTCCAGATAGTCTTTGCTTGTCATTCTGCCACATATTAGCATAGAACTCCTGGACCATGTTCCTTCCTACTTTCGTTTCAGGATTAGCTAGGACTTCCCAGTTCCTGATTCGAATTTTCTCCTGGATCTCCGGATATTCGTCTTCTTTCAGATCGAATCTAACTTCCGGGATCACTGATCTCAGACCCATTACTTTAAG
>NC_029789.2:111057382-111058009 GCF_000816755.2 Arachis ipaensis
AGAGAGTTAGTTAGGTAGTTTTGAAAAAGTTAAGAAACAAACAAAAAGTTAGTTGGTTAGTTGAAACAAATTTTGAAAAAAATAAGAAGTTAGGGAGTTAGAAGAGATATTTTGAAAAGATATTTTTGAATTTAGTGAGGAGAGAGAAAAACAATAAGAAAGTACAAGATTTAAAATTTTTTTAGATCTAATGCTCCTTGTTTTTGAAAATTTTGGAGGGAAAACACCAAGGAACACCAAACTTAAAAATTTTAAGATCAAGACACAAGGAAAACTCAAGAACACTTTGAAGACTCACAAGAACACAAGAACATGAAGAAAGAACACCAAACTTAAAATTTTTAGAAAACCAAACCAAAATTTTCGAAAACCAAAGGGAAATCAACAAGAAAACACCAAACTTAAAGTTTGGCACAAGATTTAATAGAAAAATTATTATTTATGAAAAAGAAGGTTTTGAAAAGAATATAAAAGACTCTAACCCAATTACCAAGAACACAGATTAACGCTCTAGCCAAATGAGTTATGAAAATTTTCGAAAATTTTAAGAAAGATTATTTTTGAAAACACCAAACTTAAAGTTTGGCACAGGATTTAACAGAAAAATTATTTTTGAAAAAAGGTTTT
>NC_029789.2:111058989-111085080 GCF_000816755.2 Arachis ipaensis
CTCATCACCTCCATCACAGTTAAGCGCGAATGAACATCTTAGATAGGAACAAGCGTGTTTGAATGGAAAACAGAAATACTTGCATTAATTCATCGAGACACAGCAGAGCTCCTCACCCCCAACAATGGGGTTTAGAGACTCATGCCGTCAGAGAATACAAAGTTTTGATCTGAAATATCATGAGATACAAAATAAGTCTCTAAAAGTTGTTTAAATACTAAACTAGTAGCCTAGGTTTACAAAAATTGGATAAACTATGATGGATGATGCAGAGATCCACTTCTGGGGCCCACTTGGTGTGTGCTGGGGCCCACTTAGTGTGTGCTGGGCTGAGACTTAAGCAATTCACGTGCAGAGGCCATTTGTGGAGTTGAACGCCAGTTTTTATGCCAGTTTGGGCGTTCAACTCCAGCTTTTGATCCTTCTCTGGCGCTGGACGCCAGAATTGGGCAAAGGACTGGCGTTGAACGCCAGTTTACGTCGTCTATTCTTGTGCAAAGTATGGACTATTATATATTGCTGGAAAGCCCTGGATGTCTACTTTTCAACGCAATTGGAAGCACGCCATTTAGAGTTCTGTAGCTCCAGAAAATCCACTTTGAGTGCAGGGAGGTCAGAATCCAACAGCATCAGCAGTCCTTTTTCAGCCTGAATCAGATTTTTGCTCAGCTCCTTCAATTTCAGCCAGAAAAATACCTGAAATTACAGAAAAACACACAACTCATAGTAAAGTCCAGAAATATGAATTTTTCCTAAAAACTAATAAAAATAGACTAAAAACTAACTAAAACATACTCAAAACTATATGAAATTATCCCCAAAAAGCGTATAAAATATCCGCTCATCATTCACCCAGTTATGTGTCTGTAGCATTTATGTATCCGGTGGTAATACTGGAAAACAAAATACTTAGGGTCACGGCCAAGACTCATAAAGTAGTTATGTTCAAGAATCAACATACTGAACTAAGAAAATCAATAAAAGTATCTGAATTCTGAGTTCCTATGGATGCCAATCATTTTGAACTTTAAAGGATAAAGTGAGATGCCAAAACTGTTCAGAAGCAAAAAGGCTACAAGTCCCGCTCATCTAATCAAAACTAATCTTCATTGATATTTTTGAGATTTATTGTATTTTCTCTTCTTTTTATCCTATTTTTCTTTTAGTTGCTTGGGGACAAGCAACAATTTAAGTTTGGTTTTGTGATGAGCGGATAATTTATACCCTTTTTGGCATTGTTTTTACATAATTTTTAGTATGTTTTAGTTAGTTTTTATTATATTTTTATTAGTTTTTATGAAAAAATCACATTTCTGGACTTTACTATGAGTTTGTGTATTTTTCTGTGATTTCAGGTATTTTCTAGCTGAAATTGAGGGACCTAAGCAGAAATCTGATTCAGAGGCTGAAAAAGGACTGCAGATGTTGTTGAATTCTGACCCTCCTGCACTCGAAATAGATTTTCTGGAGCTACGGAAGCCTAATTGGCGCGCTCTCAATTGCGTTGGAAAGAAGACATCTTGGACTTTCCAGAAATATATAATAGTCTATACTTTTCCCGAGATTTCATGGCCCAAACTGGCGTCTAAACGCCCACTTGAGACCTTTTTATGGAGTAAAACGCCAGAACTGGCACCAAAACTGGAGTTAAATGCCCAAACTGGCACCCAAGCTGGCATTTAACTCCAAGAATTGCGTATGCACGTGTAAAGCTCAATGCTCAGTCCAAGCACACACCAAGTGGGCGCCGGAAGTGGATTTCTGCATTATCTGCACTTATTTATTCATTTTCTGTAATCCCTAGTAACTAGTTTAGTATAAATAGCACTTTTTACCATTGTATTAGGGGATTATGAGACTTTACCATCTTTGATCATTTTTAGATCTGAGACTTGGACTTGGAGGCTGGCCTCACGGCCATGCCTAGACCTCTTTTCACTTATATATTTTCTACGGTGGAGTTTCTACACCCCATAGATTAAGGTATAGAGCTCTGCTGTTCTTCATGAATTAATGCAATTACTATTTTTTCTCTTTCAATTCACGCCTACTTCTTCTCCAAGATATACTCTCGTACTTAATTCAGTTAAGTCAGAATGAAGGGGTGACCCGTGATAATCACCCAATCTTCGTTACTCGCTTAGCCAAGATCCGTGTGCCTGACAACCACAAAGCGGTTTACATGATGTTCAACGTAGTCATTGGACGACAGCTGTATATTCTCTTGGGTATCTGATCTGCAATTTGCATCGTCTCTCCTGACAACAGAGCATCCGAATCTAAGATCAAAACCTTCGTGGTATAGGCTAGAACCATTGGCAACCATTCCTGAGATCCAGAAAGTCTAAACCTTGTTTGTGGTATTCCGAGTAGGATCCGGGAAGGGATGACTGTGACAAGCTTCAAACTTGCAAATGTTGGGCGCAGTGACAGTGTGCAAAAGGACAAGGGTCCTATTCCGACGCTAGCGGGAACCGACAGATGATTAGCCGTGCGGTAGCTGTACCTGGTATTTTTCATCCGAGACAAGAAATCCGACAGTTGATTAGCCGTGCAGAGATCGTACCTGGTATTTTTTATCCGAGAGGATCATACAGCTTGCCATGGAAGGGAGCACGCATGGTTGGAAGAAGACAATAGGAAATCAGAGGTTTAGAAGCAACAAAGCATCTCCAAACGCTTATCTGAAATTCACACCAATGAACTACATAAGTACCTTTATCTTATTTTATGTTTTATTTATCTTTTAATTATCAAAACTCATAACCATTTGAATCCATCTGACTGAGATTTACAAGATGACCATAGCTTGCTTCAAGCCAACAATCTCCGTGGGATCGACCCTTACTCACGTAAGGTATTACTTGGACGACCCAGTGCACTTGCTGGTTAGTTGTGCGGAGTTGTGAAAAGTGTGAATCATAATTTCTTGCACCAAACATCATGCATCAAGGATGGAACAATCAAAGATGGGAGGAGCCTCAAGGATTTGATCACCCTTCTTGGCAACAACCTTCCCAATTGTGCTATGAGCAAGAGCCATTCCATGATGCATACCAATCAAATGGCTATGGTGGACCCCCTTGTGATTATCAACATCTACCACTATATGCCTATGAACCCCCTCCATAATATAGTCCTCAACCATCATACTCACAAGCCTCATACCACCAAACACCTCCATATGATCCCAATACATATCCACCATACCAACCACCTTGTTAACCATATGTAGAACCACCCCAATTCCACCACCAATACCCTCAAGAACCACTACCACCATACTATTACCAAGATGAACCACCTTCCATATATGAGAACTTTCAACCACAAGATGAATACCCCTTTCTACCACAACCCTCCATGGAAGAATATCCATATCCATCCATCCAAGAGCAATATGATCCTACTTATACTAGTCAAGTGGAACAAGAGCCAATGGATCGCTTCAAGGAAGCAATGGATCAGCTTCAAGCAATCATCCATCAAAAGGAGCAACAGGAAGCTCAAAGGACGAACGAAGCTATCGAGGCTAACCTTGCCAAAATTAAAGCCAACTTGGACTCATGGGATTTATACCGTAGACAAAGCATCTCCACGGATGAAGGTGAGAAATCAACTGAAGAGTGGAGCATGAAGGAGACTTTAGAATCCCAACATGAGGACAAGGAGATGGAGTGTGTTGTGCAACAAGTGAAAATGATGGAAATTGTTGATGAAGAAGAAGTGGTTGAAGACCTAGGCGAAGTTGAACAAGAGGTGAGTTTCAAGCTTGAAGACACTTCCACACCAAGTATTGTTGTTGATGATTTTGTGGAAGTTGTTGAACCTTCTTCCTTTGAGCACGAATTCGATGTTGAGGAGGATAATGTGCAACCTCCTAGGCATATTATGGATGATGAACGATTGGAAGAAGTTGAGCAAGCACCAAGTCCTACTATTGAAGTAGATTCCGCACTAACTAATGTGCTATTTGAGATTGTTGAACCTTCCTCATTGTGTTGTGAAATTGATGTTGAGGAGGCTAGAGCACAACCTCCAACACATGACTTGAACATTGAGGAACGTGTAGGAGAAGTTGGTGAACAAGGAGTTGACATTGAAGATGCTTGCCAAGAGGTGGAGGTAATCAAAGAAGAGCACAAGGAAATGGAACTTACAAGACCATTGGAGACGTCCCTTCCAAAGTCACCATCCAATATAACATTCAAGTGGATAAAATTCTTTTCCCTAAGCTTTATTTTCCCACTTGAATATGGTTTGCTTGAGACGGGTGGGCAACTTAGAGCTCTTTGTGGAGTTAAGAGCAAGAGAGAATTGGTTAATAGGTGAAAATGCCAATCAAGATTCCTTATGGTTGGAAACTCAAAGTCTAAGTGCAATGGTTGGTGTAGTTCACAATTAAAAGAGTCTAGGTAGATACTTTGGTATGTACTTGAGAATTTGGATCACTTGCCACCCAATTGGAATTGTCTTGATCAACTTGAAGATGGGTGTAGAAACAAGATTTGGGATCCAGGAATATGTGAAGATCAACTTTGGGAGCCCTTAGCTTGTGTGGAACTTCATCAAGGCTTGGTGTCATTTATTTTGAAGTTTGTAGCTTACTTGAAATCCAAGCATTGGTGGAAGTTTAAGGATGAGTACAAGCATAAACCACCTTGACAAGGAGCTTCCCAATTGTCCAACTTAAGGACTTAAACTAAAAGTGCTAGGTGGGAGACACCCCACCATGGTAAACTCTTTTCATTCTCTTGTATATATAATCAATGAATGAATTGAGTTGCCATTGTTAGGTAGTAAGTAGTTTTTTTCTTTGCATATTCTTGTTTTACTATTTTGGATGCTAGTTTGTTTGATTAGATTTATGCCTTAAGTTGTAGAATAGTTGTTGTTAAATTGTATTTTGCTTAAAGTGTAAGTTTTGTTTGTTTTGTATTTGAAAATTTTTCAAAAACCAAAAGATTTATTGTTAATTTGAATTTTGGTTGCTTTTGAATGTATATAGGTTAGGAGAGTGCCCTGTTTCTGGTTTATGCTTCTTAAAAAAAAAGGTTCGCGCCATGCGTAAGTGTGGCCAACGCACATGTGTCGTGCGCCATGTTTGGACTCCTGGTACAAAAACCAGAGAATTGCGCTGGAGTGGTGCTGGCTTCGTGCGAATAGCACAATTTGGCCCCACGCGGATGCGTGGGTGATGCTTACGGGTCACCTGTACTTTCTGCGTTCCACGCATACGCGTGGACGATGCTTATGCGTTGCGTCACCCTCCTGCTTTTCGCGCGCATGCGTCACTTATGAACGCGCGTCATCTCCGCGCCCTGTTTTTGTCCCTTCTCCTTCTTTCTTCTTCTCTCCTTCTACTTTCCTTCTTCTTTCTTTCCTCCTTTCTTCTTCTCTCTTCTTTTTTTCTTACTTTCTTATTCTCCCTCTCTTCAAAATTCCACTTTTCATTTTTCTTGTTTTCTATTTTCTTTTTTGTATGTTGCATTTGCTTATTTTCATTCATGGCATTTTAATTTTGTTTTTATAGCTTGTTCTTATTTTCTTTTCTAATTTTCTTATTTTCATATTGGTGTTGAATCCTTCTACTCAATTGTTGAGAATTTTTTGCATTATTTTGGTGCTTTATGACTTGTCTAGTATTAATTGTAATATTTGTTAGACACACAAGATTTGTACTTTAGTCCTTCCTAACTCATTATTCTTTGTTTTTGTACTTTATTATCATTGAGTTAGGAGGGACCAAATGCTCTCATACTTATCTCTAATCTTGTTTGTGTCAATTCTTGCTTGAACTTGATGCTTCCGAGTACTCCCTTCATATCATTTACTTATGCTTAAACTTTACTCTTGCATCAAGTGTTAGTGATATGCCTTTTGCTTACAATTTGCTTACAATGCTTTCTCACTTACATGTGTAGCTACCATATAAGTGGAGAACCTTACTTTTACTTGGTATTAGCCCCTGCCTATATTCTATTTGCTTTGATACCTCTGTTGTAGGCTTAGTTCTCTTTCTTTCTCTTTCCTTTTAGGCTGGCCACCAAGGGGAAAGGAAGAGCTTCTAAATGGGGCAACAAACAAGTCCCTCCGCACAACCTTTTGAAGGAGCTCATCAGTCATAGCAACCCATCCACCTTGCTCTTCTTTGCATGCACCGAGGACGGTGCAAATTTCTAAGTGTGGGGAGGTCGTCCGACCAACCTTTGTGGGTAACCACTTCCTTTTTCAACATCAATTCTTAATCTTCTTTGTTAGATAGTTGTTGCATTGCATGATAGGTTGCATGTTAGTTAGAGTTTGTACATATTTTACCACTTCTTTCTTGATTAGGACTACTTGGTTAGGGTGATAATTTCTCTTTCAAGAAATTGTTTTTAGGGCACTGATACGCGAAAATTAAGATATTAACGCGCAACCGGCAAGTATACTGGGTCGTATCAAGTAGTAAAACTCACTTAGAGTGAGGTCGATCCCACGGAGATTGGTGGATTGAGCAACTTTAGTTAAATGGTATTTTTAGTGGGGCAAACATGGTTTTAATTTCATGAGATTTAATTCTTGAATGTAATTGCAAAAATTAAATGACAAGGAATCTAAAGAACTAAAATGGAGAAATAAAATGAAAGTGAATAACTGAAATTTAAAGTGCAAGAAACTTAAATGACATGGAAAATAAATTGCAAGAAAGTAAAGGTTGCAGAATTTTAAAGAGCAGAAGAGTAAATTGCAAGGAATAGATAAACAGAATGTAAATGGCAAGAATGATAAATTGCAAAAAGATAAAAGGGAATTGGGTAATGGGTATTCAAACAACTAAAGAGCAAAAGAAATGAGAATTAATGATGGAAAAGATCATTAGGGATCAGAGATGCAAATTCTCATGAATTGATGTTGATCAATTCCTTCTCAATCATGGGTATAGATCCATGGCAAATTGTGGGTAATTGAGTCCCAATCTCTTGGTAACTCAATTTCTCTCAACACAACCAATTGCCACTCTCGTGATCTAATTGTTCATGAGAAGAGATGAAGTTCAATTTCTAATCCAAGCCACACAACTTCCAAAATCTCAACTAAGGGAGGTTACATCTCACATACCAACCCAAAGTGTATTGATCAAAGAAATCATGAAAGGATGAACTTTAAACTGAATTATGTAGCTCCTTTCTCAAGTTCACCATATAATTCATATAGATTCAATCCCTCTCTCGATGGTGATTAAATCTGTGAAGAACAAGAGTTTCCTCTTAGATGAACCACTTGAATTGAGAAGGAAAAGAAAAGTTATCAACCCATTCAAATGAGCAGAGCTCCTCCCCCTAATGAAAATGGGGTTTAGTGAATCATAGCTCTAAATTCAACAACAAATGCAAAAGTAAACATTAAAATTGAGTAGTGAAGAATATTGAGGAATGAAGAAGAAGTTCTTGAAAACTCAAATTCAAAATTTCCAAAAGAAAACAAAATAGAAGATGGTTGAGAAGCAGTGAAAACAGAAAAAGTCTGAGTGTAAAAGTAAAGTGTCCAAGCTCTCCTAAAGTACAAAACTATTTTCTATTTATACTATTCCTAAAACTCCTTGAAATTCTCCTTTTGGGTTAGCAATTTGGGCCTTGCTCTTGTTGATTTTGCTTCATGAAAGAATTCTTGTCAAACAGAAGAAACATGACTCATTTTCATTGCTCTGGCCCAATGGCCTGGCGTGTTTGCCAATAACGCCAGCCTTGGTGCACGTTGGTAACGTGCAAGGCATTTTCCTGGGAGTGGGACATGGTGCTTGGGCGTTGTTGCCCAAGTTGTTGCCAAACACTTGCTTGTTCTTCACTTTTTATGCTTAATTTTGCCTGAACTTTGAGCTTCAATCCTTTGCTTTAATATAAACTATTATATATCATTGGAAAGCTCTTGATGTCTACTTTCTAATGAAACTGGAATCACCTCATTTGGACCTTCCTAGCTCAAGTTATGCTCCATTGAAAATGGTAAGGTCAGGCTGCCTTGGTTGGGCGTTTTTGCCAAACACGCCACCAATAACGCGCTCAACAACTCTTCTAGCCCAAATTTCTTGGCCTGGCGTTGTTACTGGAGTTGCCAAGGAACACGCCAGGCCATTTTAGCCTTGGCAACGTGTTCGACCTCCCTCTCTTGGCCCATTCATGGTTCCTTGAATTTCAACCTCATTTCCTTATTTTTGGGGCCTAAAGATGACTCTGATTCGAGCTTCCATTTCATGCTTCACTATGGATTATTATATATTGTTGGAAAGCTCTAAATGTCAGCTTTCCAGTGCAACTGGAAGCACTCAAATTGGATCTCTGTAACTCAAGTTATTCATCCTTGAAGGAGGTGATGTTAGGCTGTCTTGGTTGGAGTTGTTGTTGAAGTTATTGTCAAACACGCCCATGACAACGCCCAATCCTCCCCTGGCCCAAATTCTTAGCCTTGGCGTTGTTGCTGGCATTGTTGATGAACACGCCACTTTAACTTCAAGGCAACAATGCCTTCGAGCTCTCCTTGGCTCAATTTCTTGGCCTTGCGTTGCCAAGGAACACGCACATTCAACTTCAAGTTGGCAACGTCCAAGGTCATTTTCTATAGCCACCTTGTAGGGACCAGCGTTGTTGCTGGCATTGTTGATGAACACGCCAGTTCATTCCCTGCCTGGCAATGCTCTCAAGCTCCCCTTCTTGCTCTGTTTCAAGCTTCTTTTCTTGCTCTGTTTCAAGCTTCCTGGCATTGTCCACAAACACTCCAGAGTTGGCAATGTGCTTCCTCTGTTTCCTTGCCAAGATTGATATATCTCCAAACTTTCTTGCTCCATTCTTGCTCCATCATCTTCTTTCTTCATCACCTAACATAAACCAAAGAATCTTCCTCAAAGTTTTGCCATCTTATGCAATGAATTTCAAGAGCATCATTCATATCAACTTGTTTATAAACTTCTTAAATCATTTGCATGAGTTATGCCAAATTTCACCTAGTTCTTGGTTTATGAATGCATGTAGAGAAAACTCACAAAATTGCTTGTTTATTCTAGTAATAATAAATGAAATTAAGCTAAAACCAACTAAACTAACTAGTTAAAATAGCAAATATGCGAATGCATCAGGCACCCTACCAATTTGAAAATTTTTTTGTTGACCTTGCTTGAAGGAATTAATTTTGGAACATGGTTTTTGAGCTAAGAACACACAAGCATGTGAGTTTTGAGCCCAATTGTGTGGTTACATCATATAACCACTATTTTCTATTCTTGTGTATTGTTCTCTTTCTATGATTGTAATACTTGATTTGTTTGATTTTATATGTCCATTATTCCATATATACATGCATTTATATGATTAAGGCCATCATTTCATTTAGCTCACTTACCCAAATAGCCTACCTTTCATCAACCATTGTTAGCCAATTTTGAGCCTATTTAATCCCTTTTGTTCTTAATTTTAGCACATCACTACCCCTAAGTGAAAAATAATAAATGTCTCTTAATTTAGATCATTGATTAGCTTAGGCTAGTGAGAGTGTGTGTCATTCAAGGCTGGGAAATTTTGGGAACATTGGTTGTGGTAAAAGAGTGTTTTGTATTTTTATTGAAAATATTGGGAATTGGGTACATACTCATGCATTAAATATGTAAAATCATATGCATTGATACGTTTATATATACTTTATTGTAAAAAAAATATTAAAAAAATGATAAAGAAAAAATAAAAAGAAAAAATATAAAAAGAAAAAATATAAAGTAGGAAAAAAAAGGAACCAATAAAAAGGGGGACAAAAATGCTCCAAAGTAAAGTAATAATAACAATGTATATGGAATGTGAATTAAAGAAAATACATGAGTATGTGGAAAAAAGTGGGAATCATGGGTAGCTAGGTGATGTATTAGAATTGAAAAGGTTGTTATATGTGTTTGGTGAGAGCTTAGGTTAATCAAAGATTCAAATTTCGAGCTCACTTGACCATATGCACCCTTACCTTTACCCTAGCCCCATTACAACCTAAAGATAAGTCCTCATGATAGATGTATGCATGCATTGAATAATTGTTGATTGTTAGATGAAAAACAAATCATGGAAAGCATGATTAGAAGAGATTGAGCGAATCAACCCTATACACTTGAGCGTTTAGAGCGGATACACTTTCGGTGAGGGTTCGATGCTCAATTCCTTGTTCCTTGCTTTCACAAGTTTTGTTCTTGCAAGTCTACTTGAACTTTACTTGGATATTCGAATTGGTAGGATTCATGAATCGTCATATGATCTTAGCCCTACATGTTCATATACGTTCTTGGAGAATTGACTTACTTTTAACCAAGTAGGTAGAATCATTTTGCATTTAGTTGCATGCATGTAAATAGGTTAATATAGTTTATTTGCATTGAATAAATGTTCATACCCCTTTTCTTGTCTTTCTTGGTTTAGCATGAGGACATGCTTAGTTTAAGTGAGGGGAGGTTTGATAAACCCCAATTTTGTGGTTTATCTTCTGTTGAATTTAGGGGATTTTATCAACTTTTCTCACATTTATTCAATGAAATAGAATGGTTTTGTGAATTTCTCCTAATTTGTGCTTAAGAGTAAAAACATGCTTTTTAGGCCTTTAAATTACTAATTTTAATTCACTTTAATTCCATTCGATGCCTTGATATGTTTGTTAAGTGATTTCAGAATTAGAAGGCAAATATTGGGTTGAAGGAATGAATAAAAAGCATGCAAAAATGGAGATTTCATGAAAAAATGAGGATTTGCTGAACTCAAGGCCACGCACACGCGTCACCCACGCGTACACATGAGAAGGAGATTCGCCAGTGACGCGCACGCGTGAAGAGGAATTTCGCAATGCGATGCGTACGCGTGACCCATGGTATGCGTGACAAGCAGCACGTGACTTCACTAAAGGCAAAACACTAGGGGCAATTTCTGAGCTCAAGGAGGCCCAAATCTAACTCATTTTTTATGCTTTTGAACCCAAGGATGGCAAGGGAATGGGGGGGAGCAATCATAGTATAGTTTTTCATCATGTTATAGGTTAGAATTCTAGAGAGAGAAGCTCTCCCTTCTCTCTAGAATTTAGGGTAGTTTAGGTTAAAATTTTTTAGATCCAACTTTTAATTCTTGTTTTGATTTAGTTTTCTCTTTTAATTTCTTGTTATTATGTCTTTGCTCTTCTAGTTTTACTTGTCATTTCCTTTATTTTGTTGCTTTTAAGTTCATACACTCTTGTTGATTTCAATTTCCTTTTAATGCATTTTTATATTTCTATGTCCCTTTTATGTTTATCTTCATTGCTATTGTTGAATTCTTGTTTGTGTTAGTTATAGTTTTCATTAATTCTTGCAATTTGTGATGTTTACTTTTATTGCACTCTAGGTGTTTGTTAAAATGTTTTCACTAGTTTTTGAGTAGTTTTTCTTTACTTTTGGCTTAGGCTAAGGGAATTGAGTGACCTTGAGTCATTGGGTCTCATTGAATTGGTGATTTGAGAACTCTTAGTGGTCAATTTGATAACCATTTACACTAGCCTACTATTAAGTCAATTAGTAGCTAGGTTAGGACTTATGGATTGATGTTGATCAAGCCTATTTGACTTACTTCAAGCATAGAAGTAGATTTGATGGGTTGGTCCGTCATAATTGTCAATACATGGTTTGTAGACAATGATGGTGATCTCAATTCCCATGTCTAGTGACCCCAATTTTGTGGTTTATCTTGTGCTTAATTTGGAGATTTTATCACCTTTTCCCATATTTATTCAATGAAATAGCATGGTTTTGTAATTCTCCCTTAATTTTTGCTTAAGTGTAAAAACATGCTTTTTAGGCCTTTAAATTGCTAATTTTAATTCACCTTTGATTCCACTAGATGCCTTGATGTGTTTATTAGTGAATTCAGGTTAAAAAGGCTAGGAATGGATCAAAGGAGTGAAAAGAAAAGCATGCAAAGTGGAGAATTTATGGAAATCAAGGATTTGGAGTGCAATCATCGACGCGCACGCATATCACAACGCGCACGCGTGGAGATGAAGTCGCACGGCGACGCGTACACGTGACATGACGCGTACGCGTGGAAAGTAAATTTCCAAGCGACGCGTATGCGTGACCCATACATACGCGTCATAGCTCGCACGTGACCTCATTAAAGTAAAAACACTGTGGGCGATTTCTGAGCTGCCCAGGCCCAAATCCAACTGATTCCAGAGACTATTTCAAGCAGAATTCAAGGTTGGGCAAGGAGGGGAGCAATTAGTGGTAGATTAGGACCTTGTAGGTTAGTTTCTAGAGAGAGAACTTCTCTCTAGAATTAGGGTTCTTAGGCTTATTTCCATCTTAGATCTAGGTTCAATTTATTGTTCTCATCTTGTTTTCTTTACATTTTCATGCTCTTGTAGTTTAATTCTCTTAGTTTTCATATTAATTTCCCTGTTATGCCTCTTTTATGTTAATGAACTCTTGTTGGATTTGGATCTCTTTTAATGCAAATTAATACTTGATGTTCTTTTGGTGTTAATCTTAGTTGCTATTATTGATTTCTTGCTCTTGTTAGTTATAGTTGTTATTAATTCTTGCATTTGATGATATTTATTTTTATTGCACTCTAGGTGTTTGTTAAAATATTTTCACTAGCTTTTGAGTAGTTCTCTTTACTCTTGGCCTAGGCTAAGGGAATTGAGTGACCTTGAGTCATTGGGTCTCATTGAATTGGTGATTTGAGAACCCTATGTGGTCAATTTGATAACCATTGACACTAGCCTACTACTAAGTCAATTGGTAGCTAGGTTAGGACTTGTGGATTGATGTTGATCAAGCCATTTGATGTACTTCAAGCATAGAAGTAGACCTAACGAGCTCGGTTCCTCATGATTGTCAATATATGATTTGTAGACAAGGATGGTGATCTCAATTACCTATGTCTAGCCAAGAGTTCTTTCCTTTATTTTATTAGTTCTTGTTGTTTACTCTCTTGCTTTTATATTTTCTTGCAATTAAAAAATCAAACCCCCTTGTTCTTCATAGCCAATAATTAATCACTTCATTGCAATTCCTTCTAAGATGACCGAGGTTTAAATACTTCGGTTAATTTTCATTGGGGTTTGTACTTGTGACAACTAAATCAATTTTGATTGAGGATTGTTTGTTGGTTTAGAACTATACTTGCAACGAGATTTCATTTGTGAAATTCTATACCAAACAATCAAATACCTTTAAATCATCTAGCCAAGAGTTCTTTCCCTTTCTTTATTAGTTCTTGTCATTTACTTTCTTGTTATTTACTTTTCTTGCCAATTACCAAATCAAACCCCCTTGCCCCTTCATAGCCAATAATTGATCAGTTCATTGTAATTCCTTGTGAGACGACCCGAGGTTTGAATACTTCGGTTAATTTTCATTGGGGTTTGTACATGTGACATCCAAAACATTAAAATTTGATTAAGAGTTATTAGTTGGTTTAGAATTATACTATCGACGGAATTATTTTGTGTGAAATTCCTAACCGACAATAATTCTTACATCAAGAGGTTAGGATGGTTCCTCCATGAAGGGTTGTAGGTGTTTCCATAGGGTTCTCCCATGTAATTCACCTTCTTCATGGTGGGTTGATCAGGATTATAAGCTTCTATTTCAGAAGAAGCTTCCTGATTACTACAAGCTACAGTTTGCATTCCAGTCAGATGCTGGGAGATCTTATTGACCTATTGGGTCAAGATCCTGTTCTGAGCCAATATGACATTCAGAGTATCAACTTTATGAACTCCTTTCTTCTGAGAGGTCCCATGATTTATAGGATTCCTTTCAAAAGTGTACATGAATTGGTTATTTGCAACCATTTCAATGAGTTCTCTTGCTTCTGCAGGTGTTTTCTTCAAGTGGAGTGATCTACCTGTAGAGCTGTCCAATGAAATTTGGACATCTCAGACAGACCATCATAGAACACGCATGATAGATATTGATGAGTCCATATTTAACGGTACATTTTGACTTAATTTGGATGGATTCTAGCACATGAACTCACACTTAAGCACCAAAATTGCATACCTTTGTGTTTTGTCCCTAATTTGATCCTAAATGTGAAAACATGTAATTTTGTGCTTGAAATGAGCAATTCAATTCCATTCTTATTCCATTTGATGCCATGACATGTTTGTCGAGTGATTTCAGGTCAATTAGGCAAGAATGGATAGACAAAAGTGGAAGAAGGCATGTACAAGGGAGAAAATATGAAGAAAACAAGGAAAAGCACACATAGCGAAGTGTGCATGCGCACAACCCTGTGTGCGCACACACAAGCGAGAATTTCTATCTGTGCATGCGCACAAGCACCTGTGCATACGCACAGGTCCCTGCACGTGGTTTCATTAATGAAACACGTGCTTCGCGATTCCTACACGTGATTGCATTAATAAAACACGTGCTGCACGAATTTGGAGGCCCTTGGCTCAGTTTTGGAAAGCTGAAATGCTGTTTTGGAGTGCTATATAAAGGGGGATTCAACACATATGAACAACAAGCTTTCATTAGGGTAGATTAGGTAGAAAATGAATTAGGATTAGGAGTAGGAGTAGAGTAGAAAATGCTCTCTTAGGGTTTAATTTCCATCTTCATGTAGCATTTTATAGCAAGCTTAATTTTGGATTTTGATAATCTTTAATTGTAAGTATTCTTTAATTCCACTTTAATTACATTGTCTTTATTTTTATTTCCTTTGGTTCAAGCACTTTGTTCATAATTGCAATTTTGAGTTCTTGAAGTTTTGATTGGTGAATTCACTGTTTCATGATTTCTTTATGTTTAATTGCTTGTTTATGTTTGGTTTTGTTGATAGTTAGTTATAGGTTGCTATTTTTCCTTGCGATTTCCCATGTTTTACATTTATGCACACAAGGTGTTTGTGAAAATGCCTTGGATAGTGGTAATTCTTGGGTAGTTAGTTGACTCTTGTTTCCATTGACGCTAGCTTTTTATCAACTAGTTTGGTAAGTTAGCTAGGACTTATGGATTAAGGTCAATTATATTTGCTTGACTTACTCCTCGATGGTTGGGGTTGACTACGCGAGATTGACTCATCATAATTACCATAGTTGTGGATATGGCGATGATAGGATTCTTAGATCCTCATTCCCAAGTCAAGGCTTTTTATTGCATTTATAGCATTTTCAGTAGTTACAATTTTGAGCATTGCTTAGTTCTTTTATTTCTTGAGTTCTTTTAATCTTTCATTTCTTGCATGAAACCCCCCCTTTTCCTCACAACCGAAAGAGAAACAATTCCAATTGCGTCCTAGGGAGAACGATCCGGGGTTGAAGTACTCTTGATCTCGGTTATTTGATTTGAATTTAAACATTTGATTTGGGGAATCAATTGTTGGTCTAGACTATACTTGCAATGAACATATTCTATTTTGAGAAATTCTAGATCGATAATAGTTCTTCTCATCAACCATTCTGAAAGCATGTCAGGAGGACACCTCCTGATCAATTGCTTGTATCTTTTCCAAGCTTCATAGAGGGATTCACCTTCTCTTTGTCGAAAGGTTTGAACTTCCAGTCTAATCTTTCTCATCCTTTGAGGAGGAAAGAATTTAGCAAAAAAAGCATTAACCAGCTTTTCCCAAGAGTCTAAACTCTCTTTTGGTTGGAAATCCAACCATATCTTAGCTCTATCTCTTATAGCAAAGGGAAACAGCATAAGTTTTTAGACCTCAGGATTTACTCCATTAGTCTTAACAGTATCACAGATCTGCAAGAATTTATCTAAGAACTGATGTGGATCTTTCATTGGAAGTCCATGGAACTTGCAATTCTATAAGCTTGTAGACTTCAAGATTAACTCCATTAGTCTTTATAGTATCACAGATCTGTAGGAATTCAGCTAAGAACTGATGTGGATCTTCCAATAAAAGTCCATGGAATTTGTAGTTCTGCTGTAGAAGAGAGACTAACTGAGGCTTAGGCTCAAAATTGTTAGCTCCAAAGGCAGGTACAAAGATGCTTCTGCCATAAAAGTCAGAGGTAGGCATGGTGAAGTCACCAAGAACCTATCTGGCATCATCTTGAGGTTCGGCCATGTCTCCCAGTTCTTGTTCAAAACTTTCTGAAAGATCTCTTCCAGAGTGTTGTGCTTTAGCTAGTTGTAAACGCCTCCTTAGAGTTTTCTCAAGTTCAGGATCAGGAGTCAAGAGGGGTTCCTTATCCCTATTCCTGGTCATAAACAAGAAAAAGAAAAGAAAGAAAAGAAGAAAGCTTTTTGTGCTACTTGGACAAAAGAGCTTCCAGTGAGATGTGAAAAAAGAAGAAGAAGATAGAAAAGTGAAGAGGGAAGATGAGAAAGAAGAATACTTTGAAAATAGGGGATAGGAGTTCGAATAAATAGAAGTAGAAAAAAAGAGAAGTAAAAATAAAAGAGATAACTAAGAAGTAAAATATTTTTGTTTTTTATTTTATTTACTAATTAATTTTCAAAAATTAAGTTAATAATTTAAAAAGAATTGAAAATTAGTTAGTGAATTTTCGAAAGAGTCCTGCTATGGAGCCAATGAAATATCTGTATAATGTGTACAATGGGCTATATGAGTTAAAAAATGAACATCACCTATACTATCCAAAATAACCATCAGGGTACTAGGAATAATAAACATCTCATTCCAAAAGCTTAAGCTAATTTTAGGGTTCACCAAGGATCGAACTCTTGACCTTTTGGATTTAGAGCTCTAATACCATGTCATGAAACCACTCATCCCAAAAGCTTTAGCTGATGAAAAAAGATAACACTAATGGTTATATCTCTAATACTGAATCGGACATCCCTAAACCTCCATTGTACACATTATACAAATATTCCATTGGCTCCCTATACTTTTTCTTTTTGAAAATAGAAGAGAGAGAAGAAGGATAAGTTTTCGAAAATTGAGAGGGGGAAGAGTTAGTTAGGAAGTTTTGAAAAAGAAGAGAGAGAAGATAAGATATTAATTAAGAAAAGATTTGAATAAAATAAAAGATAAGATAAGGAAAGATTTGAATAGGGGTGTTCGCGGATCGGATCGAATCGGATATGGCCGAAAATTCGATCCGATCCGCACAATTTCTATCGGATCGGATCGGATATGATATCCGCACTTTTTAGTGCCGGATCCGATCCGCACATTTGCATGCGGATATTTACCGCCGATCTGCGGATAAGATCCGATCCATGGACACCCCTAGATTTGAAATTGAAATTTGAAATTAGAAAAGAGATAAGAAAAGATAAGATAAGAAATTAAAAAGTTTTGAAAAGATTTGATTTTAAAATTTGAAGTTAGAAAAGATAAGATAAGAAACAAAAAAATTTGAAAAAATTTTAAAAAGATAAGATTTTGAAATTTGATTTTAAAAAAGATATGATTTTGAAATTTGAAATTTGAAATAGATAAGATATTTTTTTTTTTAAATTTTGAAGAAAGATAAGATAAGATTTTTGAAAAAGATATGATTTTTAATTTTGAAAAGATTTGACTTTTGAAAATTGACAACTAAGATAAGATAAAATAAAAATTTTGAAATTAAAATATGAATTTTTAATGCTAATTTTCGAAAATTGAGTAGAAGAGAAGATAGAAAAGTTTTTTTTTTATTTTTTAATTTAATGATGAAAGAGAAAAACAAGTAAAAGACACAAGACTTAAAATTTTTAGATCTAGTGCACCTTATTTTCGAAAATTTTGGGGGGAAACACAAAAGGACACGAAACTTAAAAATTTTAAGATCAAAACAAAAAGAAAACATAAGAACACTTTGAAGACTAACAATAACACAAAGAACAAGGCTCAAGAAATTTAAAGAATACAAGAACATATGAAGAACACCAAACTTAAAATTTTTAGAGAACCAGAAACAATTTTTCGAAAATGAAAAGAAAAATAACAAGAAGTCACTAAACTTAGAAACTTGACACAAGATTTAACCAAAGAAACTATTTTTGAAAATTTTTTAGAAAGAAAGACTCAAAGATACGAAAATTTAACCAAGAACATAAATAAAAGACACAAATAGAAAGCTAAGGACGCTTGAAAATAAATTGTAGGAAAAGGGTTTTTGAAAAAGTTTTAAAATTTTTGTAATTGAAAGACAGAAAACATGAAAGACTCAAACTAAGAACAAAGATTAAACAAAGAAAAGAAAAATATTTTTGAAAAAGTTTTTAAATTTTTTTCGAAAATAAAGAAGAGAAAAATAAAAATAAAAGACTCAACTAAAATCAAAAGACTCAATTAAAAATTATCAAGAAATAAAGTACCTGATCTAGGGAGAAAGACAATCCGTCAGTTTGTCCAAACTCGAACAATCCCCGGCAACGGTGCCAAAAACTTAGTGCACGAATTCCCACACTTTCGTACAGCTGTACCAGCAAGTGCACTGGGTCGTCCAAGTAATACCTGAGCGAGTCAGGGTCGATCCCTTGAGGATTATTGGTTTGAAGCAAGCTATGGTTATCTTGCAGGTCTTAGTCAGGAGAAATCAGAAGGTTGTTGGATTACAGAGTTGTATTAGGATTATTGGAATCAGTAATAGGAATATAATTGAAGATTGGAGTTGCTTTGTCTTTCTGAATTAACTCTGCCATTACTGTCTTCTTTGCTTGTGAGTGATATATCTTGTATGGCAGGTTGTATGTGATCAATGCCATGGGCCATGGTCATTGATCTCCTCTGCTACTGCTTGAACGCCATTGGCCATGGTCATCCAATCTGACGAAGGGTGAAGCTCTAGCAATTCATTCTCCTGGCGATCCTGCTCAAAACGCCACAGACAAGGTCGAATCTTCTGGATCTGAGAAAGATGCTTCTTTGGATTCTAGCCTATACCATGGAGACCTTAATCTCCCCGGAAATCGGCTGAACTGATGTCTCGAGAAGTCCCCAACGAAGTCGTGGATTAGCCATCTGAGAGATGTATAAACATAGCTGTTTGTTCGTGCTTTCCAGTCACGTATTCACACGAACCCAAGTAGACGTGGGTGTTTGTCAGGCACGTTTGTCTTAGTATAATGAACAGAGCTGATTGTCACTGGTCATCCTATTCACCATGTTGAAGAGCGAGTATACATCTTAGAAATAAATCAAACACGGATCGAAGAAGAAACAGTAATACTTTTATTAATTCATAGGACTCAGCAGGGCTCTTCCCCTCAAACTAGGAGGTTTAGAAACTCATACTGAAAGGAAATACAATGATAAAAATGTGTAAAGTGGTAAAAGTGATCAAAAGTTGTTCGAATAACATGAAATTAATCCCTTAAATACTAAACAATGACTAGTAAGGGTAAAACAGTCTATTTAGTGCTAAAATCCACTTCTGGGGCTCACTTGGTGAGTGTTTGGGCTGAGCCTTGATGAGATCCACGTGCTATGAGGCTCCTAGGGCATTGAACACTGGCTAGGGGGTCCTCTCTGGGCATTTGGATGCTGGACTCTGCTCTGTGGGTGCTGGACTCCAGGAAGGAGGTAGGTAACTAGCGTTGGACGCCAGTTTTAGGGCTTCTAATCTGAAGTAAAGTATGAACTATTATAAATTGCTGGAAAGCTCTGGAAGTCATATTTCCATAGCCGTTGAGAACGCTCCATTTGGACTTCTATAGCTCCAGAAAAGCTCTTCTGAGTGCAAGGAGGTTAGATCCGGACAGCATCTGCAGTGCTTTCTCTGTCTCTGAATCATACTTTTGCTCCAACTCCTCATCTTCCGAGTGCAAGGAGATCAGATCCAGACAGCATCTGTAGTGCTTTCTCTGTCTCTGAATCATACTTTTGCTCCAGCTCCTCAATTTCAGCTAGAAATTCCCTGAAATTGCACAAAAACACAAGAACTCATAGTAGAATCTAAAAATGTAAATTTAACACTAAAACCTATAAAAACTTAATGAAAACTAAACAAAACATACTAAAAACTATATGAAAACTATGCCAAAAAGCGTATAAAATATCTGCTCATCACAACACCAAACTTAAACTGTTGCTTGTTCCCAAGCAACTGAAAACACATTAGGATAAAAAGGAAATTAAGATACAATAAATTTCTAAGTTGATCTAAAGCTCAAAAGAGTGGTTTTCCCTAACCATATGCTTGTGGTGTGAAAGTGTCAAGTAACCCTTAAGACTGAACACTTAAAGTCGTGACCCAGTATGTAACGACCCAATTTTCAGTATGTCTAGATCATACCGGAAACTGAGGGTTACCAACTTGTCTTCGTAATTATTATTTATTATTTATTATATGAGCCTGATTCGTTGTTAAGAGCGTATTTATTTAGCGAGGTGCTTTTTTTTTTTTGAAAATGTTTTGTCTAACGTTCAGAATTGATAAACAAAATCATTCATTACCAGTACAAAAATAATAACAAATAAAGCAGTTATAATCAACCACACTTATATATATCTCAAGCAGTTAACAACATTAAGTTATCCAACCTTTATTAGAGTAAAGATCTTTAGTTAGAACACTCCTAGATATAGCTAGATAATAACTATATACATATATATACATACAACATCCCAGGCCCTGGCCTATTCAAAAAGTTCCTAAGCTGGTGCCCAGGCTAGCCTAGGCTCTATACTCACCTAGTCCCTCTAAACTACTAAAGCGAGGGAAAGTACGTTTTAGGTCTTCAAAACTCAAGTTAGGTGGAATATCATCAAAAGGTGGAATATTATCTACTACTCCTCTGCACGATCATACATCGTCAAAGAGCATTTCACTAGTACTTCATTAAGTGGCCACAAAATAGTAACAACGTACGAAGGACTTAGGCTAAAATTCATAGATAAACAGGGTGTAGATGTCAGCTGGTCTCACGGTAGATACGTATAAATAGAAAATAAATCTCTCACTAGACTCAGAAGACTACCCAGAGCAGAACCCTTTTGCAGAATGATCATCAAATTTTCACCAAAATTTCAACAAAAATTACTCATATAAATCATCAATTTCAAGCACAGCCAAACCATATCATAATCACACAACTCAAACACAATTAATCAAGATTAATTTCATCAAACCCTACCTTGTTTTGCTGCTCCAAATTCAGTTATGCTCTTAGGTGGTCCTTAAGAACTTTTTCCTCCTAAATCACATCAAGAACAACTATAAATCCACAAACCCTCAATTGACCGAATCTCACTTAGCATGAAGGGATTTCTCACCTTAAACTTGCTGGAAATTAACATTTCTTGGCCCTCAAGTCAAGTTAAGCATGATTCCTAAAGAAGAACATCAAGAAAAGACATGTTTAAGCATGTTTCCTTGAAACCGAAGCAAAAGGAAGATGGTGCAGCCAATTTACCTTGATTCCAGCTTGATAAGTCATATGGTTATGTAGAGAAAGAATGGAGGATATCATTTTGGTCGAATTGGAATTATGATTTGAGTCTTAGTTCAGAAGAAATCAAGCTTTGAAGATTCGGAACTAAGAACTTTTCTCTCTTTTTCTCTCTTGAAAATTTCAGCCACAAGTAGTAAATGAACCAGCCTTGGGGGTCTTGGGGGGTGTAGGGTGAGTTGTGATTGGTTGGCTTGGAGGTGGATTAAAATAATATTAAAATATCTCAGGTATATAACTACTAAAACTAGATGTATCGGAACACTTATAAAAACATCTCTAAAAATTCTTTTCTGAGCTACTAGCATAAATGACACTAGTAACATATTTAATATGAGACTAGAACATGTATGATGAGGCATTAGCATTGCTAAAGTCATCAGAGTGTGCTGGTGCTAAGCTACACCAGTAAATTGTGAACCCGGTTAAACCAATCTCCGGTTTTTAACTAACAGACCAGGTAATCTTATAATATCATTCAAGCAACTTCTAATACTAATATAATGATAATATTATACTATTATCTTTCTTCTCTCATGAATCGAGTCCGGTTCGTCAAACAGAGACTATTTACGAAAACCAGAATCAAAACTCCTAATCGATACGGTTCAAAAACTAGGTTCTTCGTGATTGCGTTGTCGAGCTTGTCCCAAAAGAGGTTTTGGCTTAAAGATGACATAATGACAATGAGGATTGAGATGCTTGATGATACAGTAGAAGTGTTCCCTTTACTAATCTTCCAGAGAAATCCGTATCTTCAGAAAAGATCTCGCGTACTCGAAAAACGAGGTTGTTACACAATGTTGTTACAGAGTATGTCTAAGGCTTTGAGCACCACTGTTTGGGAGAAAAGCAAAGAAAAATTCAAACTTAAAAAGTTCCTCCAATTAAGTGCTTGTGATGTCTATATTTCAAGTTAAGCTTGAAAACAAAATACACAAGACACCAAATCCTAAGTTCGAATTTTGCGCACTAAGACACTATAGGATATAAATTGAACACTTCTCAAATGCATACACAGCTAACACAACCATGCTTGGTAGGCAATAATTTTACTCAGGTTTCACCGGTGTTGCCAATTTATTATGCTTGAATTTTACTCAATTCAAACAAATAAATTATCGACAAAGTTTGTATCAAAATCTTAATACGAGGAGCAGAGATGAAACTTTTGTATGAATTGTTCTTAGGATTTATAGGTTATGCTTAATGATAACAAAGGTGTAAAATGAATAATTATAGAAAGCAGAAAAAGAAAGAGAAAATGTGTATAAATTGACAATTTTTTTTATTGAGAATAAAATAATTGAATTTCTTTTAAAAGATAAAAAAAAAGATTGAATTAAAATGAATGATAGAAAATGTAGTTTCTCAATATTTACGTGGACATGTGAGTCATGTTTTTGTAAGTAAATGTGACTAAGTTATTTTGATACCAAGTCTAACCACGGTTATTTTATTTGACTACGATCTTCTTCATGTACACATTATCACTCATTTTGACTGTTAAAATCATTTCAGTTTTGACTATTAAATTTTTTTTTATACCAAATATTTAAATATCGGTGATTGCTATGGTATCTTCAATATGATGTCTAATTTGTTAAAAAAAAGAAATTGATAATATTTAATGAATTTTAAATATTTAATTTTTTACTTTAAAAAAAAAGTTAAACAATTTATATACCAAAATAGAAAACACGAAGAATTGGCTTTAAACACCGACGTTGTGTAAAATTGGTAGATAACATTTTCTTTACGGTTGCACATGGACCAGATCAGATATCACCGAAAATTCGATCCGATTCGCATTAAACTCATCGGATCAAATTCAATACTTGTGTTTTTTATACTCAGATCCGATCTCTAGATTTACGGATCGGATCGAATTTTGGATATATCTACTTAAAAATAAAAATTATTTTTAAAATTCAAAAATTCAAACTGAACCAACCAAAAAATAAGGAAAAGGTCCTAAAAATTAAAAAATTAAGAAAAACATAAAAAAATTAAATAGAACTACAGAATCATACCAAAAATTAAGAAAAACATCAAATGAATTCTCTTCTTTCATATCAAGAAGCAGAACCATAATTCAAACAATAGTATAGAAGATTGAAGAACTAAAATTTGCTAATAGTACCGAAGAAATTCAATCTAACCTAATAGTTTCTAAATTTAAAAGGGAAAAAAACTTTCAAAATTTAAACAAAAAAAAATCAAAAATCAGATGGCCAGACAAAAAAACGGCAGAAGCCAGTTGAACTAGCAGAAGAAGAAGTAAAAACCAGAAGAAGAATCAGTAGCAGAAGCCAGCGAAAGCAACCGAAGCAAAAGAAGAAACCAGAAGAATAGAGGAATGTAGACGATGGACATAGATAAGGAGATCGGTGAAACGGCAAGGAGGTAAGCGATAGGAAGCGAAGAACGTGATCGAAGAAGAGATGAGCACGACCGAGAAACATCAGCGGCGAGCAACCTTCGGCGTGGCAGCAAAGAGCATGAATGAGGATGATGGTGGTGTTCGGTGATGTTGAGACAGTGACTTGGAGTGGGAGTGAGAAAAGATTGGAACTAAGATAGTAGCGCTAAAATGCAAAGGGATTTATAGTTTATTAACTAGGTTAGATTTTAACTATATATATATCGATGCAGGTTCGATTACGGAGAAGTCAATAATCAATGATTATGCGAAGGGTCCAGCAGTTGTAGTAGCATTCCAATCTCCAGCTATGAGCCATGGAAGGGACATGTTCATCCTCAGCGAGTGAGCAAGAACCATTCTCCATGTAAAGCGTTTATTCTCTTGCTTTTTCGTTTCATCGAGTGGGCCTGCACATCACTAAAACTAAAGAGGATAAGCACCCTAACCTGATAAGAATCTCTGGAGATCTTTCCTTATATATATATATGGTGAATTCTACTATACTCTTTATAAAGTAACATGTAGTTTACCCTATGTGACGTGTCACTTTTTAATCGATTATTAGGTTAACCATGCTTAGACTATTTTATAATTAAATTAGTTTTTAAAATGGGTAATTATGTAATTTTTTAAAGTATTAAAAATTGAAACATGGCTTTTTTTCAAATCATTTTCAGAAAATGTATCTTAACTCTCTCTAATAGCTTTTGGCCTTTCGCTCCTCCCCCATTCCTTCATCCTCGTTGCGCCTCCCAAGAAACACCGCTTCGTTGATTGTAATCAAACTATAAGCCAACAGAATAACTAAAGAAAACTGATAGGGAGTTTCAAGAACGCAGAAAAGAGAGAAAACCAACCTGTCCAAGCATGGCGAAGCAGACTCTGGCCAGGGGTGACAGCAGTGACGAACGAGGACGCGACGACGAGAGACGCACCGGAGCAAGGAGACGCGACGACACAAAGTAGGGGAGCCACAGACACGATGGCGCAGTGTTGGAAACGCACCGGAACTGGCAAGACGAATCAGAGGAGCTGCCAATCGTGACTTCTGAACTTTGGAGTTCAGCCGTTCGAGACTTCAGGAGAGGCTGACTGGTGAGGAAGAGTCGTTGAGTAACACTGAGAGAGAATGAGGAAAAAGAATTTAAGATTAGGGCCACCGTTAACGTGATTTAGAAAATTAAAAAAAAATAATTTCTAATCTTATAAAAAATTATACATTTACCCCTTTTAAAAATTTAATTACAATATAATCTAAAACTATGGTTAGGATAGTAACTCAAATTAAAAGCAAATATCCAATTAAGATGTGACACATCATAGGGGATATTTTACATGTTATTTTAAGAAGGATTGGGTAGAATTCACTATTATTTATTTATTTACTTATTGTAGATAAGTGGATCGGATCTGCGGGTATCTATCTCAAATTCGTATTTCGATCCTTTTATTATGCGGATAAGATCTTATCTATAATTTTAAATTGGATACGAATAAAATACTATGAATCTGCGGATCTTATCCCATTAATGTTCAACTCTAATTTTTTTATGAAATATTATTTGATACATTTTTTTAAAACATTGTTTGATAACATTTCCTTGTGCGTATATAATTGGCAACAATATTATTCCATTTGAATATGCCTCAAGCCTAAATCATCTATGTATGGAATCCTATCACATTTCCAAGAAAAACATTATTTCATACTCATAAAGCTTTGACTTTGACTAAGTAAAAATGAAAAATTGAAAAACAAAGAAACCTCAAAAGCATCTGTGGCATTGACTTTTACAATCTAACAAGAGCCTGCCTTTTTATATAATTACGTCTTACATGTTAATAATTTAGTATACTTCACTGCATGCTTTGCTTTGACGAGAAAGTCTTATTCAAACCTTACAAGTAGTGTATATATGTAAATTTAATTTGTATAATGAATCTGTTGGTGGGTGGTATATGGAGCAAACCGGAAAAGGGGGATCGCACCACTAAAATAGCTGACTGACTATTTAATAATAACACCATAAAGTATNNAAAAAATTAATTCTCTAGCATTACTCTAATAATAATATATACTTTGACTAAAATTGTGAAATGGTTGCTAAATAAATAATGTGAGAAGTACCGCTGCAATTATATTCATCTAAATTTAGGTTTGTCATAAACATACATCATCAACAAAATTATGGAACCCGTACAACCAGAGAACTACCTTTTTTTATAAAAAAAAAATTTCAAACATATTTTTTTTTCAACCAACAAGATAAACGAGGGAAGAAGAGGAAGAAAGTGAAAGAGAAAAAAAAAATAC
>NC_029789.2:111085103-111115605 GCF_000816755.2 Arachis ipaensis
AAAAAAAGAGTTTTCTTCTAGTTTCATTGATGTATTTAAAAAGAAAAAAAAATGCTAGTGACATAACATTTTTTAACAGGGTATATGTAAAAACTGATGCTACATATACATGCTCTTTTGGTAATTAAGTTTAACTAAATTTGTTCAATTACTAATCAGTCCAATAAAAATTACTTACAACATTTAATGCGTGTAAATCACGTATTTTTTTTCTTTCTTTATTTTTTTTAATTCTTTTTCTTCTTTTTTTAAATTATTTTTTACCAATTTTTTCTCTTTCTTTTTTTCATCTTTCTTTTTACACTCTTCTTGTTTTTTACCTCTTAGCATTTTTTTAAGTTATTTTATATTTTGTTATTAATACAAAATAATTACAATTAATTTTCACATACAAGTGTTTTTGCTATACAAGTCTTACAAGTCCATATAGTCACTTATTCCTAAAACGCGCCTCTTCTGACACGTCTAGTCCACGTGCTTCTTAACAGATTTTTCAATCAACGCGCGAGAGTATATAACTTCTTTTTTCGAAAGGATTTTGTTTCCTTTTTCGAATTTCTTCTGCATTTTCTTGCATTCTCTGTTTGATCTCTTTCGTGCGTTTCTCTCTACGTTCTCCTTTGCCGTTTACGTGCGTTTCTCTCTGTGTTCTCTTTGTTTGTTTTTCTCGATTCTCATTGTTTCTGAAATCAAGCTCTGAAATCGTTAAGAAGATTATGGATGATTCAACTTTAGATTGTTAGCTGAACCACCAGAGTAAAGTGGATTTTGAATTTGAATCCAATGAAGTTCTTGAGGTGTGGTTTAATTCCAGTTAATATTTTTGTTAGTAGTTTATGATTGTGGAGCTGAATAATGTTGTGAACCTTGCCTGTGAAATTTGTTGTTCATTGTTCATTGTTTGAATTGAATATAATGTACTAGTTCTGATGAATGTTCTGCATTTTATATCAGACTTTATGGTGTAAATCAGAAATATTTGGGTGTAACGTGGGAAAGTTTGGGTGTAATTATAGGTTCTGAATTTTCATTTGATTGAGGGTGAATTGTCTTATTCTTTTAGTTGAATTGTTTTAGTTTCCGTTTGATGATGATTTATGAATATGATTTTTGTTATTTTTTATGATAGTTTTATAATTGTATTTGCATTCTATAGTTTATGCTTGTTTTAATATGGTGTATTTTAGACTTTTTGGGTATATTTTGCAGCCACTTTATGATGTTGATGAGCAGTTTGTTCCCAAGGTTAGGATGAATTTTAACACCCTTGAAGATCCTGCAAAATTCTATAAAGATTATATTTGAAAGCTGCAAGTTTTTCTACAAGAGTTCGGAGCACAAATAAGAAGGAAAACGAGATTAAGAATCAATTGATTAAACAGTGGTTATCTTGCATATCTTAGTCAGGCGAATAGAAAGATAGTTGTTGTTGTTGAATGCGCATAAACAAGAAAATAAAGAAAATAGTAAAGAATTGATGTAGAAACAATAATGAGAAATCAGTTAAGGCTTTGGAGGTGCTTTATCTTTCCGGATTAATAGTTCTTACAGACTGCTTTAACAATGAATGATTCATTCTATGGCAAATCTGTAAGTGATTAACTTCTGTCGTCTCAGCAAGTTAATCTCCTCTAATCCATATCAAATGCCATTGTTAATGGTCATTTAATATGAACGAGGATGAAGCCCATGCAATTCACGCTCCATTGATCCTACTCAAAATGTCACAGACAAGGTCAGATCTTCCGGATCGGAGAATGAAGCTCAATGTTCTAGCCTTAGCGCCACAGAAACCTCATTACCCATAACTAACGAGATTATATGTCACATATCCCAATTAGCCCAGATAAATTATTGGTTTAAGAGATGTATTCTCAAGCTTTATCTCAATATCCAAGTCAGGACTCGCAAGAACTCATGTAGAATAAGGGGTCATACTCTTGTTCCACCCCAGATTCATTAGATGAAGAACGACAATACATCATAGAATGGAATCAAACATATATTAAAATAGAGAAGTAATCATATTAATTCACATGATAAGCAGAGCTCCTAACCTTAATTAGGAAGTTTAGTTACTCATGCTTTATAGAAAAAACAAAGAAGAATGTGTAAAGTAATGTGCCTGAACCTCCCCTCCTGGGAGGCGTGCTAAATTCCTAAGTGATCTCCTCTTTATATAGTAAAAGATAAACCTAAAAGATGTTAATTTAAAATTAAAAGTTACAAGGATAAAATACAATAAGCTAAGGAGTGCTAAAATCCACTTGGGGCCCACTTGGTGAGTGTTTGGGCTGATGTTTGGCGTCCAATTTAGGTTCTGGGCATTCAACTTAGAGAGGGGGTGAATTTGGTGGCTTCTGGGCCCTGGCTAGCATTGAACTTGGATTCTGGGTGTTCAACGCTGGTCCCTGCTCCTTGGCTGGCGTTGAACGCCAGTTTTGGGCGTTCAACTTGGGGATTGCTCCTCTTTGGGCGTTGAACTCCAGAAGTGGACGTTAAATGCCTATTTTGGGCAGTGATTCTGGAAGATAAGAATAGACTATTATATATTGCTGAAAAGCTCTGAAAGTTAGCTTTCCAATGCCATTGAGATCACATCAATTGGACCTTTGTAACTCGAGATATGCTCGTTAGAATGCACGAAGGTCAAGATTTGACAACATCTGTTATCCTTTCTTCGTCCTTGATCAAGACTTCGCCAAAATTGCCCAAAAACATCTAAAATCATAGGAAAAACACAAAAACTCAAAGTAGCATCCAAATAGAAATTTTTGCACTAAAACATACTAAAACTTAATAAAATATAAATAAAATATAAATAAAATGCTAAGAAAATGCAATGAAAAAGCATATAAGATATCCATTTATCACAACACCAAACGTAAACTGTTACTTGTCCCCAAGCAACCAAAATAAGATAGGACTAAAGACGAAAAAAATAATTAAGGTTTTTGAGTAGTCAATGAAGCTCAGTTCCAATTATTGAATGGGGCTATTGGTTCTTTATTTTTGAATAGCTTCGGCATCTCACTTTCTTTTGAAGTTTAGAAATATTGGCATCCCTTAGAACTAGAATCTGGATGATATTATTGATTCTCTTCTTTTTGTTTTTCCTGATTCTTGACCATAGCTTTTTCTTTTGGTGCTTTACACCCTTTGAGCCTAACTGTGACTCTAAGCGTTTTGTTTTCAAGTATTACCACCAGATACATAAACACCACAAGCACTTAACTGGGAGAACCCTTTGGATTCGAATTTAGCTTTGCTTAAATTCCCAGATAGTGGTGCTCAGAGTTCTTAAACATACTCTTTATTGCATTGGATCACGACCTTAAATATTCAGTCTCAAGATTTTCTTAACACCTTTACACCACAAGCATGTAGTTAGGGATAGCAACTCATTTGAGCTTTTTAGGCCAATTTTGACCATCCTAACCATTGATGATCAAAACCTTATACCCTTGTTCTGTCGATTTTTCTTCTATTATTTTGAAAATAATTTTTTTTGCTGTTTCTTTTGCTTCAAGAATCAATCTTTTTTATTTTTCAGAGAATCAATAATACTTCTCTAAATTCACTGTTCTTCAAGAGCCAATATGCTCAATTCCAATGTCAAATATGCACAGTTAATTCATACATTCAAAAAATAAAGGTAAGGCCACCACATCAAAGTAATCAGAATAACTCATAATATATAACTCGAAATCTGATGCATTTTACTACTTCTTTTTCAAAAAATTTTTTTTAATCTTAGTGGACAATTCATGAGACATCTTTAACCACAAAAATTTTGAAAGTAAAACTAGTAAAGCAAAATCCTAAGAGTGATCATGCAAAAGCTTGAATAGAAAGCAGAAAATAAAATAAAATACTAAAAAATAGAAAGAAAGGGGGGGATGAAACTCAACCACCTCAGTGCTGATGGTTGCTCAGGTTGTGCTCTTCTGTGAAGATGATTCACCTCCCTTTGGTGCCATCGATGATAATATACACCTAGAGCTCACTCTGCAACACAAAACTTAAAAAGTTTGCTTGTCCCCAAGCAAAGAAAACTTGGTCCTTTCTGTTCCCTTATGGGCGTTGAACGCCCAAGGTCTCTTCCCCCTGCTGGCGTTGAACGTAAGGGGCACCCTCCAAGGTGTTCTGTTTCTCTCCTACGCATTCCTATTTTTGTTCTAAGTGCTATACATGATCACAAACGTTAGAAAAAGAGGAAAACTATGAAAAATAATAGAAAATAAAATAATATGAAATCAAACTACAATAACAGAAAGAAAATAGAAAAGAAGAAAATGCTATAGGATACTTATGGTTGGGTTGCCTCCCAACAAGCGCTTCTTTAATGTCATTAGCTTGACACTTGATTGTTGAATTTTATTCCTCTTCTTTCAGTTGGTTAAAAGAAATGATTCCAGGGGAGAAGAGGAGAAGATTAGTGCCCTCAGATTTGAATTCCTCTTAACAAGCTTTCTGATATTGTTATTAGCTTGATTCTCCTTGCTTATTAGGGTAGGGGTTGGATTGCTTCTGGATGACCTTTTCTTTTTCATGGATATCATCTTTTGTTTCTTGGTCACAATTCCCTTTTCAGTACATTCCTTGATCATCTCTACCACTCTGAATTTAGGATTTGGGTGTTGTGTGATGGGTGGAGTGCTCCCTTCATCAAGAACCTCTTGAATTGGTGGTTCAGTGAACGCACACTCTATGTAGCTCTCTACTTCATTGGAGTATAAATTTCCATAATTGTCTTCCTCCCTTACAATCTCCTTTGTTCGTGCATCTCCTTCTTTTTCCATGTGTGAGGGTGGAGAACTCTCTAATTCACTGGGGTATGGACTACTTTGAATGATTCCCTCACATTCTTTTACAGGAATTTGCATTGCTTTTCTTGTGAGGGAGTTTGCTTGTTCCTCTGTCCAGCGCTTGGTAATCACCTCCACGTGCCCCTCTACATTCTTGACACTCATTCTCATATCATGTATGCAACTTTGAGCGGCATCCCTTAATTTTTTCATAGTAAGCTCTAAAGTTGATAGTTCTGAATAAGGAGATGATGATTCTTGATATGAATAATGAGATGATGGTTCTTGATATGAGTAGAAGGAGCATGGTTCTTGGTATGGATAGAGAGATGGTGATTCTTGGTATGAGTAAGCAGGGGATGAGGATGGAAATTTTTGCAAATTTTCTCTGTTATTTGCTCCAGTTCTTGGCAAGCAAGATCCTGATATGAATAGGGAGCATTGACGTTTCCTTGGTCTTGGCTTTCCCAACCAAAGTCCGGATAATTCCTCCATCCATAGTAATTTGAATCACTCCTTAGATGTGAGTAGTAACCCATGTAATCCCTCTCCGTGATTGTTTCTCAACACAAAACACCAAACAAAATTTAATACACCAGGTGGTAAACAAAAAAGCAAGAAAATTTTTTTCTTTTTTTTTAAATTCGAAAATAAATAAAAAATTGAAAGAAATAATTAAAAATTTCGTAAAATTAAATAAAAAATAAGAAAAAAGGGGCTTAAAATTTTTCAAAATTCAAAAAGAAAGAAAGAAAGAAAAACTAAAGAAACTCTAAACTATAAAATTAAAACAAGATAAAAAAATTAATTAAAAAGATTTGAAGATAAAGATAGAAGATTTGATTTTAAAATTCTTTTCGAAAATTAGAAAGAAAAAGTCAGTTAAAGATTTTGAAATTCAAAAATTAGAAAGAAAAAGTCAAGAGAAGGAAACAAGATAAGATAAAATTTGAAAATTTAAAGATTTTGAAATTAAGATTTAAAAGAAAGAAAGATTAAAGAAACACCAAACTTAATAAGATAACTTCAAACAATTAATTAAAAAGATTTTAAAAATAAAGATAGAACAGTTGTTGAAGATTTTCGAAAATTTTAAAGAGAAAAGATTAAATAAAGATTTTGATATTCAAAATTAAAAGAAAGAAAGATTAAAGACAAACTAAACTTTTAAAATTTTGAATTCAAAATAAAAGTAGGATAACAAGATTTTAAAATCAAAGTAAAAGATCAAAACATTAGGAAAGATAAACAAGATAAGATTTGAAAATTTAGAAATCACTAACAAGAAACACCAAACTTAAAATTTGAATTTAAATAAAGATACGATAAAAATGCAAGAATTAACTTTAAAAGTTTTCGAAATTTAAAATTTAAAAAGAAAGGGTTTTAAAAATTTTGAAATTCAAAAAGAAGAAAAACTAAGAAGACACCAATTTTAAAATTTGAATTTAAATAAAGATAAGATACTGATTTAATTTAAAGATTTTCGAAAATTTCAAAGAAAAGGTATTTTTTTTAAATTTTGAAAATGAAAAAGAAAACACTAAAGGAACACCAAACTTAAAAATTTTAAAATCAAATGACACTAAATTCGAAAAAAAATTGAGAGAGAAACACTAAAATACACCAAACATAAAATTTGAAGATCAAAAATTAAGAAAAATAGAAAAAATAAGGACCGAAAATTAAAAAGATAAATAATTAAACAAAAGCTAGTAAAAATACCTGATCTAAGTAACAAGATAACCGGTAGTTTGTTAATCACAAACAATCCACGGCAACGGCACCAAAAACTTGATGCGCGAAATTGAACTCGCACAACTTTACCGGTAAGTGCACCAGGTCGTCCAAGTAATACCTCAGGTAAGTGAGTGTCAATCTCACAAGGATTGTTGGATTGAGCAAGCAGTAGTTATCCTGCAGATCTTAGTCAGGCGAATAGAAAGATAGTTGTTGTTGAATGTGCATAAACAAGAAAATAAAGAAAATAGTAAAGAATTGATGTAGAAACAATAATGAGAAATCAGTTAAGGCTTTGGAGGTGTTTTATCTTTCCGGATTAATACTTCTTACAGACTACTTTAACAATGAATGATTCATTCTATGGCGGCAAAGCTGTAAGTGATTAACTCCTGTCGTCTCAGCAAGTTAATCTCCTCTAATCCATATCAAATGCCATTGTCAATGGTCATTTAATATGAATGAGGATGAAGCCCATCCAATTCACTCTCCTTTGATCCTGCTCAAAACGCCACACAAGGTCAGATCTTCCAGATCGAAAAATGAAGCTCAATGTTCTAGCCTTAGCGCCACGGAAACCTCATTACCCATAACTAACGAGATTATATGTCACATATCCCAATTAGCCCAGATTAATTATTGGTTTAGGACTCGCAAGAATTCATGTAGAATAAGGGATCATACTCTCGTTCCACCCCAGATTCATTAGTTGAAGAACGACAATATATCGTAGAATGGAATCAAACATATATTAAAATAGAGAAATAATCATATTAATCCACAGGATAAACAAACCTCCTAACCTTAACCAGGGAGTTTAGTTACTCATGCTTTATAGAGAAAACAAAGAAGGTGTAAAGTAATGTGCCTGATCCTCCCTTTCTAGGAGGCGTGCTTAATTCCTAGGTGATCTCCTCTTTAAATAGTAAAAGCTAAACCTAAAAGATGCTAATTTAAAATTAAAAGTTACAAGGATAAAATGAAATAAGTTAAGGAGTGCTAAAATCCACTTTCCAATTTAGGTTCTGGGCATTCAACTTGGAGAGGGGGTGAATTTGATGGCTTCTGGTCCCTGGCTGGCGTTGAACTTGGATTCTGCGCGTTCAACATTGGTCCCTGCTCCCTGGCTGGCGTTGAACGCCAGTTTTGGGCATTCAACTTGGGGGCTTGCTCCTTTTTAGGCGTTGAACTCCAGAAGTGGACGTTCAATGCCCGTTTTGGGCAGTGATTCTGGAAGAGAAATATAAAGTATTATATATTGTTGGAAATCTCTAAAAGTTAACTTTTCAATTCCGTTGAGACCGCATGAAGTGGACCTCTGTAACTCGAGATATGCTCGTTGGAATGCACGGAGGTCAGGATTTGACAGCATCTGCTATCCTTTCTTCGTCCTTGAATAAGACTTTGCCAAAATTGCCCAAAAATCTCCTAATATCATAGGAAAAACTCAAAAACTCAAAGTAGCATCTAAAAGGAATTTTTTCACCACAACATACTAAAACTTAATAAAATATAAATAAAATATAAATAAAATGCTAAGAAAATGCAATGAAAAAGCGTATAAGATATTCACTTATCAATGTGTCTTTTGTAGGTGTTCTAATTTGATGTGTTCATTCACGTCGATGTATAGTTCCTTGAAAGAATCGATCAGTGACAGAAGAGGAGATGCTATAACACTACAAGAAATAGTGTAATTAGCGACGTCAAAAATCGACGGTTAAGTTTTCCATTGATATTTTTTTACGGCTTGTCATCAATAAAATGAAAAATGGATGATTAAAAATAAAATATTAAAATCGACGACAATGTCTTCTATTATTTTGACAATTTTTTAACACCTTGCTACTATTGTCACATTACCGATGAAATAGGGGTTGAAGAATTTTTTTTTTTAAAAATCGACGGACTGGTTGTCTATTTTAATAATTAAAATATCGATAGTTTTTGTCGTCGATAAATTTAGATGACAGAGATTTCTTTCCTAAATTGAATGAATGGTATAGATTTATTATATAAAACAGACTAATAGAATGTTAGTTTTTATTTTAACTAAAATTGACAAAATAGCCGTCGATTTTTATCAACAAAAAACTACTCCCGCGTTTGCTTCCCACATCCCTACTCATTTCACTGATTTTCCCATAATTTGACCCCCAGATCTTTAGAGAATAAAAGTCTTGAGTGACGCTTCTTCTCCTCTAATGCCCGAGAGTAGAGACCAGAACGGAGTCACAAAGAGAGGCAAAGAGCAGAGCTTCTTCTTCTCCGACTCCTGAGAAAGCTCACCGTCCTCCGTCTAAGAGCAGAGCTGCTTCTTCTTCTTCTTCTTCTTCATCTCCTCTGCCAATCCCACCGCCACGCCATCCTCATCATGTAAGTTCCTTTCTCTCTCTCTCTCTCTCTCTCTCTCTCTCTCTCTCTCTCTCTTCTCTCTCTCTCACTCTATCACATTGTGATTTGTGAATCTGCATGTAAGTTCTTCTTCTTCCACAGACTCATCATTTCAACGTCTTTGCCGGTCGCCATTGCTGTGAGCCAGTCGCCATAGCATGTCGCTGTCATAACTTCTTGTAAGTTCCTCTCTGTCTCTCTCTCTCATTATTATATTTATTTTTATAATTTTTGTATCTACTATTTTCATCATGAAATTCTGAAGTTGCTGTTTGTTAAACCTAATTAGCATAGTCAAATAGGAAACCACAGAAGAGAGAAAAGGAGAATTTGGTTCCTAATTAATTCTCACCATCAATGATGGAGGTTTCAGGTGCCGTTCTAAGGAATGTCACGTGCCCTTCCTTTTCTATGCACGTGAGTTCCAGTGGTGGTGGTGGTTGTGTTATGGTGAAGGTGAGGATGAAAAAAAAGGCGGTGGTACATTGTTGCTGCGGGTTCTGTGATTCAGGGCATGTGCAGTATTACAGGGACGAGAAGAAGAAGGAGAAGGGAACCACTATGTTGAGCGCAAAGAAAAGCTCAAGATGCTGAAGAAACGTGTCCTTTTCGATGATCTTCAAGGAAACCTAACTTTGGTAATTTAATTATTTTTACATCTTGTTACTATTTGGACTAATGATATAGTTGCATAGGGTTGAAATCAAATTTAACAAGTTTAGAATAATGTATTTGAACATGCGATTCCATTGATTATTTGGTGAATTTAGTTACATCATGATAAATGCAAGTTATTGTTGCTGGCCTTTAAAATGATTGGCAGAGTCTCAAGTTTTGTTCAATGGAAAATTTTGATAGGATTCCTATTTGATTTGACATTTGTTTTGGTGAATTTATGATCTAGATTTAATAACCTTGTGTAGAATCTTCATATCCTGTAATATGCTTGCTCCATATTCCATATTTTCTGATTCTTCCCTACAGCTGCTTTGGTTTTACCCGCTATATGTCTTTAGCATGGTTCTAAGCACCATTGGTAACATTCTCTTTCTAATCATCTTCTTATGTCAGAATCTTCATTGTTGATGAAGATCTACACTTTTGTAAATTAAGTACATTGATAATGCTAGGGTTTGGTTGGTTACATAGGAAGGTGCTTCAAGTCATGTTTGAGTTTGTCTTAAAAATTAGACTTTCTAATAATGCTATCAGGTATTAGGACTTAGGAAGCTTGAAGTTGAAAACATCTTGTGGCCTTTAACATGTTTTTCCCATATTTATTCAATGAAATAGCATGGTTTTGTAATTCTCCCTTGAATTGTGCTTAAGTGTAAAAACATGCTTTTTAGGCCCTTAAATTGGTGATTTTATCTCACTTTAATTCCATTCGATGCCTTGATGTGTTTGATGAGTGATTTCAGGTTCATAAGGCAAGTATTAGATGGAAGAAATGAGGAGAAAAGCATACAAAGTGGAGAATGCATGAAGAAACAAGAATTGGGAATGCATTGATGGGCGCACACGCGCAGTAGGCGCGCGCGCACAGAAGTGGTTTCGCATAGAGATGCGCACGTGTACATGACGCGTACGCGCGGATGAAGAAACAGCCAATCGACGCGCACGCGCACATGGCGCATACACGCCGATACTCTCACGTGACCCACTTAAAGGAAAAATGCTGGGGGCAATTTTTGAGCTACCTAGACCCAAACCCAACTTGTTTCTGAGTGTATATCATGCAGAATTGAAGTCCAAGCTAGGGGGAAGCAATTAGTTAGTCAACATGAGCCTTTAGTTAGTTTTCTAGAGACAGAAGCTCCCTCTTCTCTCTAGAATTAGGTTAGGATTAGGTTAAATTGTCTAGGATCTTGAATTAATTACTTGATTTCATCTTGTTTCTTTTACAATTTCTCATTTCTACATCTTGATTTTCTTAGTTGTAATGTTAATTTCTCTTTTATGTTTCTTTTGTAATGATGAACCCATGTTGGATTTGATTTACATTTAATGCAATTTGATGTTGATGTTTCTTTTTATTGATGAATTGAGTTGTGAACTTACTCTCCTTGCAATTGGTAGTTGTTAGATTTTACTATTTCTTGCAATTTATTACGCTTTCCTTATACACCCACCAAGTGTTTGACAAAATGCTTGGTTGGGCTTTAGAGTAGACTTTGAGCATTCTTGGCTTGGAAAGAGTAATTAGGCAATCTTGAGTCATAAAAACCCAACCTATGTTGGTGATCTAGAGTTGTTAGTTAATATCATTTCCATTGACTCTAATCTCTTGCTAATCCCATTAATGAGTTAATTAGGACACTTGGATTGAGATTAGCTAGTCTTGTTAAACTTTCTCTCATGAAAGATAACCTATATCTTCTTCCATCATTGGGGATGACGTGATGAGATAAATTCTTGTTTATTATTGTGACATGATTAACTAATCTTGTTTGACATTCTCCTTATGTGAAGATGACATGATACATTCTTTCATTTGTTGGAGTTGACTAAATAAGATGAATTGATCATTGCATGACTAGGATAGAAAGCCTATGTTCTCAACCCTTGCCATGAATGTCTCACCTTATTAATTGCTTTCTTTAATTGCTTGCTCGATTTACCTTTCTTGCACATTTAATTTCTTGCCCTTTATCAATCAAAACCCCTTGCCCCCTTCATAGCTAATAAGCATACACTTTATTGCAATTCCTTGTGAGACGACCCGGAGTTTAAATACTTCGGTTAATTTTCATTCGGGGTTTGTACTTGTGACAACTCAAATTTTTGATTGGGAGGATTGTTTGTTGGTATAGAATTATACTTGCAACGAAAATTCATTTATTTGAGGAATTTCTTTACCATCACAATAATCCAACTCATCAAAATGGCGCCGTTGCCAGGGATTTGCAATGGTGCTATGTTATTGGCTATTGTATATATTGTGAATGGTTTGATTTTTAATTTGTTGTTGGATTTTGCTAGTTGTAGGATTTAGTTTTCTTTATTTCTTGTTAGCCTTTGTTTTTATTTTCTCTTTCACCATGAATTCTCATCACCTTGTCTATGAGTGTGGTTTAAACTATGTTGTAGGAAATGGAAGCTTCAATGAGGGTGTGCATCAAGGATTTGGAAATCAAAGATGGGAGGAGCCCCAAGCTTATGGACAACCTTCTTGGCAACAATCCCCTTCGAATTCTTATGGGTATAATCTTAATCCTTATGCATACTAACCTAATGTGTGTGATGACCCTCATTGTGGTTGCCAACCACAACCATCATATGCATATGAACCCCCTCCTCAACATAGCCCCCCACCACACTCACAAGCCTTCTACCACCATCCACCTCCATATGATCCCAACCCATATCCAACATTCCAACACCAATACGCCCAAGAACCGCAAAGTCCACACACACCACCTCAAGGATTTCACCAATATAAACCACCTTCCAATTACAACAACCTTTCCTCAAATAATGAACCCTCTCTTCTACCACCACCTCCCGATGAAATCCTCATGTTAGAACTGAGAGACCTTGAATCTCGTATCTTAAGGCAACACGAGGAGGATGAAAATAAGTTTAAGGAGTTAAGAGCAAGGATGGCTAGCATGGTAGAAGCCGTAAGTCACCTAACATCCCACCTAAGCTCATGCATCCTAAGTACTTCCATTATTGAATGTGGAGAAACAATCAAGGAGCCTAGTGAGGGAGTGAACTTGAAGCTCCATGGTGAAGAAGAGGAGTTAAAGCAAGAAGTGCAACAAGAGGAAGAGGTAGAAATTAGTGAACGAAAGGAAGTAGTGGGTGGATGTTTGGGATATGTTGAGCACATAAAGAAATCTCAAATTGAAGAGCCCTCTTCCAAGGAGTTTGGAAGAGATGTTACAGAGGAGAGTAATGTTGCGGAAGTGGATAGAGAGTTGAAGAAAATTGATCAAGAAGTGGATTCCATCATTAGTGATTTCTTGTCCACATCGATCAATCCCCTTGATGATCTTGTTAAGCCATCTCCCAGTGGACTAGAAAGCAATGTTGAGGAGGATGTGCAACCTCCAAGGCCTATTGTGAGTGAAGAATTGGAAGAAGTGTTCCAAGCAGCAAGCTCCCTTATATACGATGATTCTGCATCAACATATGATCCTTTCGAGTTTGAAGAGTCCTTCCCCAATATGCTTAGACTTGATGATGAGGTAGACTTCACTAGACCTCCTATCTATGATGAGAGTGATGGGGAAGAAATAGAAGAAATTGGTGAAGAAGAATGTAAACTTGAGGAAGTTTGGCAAAAGAAAAAACTTGAAAAAACCTTGCCAAGTGGTGGAAGCCTCTAGAAGAGGATGGACAGGAGTGGAGCGTGCTTTATCAAGATCATTAGGAACTTCTCCACCTAGGTTGTCATCAAATCCTTCGTTTGAGTGGGTAAAACTTCTAACTCTCAACCTCATTATCCCACTTGAATTTGGTTTGCTTGAAACGGATGGCCAACTTAGGGCGCTTTGTGGAATTAAGCGAAAAAGGAGGATGTTTAGTGGTTGGCGTTGTAAATCGAGATTCATTATGGTTGGAAGCTCAGAATTGAGGAGTATGGATTGTTGTAGTGCTCGATTAAATGGGTCTAGGAGGGTAGTTTGGTGCTTTCATGAGAATTCGGCTTTCTTGTCACCCGTATGGAATCAAGGTGATCAATTCGAAGATAGGTGTGAAGATAAGATATGAGACCCTGGATCACAACATGAAAACCAATTTTGGGAGCTCATATCTTGGAAGGAACCTCACCCAAGCTTGGTGAAGATGGTTGAAACTTCTGACGACCAATTGAAGGACAAGCACTCTTGGAGGTTCAAGGATGGATACAAACATAAGCCACCTTGACAAGGAGCCTCCCAAATGTCCAACTTAAGGACTTAAACTAAAAGTGCTTGGTGGGAGACACCCCACCATGGTAAACTCTTTCCATTCTCTTGTAGATATAATGAATGAATGAATTGGGTTCCATTGTATATAGCTTCCTTACCCCCTTAGTATATTTTGCCCTGCTTGCTAAGTTGTTTATACACTCTATGCCTTAATAAGGGATGATTCTTTGAATTTGGGTTTTTGCTTAGATTGCAAGTTTCCTCAATTTATTTGAAAAATCTCCAAAAATTCAAAAATATGTTTGATTTTTCATTTTAGTTGGTTTTGGAGTCCTAGAGGAGGTTGGGAGGATTATGAGCTCTTCTTGGTACTTATAAAAAAAAGCCACGCGCAAGCGCACAGTGCGCGCACGCGCCGGCTGTGCATTTCGCACTTTCAGGGCCAAGGACCAGAGAGTTGTGCCACTTTTGGGCCAACTTTGGGCCTTAAGCCACGCGGATGCGTACATGGCGCGTCCGCTTCCCTTTGTATTCTCCTACCCACGCGTAGGCGCACCTGGCGCCTCCGCGTCCCATCATCCATGTGCAAGCGCACAGTGCACGCGCGCGTCGATGCGTTTTTGCATCACCCAGGCCAAAGAGCCGAGAGTTATGCCAACTCTGGGCCACTTTTGTGTCTCTAGCCCAGCTCACCCACGTGGACGCGCACTGTATGCGTCCGCACCCATTTTCACGTCTCCCATCCACACGCGGGCCCATATGACGCTCCCGTGCTACTCCCTTATTCTCCCACCCACGCGGACGCGCACGGTGCGCGCTCGTGTGGATTCAAAATTTTACTTACCCCAGGGACGCGAAAGCCCTAGCATTTGCGCACCCTCACTCCTTCTCCCAACGTCTCTCCCTTTTCTCCTTCTTCCTCCTTCACCATCATCTTCTCTACAACCAACCACCCAGCCACCTCCGGCGACCACATTCCGCCGCCCCAATTGCCGCACAACCCTCTCTTCCTTCCCTTCCTCCTTCTTTCTCTCTTCCTCCATTTCCCACTCACCCCAACTCCACTGCCATCAACCACCGTGACCCCCATTGTCTCCGACAAGCCTTCACCGCGACATCAACCTTCGTCCAACACATTTCCCCTCTATCTTCCTCTCTCCATTAACCTTCTGCCCTGTCCGTTCTCTGCCCCCCCAGGTCTCTGCTTTTCCCCTGTTTTATTTCAATTCGTTACTATAGCTAATTAGTAATTTTTGTTAACTTAGTTTAGTTAGAAATGCATGTAAGTTATTAGGTGGTTAGAGAATCTGAGCTGGATAGTGGATTTAGGTTTGTTTTGAATAATGCTATTGTTTGGGATGTTGCTGTTCTATTGATTTTCCTGCCTTGTGTGTTGCTGTATGGTTTGCTCCTGTGCTAATTTGGCTTGTTTGATGCTGCTGCATACTGGTTTATTGCTAATTTGTAAGTTGTCTTTACTGCTGTTTTGTCCCATTTTGAACTCAATCACTTGAATCAAGATACTTAGTTGTTCAAATTCATGTTGAATGCTTGTGATTGGCCGATGAATTCAAGAAAAAGAATGCTGCTGGATTGTTCCCTGTTGATGTTCCGATTTGAGCCTAATCATTGAATTCAATCTGGTTTAAAGTGTTCGAATTCAAATTGCTTGCTTATTGAATGATTCATTGTCGATGGAGTGATACTGTTCTTCTTGAATTCAAATTGAATTGTCAATTGCTCCACTTCAAGCTTCCGTTTTGTTCTTGCTTCAAGACCATATTGTTGCTGAATTCCTGTTTCATTTTGTTCTGGTGCTGTGTTGTAAGCCAGTATTCTGTACATTGTTTAAAGAAAGAATGTTGTCGTTGCTAACTAGTTTGGTTTAATTTGCTTTTTGATGTTTAGTTGCTGAAGGATTGGCTTATTTCTTTGGATTCATATGAATTCAGACGTGATTTTTTGTGTTTTTACTAGTTAATGAATTCATATGAAATCTGAATTGATTGATTGAAATTGGAAAATAGACAATTTACTACTGAAATGCTGCTGGATTTTTCCTAACTATGTTTTATGAAATAACATTGTTTTATTTGGTGCAACAAGCTTCTATTTGACGAAAATTCTGTGTCAATAGAATTTTGTTTGCTAAATGATTTTGGAAACTCCTCAAGAACTTGTTTACAAGTTTTGGTCATGCTTATCATACTCTTTGCTTGTTTATAATTCTGGTTTACTTCTATGCATTGAATAGTTTGAGTGAATTTTCAGATTGACCATAACTTGAAACTCTTTTAAGATTTTTGAGCCTTTTTTGCATAAACTCACAAGATTGAAAGTTTTAAATCCATGTGGATGAATTGGTTTGTTCTATTCATACCTAATTCACATTAAGTCACAGAGATCATGAGGTTTTCCATTCTTGTTTAAACTTGTGACTTTTATGCCTCGTTGGATTTGGTGTTGAATGTTTCTTGGTTAACTTGTTTTTCCATATTTTGACGTTACCAACACCAATTAAGACGAGCCTAGTGACCTTTACATTGATTGATGATTTGATCCCCATATACATGCTCTTGTGCAAAGTTTCATATTTCATCATTAATGACTAAATGTCCCTCATGATTTTGAGTGTGCTTACAACATACTTTGTGATTTTCTTTTGAATTGAGCCAAGAACCGTCGTACCACTAATCTTTGAACCATTTTTCTAACTTCTAACTTATTTAACCAACTAACTTCTCTTTTGGTTTTTGATGAGCGGATAATTTATACGCTTTTTGGCATTGTTTTTACATAGTTTTTAGTATATTTTTATTACTTTTTATTATATTTTTATTAGTTTTTAAATTAAAATCACATTTCTGGACTTTACTATGAGTTTGTGTGTTTTTCTATGATTTCAGGTATTTTCTGGCTGAAATTGAGGGACCTAAGCAAAAATCTGATTCAGAGGCTGAAAAAGGACTGCAGATGCTGTTGGATTCTGACCTTCCTGCACTCGAAGTAGATTTTCTGGAGATACAGAAGCTCAATTGGCACGCTCTCAATTGCGTTGGAAAGTAGACATCCTGGGCTTTCCAGAAATATATAATAGTCTATACTTTGTCCGAGATTTGATGGCCCAAACTGGCGTTCAAAGTCAGCCCAAGGAATTCTGGCGTAAAACACCAGAACTGGCATAAAAGCTGGAGTTAAATGCCCAAACTGGCACCAAAGCTGGCGCTTGACTCCAAGAAAAGTCTCTGTGAAAGCTTCAATGCTCAGCCCAAGCACACATCAAGTGGGCTCCGAAAGTGAATTTCTGCATCATTTACTTATTTCTGTAAATCCTAGGTTACTAGTTCATTATAAATAGGACCTTTTACTATTGTATTTTCATCTTTCTTTAGATCATTTTTGAGACTATCTTTGTATCACTTTTGATTTGTTGATCACGTTTTGGGGGCTTGCCATTCGGCCATGCCTGGACCTTCATCAGTTTTGTATTTTCAACGGTGGAGTTTCTACACCCCATAGATTAAGGTGTGGAGCTCTGCTGTTCCTCATGAATTTATGCAAAGTACTATTATTTTTCTATTCAATTCAAGCTTATTCTTATTCTAAGATATTCCCTCACACTTTAACCTGATGAATGTGATGATCCGTGACACTCATCATCATTCTTGCCTATGAACGCGTGCCTGACAACCACTTCCGTTCTATCTGCAATAGCTTGAGTGTGTATCTCTTGGCCTCCTGGTTCACGACGCATGGTTGCCTCTCCTGACAACAGAGCCCTCCATTCCGTGAGATCAGAGTCTTCGTGGTATAAGCTAGAATCAATTGGCAGCATTCTTGAGATCCGAAAAGTCTAAACATTGTCTGTGGTATTTCGTGTAGGATCTGGGATGGGATGACTATGACGAGCTTCAAACTCATGAGTGTTGGGCGTAGTGACAGACGCAAAAGGATCAATGGATCCTATTCCAACATGAGTGAGAACCGACAGATGATTAGCCATACGGTGACAGCACAGATGGACCATTTTCACTGAGAGGACGGACGGTAGCCATTGACAACGGTGATCCCCCAACATACAGCTTGCCATGGAAGGGAGTACGCATGATTGAATGAAGGCAATAGGAAAGCAGAGGTTCAGAAGGAACAAAGCATCTTCGTACGCTTATCTGAAATCCTACCAATGAATTACATAAGTATTTCTATCTTATTTTCTGTTTTACTTATATCTAATTATCGAAACCTCATAACTATTTGAATTCGCCTGACTGAGATTTACAAAGATGACTGATAAACCATTATTTTATGATTTATATTGTGTTTAATTGAGTGGTTTTATCAAGTCTTTACCTACTTATTCATATAGATTGCATGAATTTTATAATTCCCTCCTAGTAATGTTTATGGTTGAAAACTTGCTTTCCAGAAACCTTTAATTAGTACATTTTAACTCTCCTTTATACCACTCGATGCCGTGATCTATGTGTTAAGTGTCTCAGACTTCATAGGGCAGGAATGGCTTGGAGAATGAAGAGGAAGCTTGCAGAAATGGAAGGAACACAAGAAACTAAGGAGATGACCAGCGACACTAACGCAATCGTATGGCTCACGCGAGCGCGTGAAATGAAGAAATCGCACCCATGCGAACGCGTGGCCCTACAAAATCGATGTAAAGAGGTGTATGGCAGAGAGTTATGATGGAGTGGGGCTGGAATGGTGCTGGAAGCACAAGCCCTATCACGCGAACGCGTGCCCCACGCGTCCGTGTCGTTTTGAATATATGGCCATTCACGCGACCGCGTCACCCTAAATTTTGGCAATGAGAGTATGAAACAGAGAGTTGTGCGTACGCGTGGCTGCCCTCGTGCCAATGTCACAAATCATTCCACGCGAATGCGTCCCTGACGCGTCCGCGTCACTTGAAAATAGCCCAACCCACGTAAACGCGTGCCCCACGCGTCTGCGTCGCATGCAACGCACAGTTTATCCAGATCAGCGCCAGAATTCCTATCTTTTCTTCTCCAATCCTACTTATCTTTCTATTATCATTCTTTCTTCTTTCTTATATCTTTTCTTATTCTTTCTTCCTCCTTTCTTACTTTCTTTTTCTTCTTTTCCTTAACCTCTCATCCTTATTTTCTTTCATTTTATTTTACTTGATTTATTTGCATTCATTGCATTTCAATCTCGTGCATATTTTATTTTCTTTTCTAAGTTTATTATTTTACCATTGGTGTTAAATGTTCTTAGTTAACCGTTGTATCTTTTCTGATATTATTTTGGTGCTTAGTGACTTATTTTACACTGTTAAGTAATATTATTTAAGTCAATGCTAATCTTTTATGATACTTGCATTACTTTTGCATTGACCTGAGTTTATACTGTCTTTTATTACCTACTATCTCTTCCCCATTGTTGCAATTTGTGCACTATTGATATGCCATTTGCTCTACTGTTTTCTCACTTGCATGTTGTAGCTACCATGTAATTGAGACCTTTATTATTTGGCATTAACACCTATATTTTATTTGTTTTCTATCTTTGTTTCTGGGTTACTTTTCTTCTTTTCCTCTTCTTTCAGGATGGCCACCGGAAAAGAAAAGGAAAAGAACTTCTATATGGAGCGACAGACAAGTCCACCTGCACAATCTTTGGAGAAAAGCATCAGTTGAAACAACCCGTCCACTTGCACATCTTAGCATGCACCGAGGACGGTGCAATCTTTAAGTGTGGGGAGGTCGATACCGACTTCTGTGGGTTAGTTATTTCCTTCTCAACACCAATGTTTTATTTTCTTTGTTAGTTCATTGTTGCATTTGCATGTTTGCTTGATTTTGTGCATATTTTACCACTACTTGGTTAAAGTAATATTTTTCTTTTCAAGAAATCTTTTATAGCATTTCACTAATTTGAACCAAAATTTTTATTGAACCTGTTTGAAGGAATATTATTTTGGAACATGGTTTAGAGCTCGAACACATAAAACCAGTGAGATTTTGAGCCTATTTGATTGGTTGCATTTTACCAACCAATATTTTATTTTTGGTGTGTGTTTTTCTCTCTAAAATTGTAATCTTTGTCTTGCTTAATTCTATATTTCCATTATTTGATGTATGCATGCACTTATATGATTGAGGCCTTTGTTTCACTGAGCTTACATACCCATATGGCCTTACCCTTTCATTATCCCTTGCAAACCAATTTTGAGCATATTATACCAATTTGTTCTTTATTTTAACACATCATTAACTCTAAGCGAAAAACAATAATGTCCTTAATTTGAATCCTTGGTTAGCTTAGACTAGTGAGAGTGTTCATGATTAAAGTGAGGAAATTGGGTTTGGAAATATTTGGTTTGAGAATTGAGTATGTTAGAATTTTCTGAAAATGTGAAAGAAATGTTTAGGACATGTTCATGCATTCAATAATTTAATCATATGCATTGAAAAAAAAAAGAAAAGAAGAAAAAGAGAAAAAGAAAAGAAAAAGAGCAAATAAGTAAAAGGGGACAAAATGCCCCAAAGTAAATGGTGAAAGCAATGCATATGTACTGTACTCGAAATTAGGATGCATGAGTATGTGGAAAACATAGTAAATGGGTAGTTAGATTTTGTATTGTGATTACATTGATTGTCTTAAGTTAGGTGGGAAAAGTTTAAGTTAATTAAGGATTCAGATTTTAGTCCACTTGGCCAAATACAATCCTACCTTGACCCTAACACCATTACAACCCTTAAAAGACCTCTTAATTTGTGTATCTGTGCATTAATTCTTTGTTGATTGGTAGATGAAGAGCAAGCCTTAGAAAGCAAGTTTAGTAGAGAATTGAGAGAATCGAACCTTAAACACTTGAGTGATTAGAGTGTATACACTTCCGGTGAGGGTTCGATGCTCGATTCTTTGTTCCCGGCTTTCATGAGCTATTTTCTTCTGCAAGTTTACTTGTACTTTATTTTATGATTTGAATTAGTGAAATCCAGTTCATATTTGTTCTTGAAGGATTTGTTTACTTTTAACCAAGTAGAAAAAAGCATTCTGCATTTAGTTGCATTCATAGGTTGCATTTCATACATTCTACCATTCCTCTTCACTCTCTTATAGCTTCTCTTGAGCTTAGCATGAGGACATGCTAATGTTTAAGTATGGGGAGGTTGATAAACCACTATTTTATGGTTTATCTTGTGCTCAATTGAGTGGTTTTTATCAAGTCTTTGCACACTTATTCATACAAATTGCACGAGTTTACGTTTTCCTTCCTGATTTTGTACTATGATTGAAAACATGCTTCTTTGGCCTTTAAAATTGCTATGTTTAATCTTCTCTTATTACCATTCAATGCCTTGATATGTGTGTTAAGTGTTTTCAGAGATTACAGGGCAGGAATGGCTTAGAGGATGGAAAGGAAGCATGCAAAAGTGGAAGGAATACAAGAAACTGAAGGAACTGCTAAAGCTGTCTAGCCTGACCTTCTGGTACTAAATCGACCATAACTTGAGCTACAGAGGTCCAAATGATGTGGTTCCAGTTGCATTGGAAAGCTAACAACTGGGGCTTCGCAATGATATATAATTTTTTATAGCTACCCCGAAGATAAATGACGCGCACGCGTGGATCACGCGGATGCATGACCTGGAAAAAATGCAATCCGCGCAAACGCGAGTCTGCACGAATGATGCGAACACGTGGACGACACGTGCGCGTGACCTGCGTGATCTGCAGAAATAATAGAATACGCTGGAGGCAATTTTAGGCCATGTTTTGACCTGGTTTTCGGCCCAAAAACACAGATTAAAGTTAGGGAACATGCAGACACTCAGGACGCATCCACACACATTCAGATACATCGATATTAGGATTACTTTTAGTTTTAGATCTGAATCTAGAATAGCTTTACATTTATAGTTTATGCTTTTGCTTTGGATTTTGGATGCTGAAGAGTCATTACCTCCACAAAGACATTACCTTAGTTTGTTTTCCTATTCCTTTACTCTCATTATTTGCTCATTGACCTTATTTAATTAAGTATGTTACATTTGGAATTTATTAATATATAGAGTTACTTTTAATTTTAATTAATTTTAATTCTCTATTTTATTTTATTTAATTTATTATGTCTTCTTATATTTTTATGAATATTAATTCCATGTCAATGGAGTAGATTTCCTACTTGACATGGGGGTTGATTAAGAGGAGACACTTGAGTTGGAATGCTCAAGTGCTTAGTTAAATTGGACGTTGTTGGCTAATTCTGTACCTACTAACGCTAGACCTTCCCAAGGGAGAGGACTAGGATTTACGGGTAAGAGTTAGCTCAATCACTTGACTTTTCTTTATTTAGTAAGGGTTAACTAAGTGAAAACAATAACCTCTTTACACTACACTTGAGAAGATTCCAACAAGGATAGAACTTCCAATTAATCATCCTCCCGGTCAAGGCCTTTTAATATTAATAATAATTCTTAGTTCTATTGCTTTGATTTACAATTATTTTTACTCATCATCAAAACTCAACTTTTCTAGAAAACTTCTAGTCAATAAAATAGCACCCTTTTCTGCAACTCGTTGGGAGACGACCTGGGACTCATACTCCCAGTATTTTTATTTCTAAAATTTGTGACAACCCCTTTTTAAATTGGTGAGGCAGACTTTAGCTGGTTGAGAGCTATACTTGCAACGCATTTCTCTTATTAAGACTCTCTTAATTGGTCTAACTTCTGCCACGCATCAATTTTTGGCGCCGTTGCCGGGGAGTTGCAATAGTGTGCTAGATTATTAACTAGTGTACATATTTTATTTTATTTGCATATTTTATTTTTATTTCTGTTACCATGAGCTATACGTCTTTCTCATTGAATGACACATTCATTGCCTGATCTGAGCTTAGCCGCTTTTGATCCTGAAATTGAAAGAACTCTTTCACGTATTAGGCGAACTCGACGTCGGTTAGCCTCTGAGGGTGGTAAAGTGATTGTTATTAATTCACCAGTCTCATCTGAGGGTGAATCTGAACCGCCATCTGAGAGCGAGACAAGCTCCTTTACTACTGATCCAATTGATTCACGTGCAGGTGACATGGCAGAACCTAGGAGAATTACTCTCCAGGAAGCTGGAGCCCCAGATTTTATACTGCAACCTTATTAAGTGCATCATCCAAATTTGGCTGCAGATTTTGAATTGAAGACTGCACTAATCAACTTGATGCCCAAGTTTCATGGCTTACCTGCTCAAGAGCCTATCAAACACCTTAGAGATTTCCAGACAGCCTGTTCTACTGTTAGGCGTAATGGTGCAGATGAAACTTCTATTCTGTTAACTGCCTTCCAATTTTCTCTTGAAGGAAAGGCAAGGGAGTAGTACTACTCCCAACCTGAAGTGACTGTTACCAACTGGGATACACTCAGGAGAGAATTTTTGGAAAAATACTTTCCAGCTGAAGTCACAGATAGACTGAGAAAGGAGATCTCCTGCATTGTTCAAGGTGACTCAGAGACTCTCTATGGATACTGGGAGCGTTTTAAGAACCTTCTAGACGCATGCCCCATCACATGATTGACAGACTAGTGTTGATCAGCTACTTCACTCAAGGCATGAATCCCCAGGATAAAACTACACTAGATGGTGCTAGTAATAGTTCTATGAAAAAGTAAAGAACCGCAGATGAAGCATGACAACTGATCAGCGACTTAGCTGAGTCCACTAGGAATCACAGGCCGAGGCGTAGCCATTCAAAAGCTGTTGCAGAGGTTTCCTCTAGCATTGAAAGTTGAAACTACTGCTCTTACACAGAGTATATGTGAAATGACCAACCTACTAAAGCAGATGCAGTTAAACTAACAACAAGCTCAACCTCACCCACCACAACAGAGCCAACAGTTAGTTCCCCAAAGAGTATATGAAATATGTGCTGATTATAGTCATTACACTAATGAATGTCCGTAGCTCCAACAGGAAGACAACACTGTGGTAGCTACTCATAACTTCTATGACCGCCCGAATCAAGGATACAACCAACAAGGCAGCAATTACAACCAAGGTGGAAATCATAACCAAGGATGGCAGGATAACTCCAACCAAGGTTGGAGAGATAATTCTAACCATAATTGGAGGGAGAACTATAACAGAGGAGGCAGAGATAACAATGGAAACCAGAGATGGAATAACAATATTAACAACAGATAGCAAAATCAGAACTAGCCTTACAGAATACCTCACCTAAGACAATCTCAAGGATTCCAGCAAAACCAACAGCAGGTTCCTCAGATCACTTACTCCAATTCCTCATCAAATGACGAGATGCTCCGTTCTCTTGCACAAGGGCAACAAGACATGCAGATGCAGCTGAACTCTACTTTAAATGGTATGACTGCCATTTTACAAGTTCTCGTCTCCCAGTTAGATTCATCACCTAATTCCACAAAAAAACCTTCAAGCTCTAGTGGAATTCCTTCTCAACCCCTACCTAATCCCAAAGGTGAAATCAATGCTATCACTTTAAGGTCCGGAACTACATTACAGAAGAGGAACCAGGAGGAGCAAGGCCTACCAGAACACGTCCCAACTGAGGATGTAGTGGAAGTGGAAAATGCTGAAGAGGAAGAGGACGTACAAGACATAGTTGAAGAAGAAGCAGCTCAACCATAGAATGAAACACCAAAGGATGCAGAGGCTGTACAGGATGCCATTCCTATCCCATTTCCACACCTGGCAAAGAAATCCAGGAAACAGATGGAACTTGATCCCAAAATGGTAGAAATATTCAAAAAGGTTGAGGTAACTGTTCCCCTTTTTGATGTTATTCAGCAGGTACCTAAATACGCAAAGTTTCTAAAAGATTTATGCATACATAAGGATAAGATTAATGAATTAGAAACTATTCCTTTAGGTAGTTCTATATCTGCTTTAATGGGAGGTATCCCTGAAAAATGTAGTGACCCAGGCCCATGTATGGTTAACTGTACCATTGTAGGTGTGATTTTTTCTAACTGCATGTGTGATTTAGGAGCATGTGTTAGTATAATGCCATTGTCTATATATGATACCTTGAGGCTCCCTCCCTTAAAAAGGTCGGCAGCTCATTTTGTGTTAGCAGATAAAAGCATTATCATAGTAGTTGGAATTGCTGAAGATGTATTAGTGAGCATTAAGGGGCTCACATTTCCTATTGACTTCTATATCCTGGAAATTCCCCCTAATGACTCAGGAAGACCATCATCAATCCTGCTTGGAAGACCATTCCTGAAGACTTCAAAGTTCAAGCTGGATGCATTCTCAGGAACTTACTCCTTTGAGATAGATGGCAGAACAGTGAAATTCAGTTTAAATGAAGCTATGAAGCACCCTCCAGAAGATCATTCTATCTTCCAGTGTGACATTATTGATGAAACTATGGCTGAAGTTCACTAAGAAGAAATGGAAGAGAAGCACATGGAGCAAGGTCCAAGTGTGGGGACACTTTCTGAAAATAATGAAGACCCTTTACGATTATCACCAGCCCCGGATGATCCAAAGCCTAGCTATGAGCAGAAATTAGAATTAAAGCCCCTTCCTCCACACCTCAAGTATGCTTACCTTGAGGATAAGTAGAAGTTCCCAGTTATCATTGTAAAGGAACTCACCTCTCAACAAGAAGAGCAACTGCTCAGTGTGCTGAGAAAACATAAGAAAGCAATTGGATGGAGCTTAGCGGATATAGTAGGCATCAGTCCCCAAGTTTGTGAACACAGAATATTCTTAGAAGAGGGAGCAAAGCCTGTCCGTCAACCTCAAAGAAGATTGAATCCTACCATCTTAGAAGTTGTCAAGAAAGAAGTAACCAGACTACTTGAAGCAGATATCATTTACCCCATCTTAGACAGTGAATGGGTAAGTCCAGTACAAGTGGCACCCAAGAAGTCTGGAGTCACAACAATAAGAAATGAGCATGGAGAGCTCCTGACAACTAGAGTGCAGAATTCATGGAGAGTTTGCATTGACTATAGGTGTCTTAACCAAGCCACTCGCAAGGATCATTACCCCTTGCCATTCATTGATCAAATGCTTGATCGCCTGTTAGGTAAATCTCATTATTGTTTTTTAGATGGTTATACATGATATTTTCAAATTCATATAGCTCCTGAAGATTAGGAAAAGACTACTTTTACATGTCCCTTTGGAACATATGCTTATAAAAGAATGCCTTTTGGTTTATGCAATGCACCAGCTACTTTCCAAAGATGCATGATGAGTCTTTTCTCTGATCTCATTGAGAATCGTATGGAGGTTTTTATGGATGATTTTAGTATATATGGTGATTCATTTAGCCTTTGTTTAGATAGTTTATCTAAAATATTAGACAGGTGTGTTAGTACTAACCTTGTATTAAATTTTGAAAAATGTCACTTTATGGTAAAATAAGGAATTGTACTAGGACATGTTATGTCTAATACTGACATTTCTGTAGATCCAGCAAAGATGAATGTTATTTCTAGTTTACCTTACCCTTCCTCCGTGAGGGAAATCCGTTCGTTCCTTGGCCACGCAGGTTTTTACAGGAGATTCATTAAGGACTTCAGTAAGGTAGCACTGCCTTTATCCAGATTGCTGTAGAAAGATATTGAGTTCGAGTTTGGTGAGGATTGTATGCAGGCATTTGATAAGCTGAAGATCGCTCTGACTCAAGCTCCAATTGTAAGAGGACCAGACTGGAGCCAGCCATTTGAAATTTGTGTGATGCTTCCATCCATGCAGTAGGAGCGGCGCTGGCTCAGCGAGAAGGTAAGGATCCTTTTGTAATTGCTTATGCATCTAAGACTTTAGATGCTGCTCAATCTAATTATACTACTACTGAAAAAGAGCTTCTAGCTATTGTTTTTGCTCTGGATAAATTCCGAGCCTATTTACTTGGTACTAAGGTAGTGGTGTACTAAGATCATGCAGCTCTAAAATATTTATTAGCTAAAAAGGAGTCCAAACCAAGGCTAATACGTTGGATACTGCTGCTGCAAGAATTTGATTTAGAAATTAAGGATAGGAGTGGTAACCAGAATTTAGTGGCAGACCACTTGAGTCACCTTGAGCACATTAAGGATAACTCCACTCCCATAAATGATAATTTTCCTTTTGATAGCTTACATGTAGTATCTGAAGTAGCTCCTTGGTATGCACCTGTAGCTAATTATCTAGCTAGCCACACTTTACCTCCAAATTTTACTAAGCATCAAAGAGACAAGCTGAAAAGCGAGTCTAAATATTTTATATGGGATGATCCATATTTATGGAGGTGTGGTGCTGACCAGGTAATTAGACGGTGTGTGCCTCAATTAGAATTCCAGTCCATTTTAGAGGCCTGCCACTCATCTGAGAGTGGAGGACATTTTGGCCCTCAAATAACAGCTAGAAAAATTCTAGACTGTGAATTCTAGTGGCCTACTCTTTTTAAAGACGCTGCAGAATTTTGTAAATCCTGTCCCCATGCCAAAGGTTTGGTAATATATCCAAGAGGGATGAGATGCCTCAACAGATTATGCTTTTCTGTGAAATTTTTTATGTTTGGGGCATTGACTTCATGGGTCCATTTCCAAATTCTAATGGTTACTTTTATATACTGTTAGCCGCAGATTATGTTTCTAAATGGGTGGAAGCAATTCCTACCCGTACTGATGATGCTAACACGGTTGTTTCCTTTGTTAGAAACCATATTATTTGTCGCTTTGGATCACCACGAGCAATCGTGAGCAATCAAGGCACTTACTTTTGTAACAGGAGACTAATAGGATTATTAAAAAGGTATAGGATAGTTCATATAGTATCAACAGCTTACCATCCCCAGAACAATGGGCAAGCAGAAGTCTCTAACAGAGAAATAAAGCGTATTCTGGAAAAGATAGTAAAACCTCATAGGAAGGACTGGAGTGCCAGGCTACAAGATGCACTCTGGGCATATAGAACAGCGTACAAGACACCCATTGAGATGAGCCCCTTCCGCTTGGTATACGGAAAGGCTTGCCACCTCCCAGTAGAGGTGGAACACAAGGCTTTCTGGGCTGTGAGGGAGTGCAACATGAACTATGAAGAAGCTAGTGCTGAAAGGAAGCTGCAACTAGCAGAACTGGAGAACCTTCGCCTAGAAGCATATGACAACTCCAGGAGATACAAAGAAAAGATGAAGGCCGTCCATGACAAGCACATAAAAAGGAGAGAATTTAGACCAGGGGAGTTAGTTCTTCTTTATAACTCCAGACTGAGGCTTATGCCAGGTAAACTGAGATCAAGATGGGAAGGTCTATACAGAGTAGAAAAAGTAGAGCCATACGGAGTTTTCCACCTGCGTCATCCTTCTAGCTCCAAATTTCTAAAGGTGAATGGACATCGCCTAAAGCTTTATCATGGTGAGAAGACGAAGGATCAAAAGGAACTAGAGGTCTTCCTTTTGGTAGACCCACCAACAGAAGCAGAATGAGTTTGACATTCTGCACAAAAAAAAAAACACGCACGCGACGCGTAAGCGTCGCTGACGCGTCCGCGTCATATGTGCATTCTGAAGAAAAGATAATTAAACAGAAAGTCACGCAAAAGCGTGGCTGGAGCCGTGCCTTAGGCACAAACATGCCCACGCGTCTGCGTCACCCACGCAGCCACGTCATTTTCGGAAATAGCCTCCCACGCGTCCGCGTCACCCACGCGAACGCGTGCCCCTAAAATTCGACGTAAAAGAGGTGTATGGCAGCAAGTTATGATGGAGCTGGGCTGGACTGATGCTAGAAGCACCAGTCCCATCATGCGACCTCGTACCCTACGCGGCCGCGTCGTCCTCTAAATACGGCCATTCATGCGATCGCGTCAACCACGCGATCGCGTCACTCCAAATTTTGGCAATATAAGTTTGAAGCAGAGAGTCGCGCGAACGCGAGGCTGCTCTCGTGCCAATCGCACAAATCAAGTCACGCGATCGCGTGACCCACGTGTCCGCGTCACTTGACAAAAATCACACACCACGCGACCGCGTGACCCACGTGTCCGCGTCACATGCGGCGCACAGATTATTGGTGCACGAAATCGTGATCTTCAACAATGGCGCCAATGGCTTGGTGCTCTCAAACGTCACACTTTGTCACAATTTCGCACAACTAACCAGCAAGTGCACCGGGTCGTCCAAGTAATAAACCTTACGTGAGTAAGGGTCGATCCCACGGAGATTGTCGGCTTGAAGTAAGCTATGGTCACCTTGTAAATCTCAGTCAGGCAGATTCAGATAGTTATGGAGATTTGATAATTAAAACATAATTGAAATATAAACTAGGATAGAGATACTTATGTAATTCATTTGTGAAAATTTCAGATAAGCGTATAGAGATGCCTTTCGTTCCTCTGAACCTCTACTTTCCTGCTGTCTTCATCCAATCATTCCTACTACTTTCCATGGCAAGCTTTATGTAGGGTATCACCGTTGTCAATGGCTACATCCCATCCTCTCTGTGAAAATGGTCCAATGCGCTGTCACTGCATGGCTAATCATCTGTCGGTTCTCAATCATACTGGAATAGGATTTACTATCCTTTTCCGGATCTCAAGAATGGCCGTCCATGGGTTCTAACTTATACCACGAAGATTCTAATATCTCGAACTCGGTCCTCTGTATTAGATATCTAAGAGATACTCATTCTAGCTTGTTTGCATGTAGAACGGAAGTGTTTGTCAGGCACGCGTTCATAAGTGAGAATGATGATGAGCGTCACATAATCATCACATTCATCATGTTCTTGGGTGCGAATGGATATCTTAGAATAGGAATAAGCTTGAATTGAATAGAAAAACAATAGTACTTTGCCTTAATTCATGAGGAACAGCAGAGCTCCACACCTTAATCTATGGTGTGTAGAAACTCTACCGTTGAAAATACATAAGTGATGAAGGTTCAGAAATGGCCGAATGGCCAGCCCCCATGATCTAAGAACTAAACATCCCAAGATGTCTAATACAATAGTAAAAAGTCCTATTTATGCTAAACTAGTTACTAGGGTTTACAGAGATAAGTAAATGATGCAGAAATCCACTTATGGGGCCCACTTGGTGTGTGCTTGGGCTGAGTATTGAGCTTTACACGTGTAGAGGCTTCTCTTGGAGTTGAATGCCAGTTTGTAACCTGTTTCTGGCATTTAACTCTACTTTGCAACCTGTTTCTGGCGTTTAACTCTAGAATGCAGCATGGAACTGGCGTTGAACGCCAGTTTGCATCGTCTAAACTCGGGCAAAGTATGGACTATTATATATTGCTGGAAAGCCCTGGATGTCTACCTTCCAACGCAATTGAGAGCGCGCCATTTGGAGTTCTGTAGCTCCAGAAAATCCACTTTGAGTGCAGGGAGGTCAGAATCCAACAGCATCTGCAATCCTTCTTCAACCTCTAAATCTGATTTTTGCTCAGGTCCTTCTATTTCAGCCAGAAAATACCTGAAATCACAAAAAAAATACACAAACTCATAGTAAAGTCCAGAAATGTGAATTTTATTTAAAAACTAATAAAAGTATACTAAAAACTAACTAAATCATGCTAAAAACTATGTAAAACAATGCCAAAAAGCGTATAAATTGTCCGCTCATCACAACACCAAACTTAAATTGTTGCTTGTCCCCAAGCAACTGAAAATCAAATAGGATAAAAAGAAGATAATATACTATAAATTCCAAAATATCAATGAAACTTAGCTCCAATCAGATGAGTGG
>NC_029789.2:111115654-111172719 GCF_000816755.2 Arachis ipaensis
TTACCCTTGCCTTTTGGTTTTAAGGGCTATTGGCTTTTTGCTCTTGCCTTTTGGTTTAAAGAGCTTTTGGCTTTTTCTGCTGGCTTTTTCTTTTTCTTTTTCTTTTATTTTTGCCATTTTTTTTCTTCAAGCTTTTGTATTTACTGCTTTTTCTTGCTTCAAGAATCATTTTTATGATTTTTCAGATTATCAAATAACATTTCTCCTTTTTCCTTATTCTTCAAGAGCCAACATATTTAACATTCATAAACAATAACTTCAAAAGACATATGCACTGTTCAAGCATTCATTCAGAAAACAAAAAGTATTGCCACCATATCAAAATAATTAAACTAGTTTCAAGGATGAATTTGAAACCATGTACTTCTTGTTCTTTTGTAATTAAAACATTTTTCATTTAAGAGAGGTGATGGATTCATATTCCTAACTTTAAGGCATAGACACTTAGACACTAATGATCATGTAATAAAACACAAACATAAATAAAACATAATGCTCAAAATCGAAAAACAGGAAAATAAATAAACAAGGAGATTAAGGAATGAGTCCACCTTAGTGAGGGTGGCGTCTTCCTCTTCTTGAAGAACCAATGGTGCTCTTGAGCTCTTCTATGTCTCTTCCTTGTCTTTGTTGCTCCTCCCTCATAGCTCTTTGATCTTCTCTAATTTCATGGAGGATGATGGAGTGCTCTTGGTGCTCCACCCTTAGTTGTCCCATGTTGGAACTTAATTCTCCTAGGGAGGTGTTGATTTGCTCCCAATAATTCTATGGAGGAAAGTGCATCCCTTGAGGCATCTCAGGGATTTCATGGTGAGGAATCTCCTCATGCTCTTGTTGAGGTCCATGATCTCTTGTTTTCTCCATCCTTTTCTTAGTGATGGGCTTGTCCTCTTCAATGAGGATGTCTCTGGCCTTAGGTGCCCTAAATGGTTATGGAAAAACAAAAAGCAATGCTTTTACCACACCAAACTTAGAAGGTTTGCTCGTCCTTGAGCAAAAGAAGAAAGAAGTGAGTAGAAGAAAAAGAAAATGGAGGAGATGGAGGTGTGTGAATGGTTCAGTCAAGGGGGTTTTAGGTGGTTATGATGTGTGAAAAGGAAGGAGTGATGGTTTGAATTTAAGTGGGTGGGTGTAGGTGGGTTGTATGATGGTTTTGGAGGAGTAATGGAGGTAATTGGTGGAGGTTAATTGAGGAAGAATGTTATGAAAAGGTGTGAAGAGGAGAGAAGAAGTGGTAGGAATCCTGTGGGGTTCACAGATCCTGAGGAGATCCTGTAGGGTCCACAGATCAAGTGGGGTCAAGGACTTAACATCCCTGCTCCAATTAGGCATGTAAAACGCCCTTGCTGTGCAATCCTGGCGTTTAACGCCAGACTGCTGCCTGTTTCTCGTGTTAAACGCCCAAATATAGCTTGTTTCTGGCGTTTAACGCCAGGTAGATGCTTGTTTCTGGCATTAAACGCCAGCTTGGTGCCTGTTTCTGGCGTTAAACGCCAGACAGATGCTTGTTTCTGGCGTTTAAATGCCAGACTACTTTCCTCCTGGGTGTGCTGTTTTCAATGCTATTTTTCATTCTGTATTTGATTTTTCAGTAGTTTTTATGACTTCACATGATCATCAACCTAATAAAACACGAAATAACAAAAAGAAAATAAAATAGATATGATTAAATAACATTGGGTTGCCTCCCAATAAGCGCTTCTTTAATGTCAATATCTTGACAGTGAGCTCTCATGGAGCCTCACAGATGTTCAGAGCATTATTGGGACCTCCCAACACCAAACTTAGAGTTTGAATGTGGGGGTTCAACACCAAACTTAGAGTTTGACTGTGGGGGCTTTTGTTGACTCTGCAGTGAGAGAAGCTTTTCATGCTTCCTCTCTATGGTTACAGAAGGAGATCCTTGAGTTTCAAACACAAGGTTGTCCTCATTCAGTTGGAGGACCAACTCTCCTCTGTCCACATCAATCACAGCTCTTGCTGTGGCTAGGAACAGTCTTCCAAGGATGATGGATTCATCCTCATCCTTCCCAGTGTCTAGGATTATGAAATCAGCAGGGATGTAAAGGCCTTCAACCTTTACTAATCATATGAATTCTATTTTATCATACAAATCCCTACTACCTTCCCGGAGTTCATTCTCCGGGGAATTCTTATTTTATGTTATGATTTTGTTGGCAATCATAAGAAGGCAATTCCCCTTTAAGATACCCATTTGTGCTACTATTTTATGATTAAGAAGCAATTGCCCCTTGTACATATTATACAATAAATTACTATACCCCTATGGGGATGATCTACAGGGTTCATAACTACTCCTCTTACTACAGGATGCTTACCTAGCCAACATTTAGATCCAGCTCTACCCAAAGTTTTCTGGTTTATCCTTACATTCCCCACTTGTCCAACTGTTGCTAAGCAGTTTTTGGATATCAAACGGACCTCCCCAGAAGGTAATTTTAATGTGGCCGATTTCCCCTCTTTTGCAATCAGTTTCGCTACAGCACCTGCTGCTCTAGCTAATTGTCCACCCTTTCCGAGTGTGATTTCTATGTTATGTATGGCCGTGCCTAAAGGCATATCAGTTGAAGTGGATTCTTCTTTTTGATCAATCAAAACCCCTTCCCAAACTGTACAAGCTTCTTCCAGAAAGCATCACGCCCTCTACTTGTCTATAAGCCTATTTTCTTGAGTTGTCTGCCATCTCTAATGAGATTCTGGCAGCTTGCACCTCAAAGATTCCCAGTTTCTCCTTTACAGAGAGTGGCATGAGGTTTATCTCTGACCCAAGGTCACATAGAGCCTTCTCAAAGGTCATGGTGCCTATGGTACAAGGTATTAAGAACTTTCCAAGATCCTGTTTCTTCTGAGGCAATTTCAATTGATCCAGATCACTCAGTTCATTGGTGAGCAAGGGAGGTTCATCTTCCCAAGTCTCATTACCAAATAATTTGGCATTCAGCTTCATGATTGCACCAAGGTACTTGGCAACTTGCTCTTCAGTAACATCTTCATTCTCTTCAGAAGAAGAATACTCATCAGAGCTCATGAATGGCATAAGGAGGTTCAATGGAATCTCTATGGTCTCTAGATGAGCCTCAGATTCCTTTGGTTCCTCAGAGGAAAACTCCTTATTGATCACTGGACGTCCCAGGAGGTCTTCCTCACTAGGATTCACGTCCTCCTCCTCCCTTGTAGGTTCGGCCATGGTGATTAAATCAATGGCTTTACACTCTCTCTTTGGATTTTCTTCTATATTGCTTGGGAGAGTACTAAGAGGAGTTTCAGTGACTCTTTTACTCAGCTGGCCCACTTGTGCCTCCAAATTTCTAATGGAGGACCTTGTTTCATTCATGAAACTTAAAGTGGCCTTAGATAGATCAGAGACTATATTTGCTAAGCTAGATGGAATCTACTCAGAATTTTATGTCTGTTGCTGAGTGGATGATGGAAAAGGCTTGCTATTGCTAAACCTGTTTCTTCCACCATTATTAAAGCCTTGTTGAGGCTTTTATTGATCGTTCCATGAGAAATTTGGATGATTTCTCCATGAGGGATTATAGGTGTTTCCATAGGGTTCACCCATGTAATTCACCTCTACTATTGCAGGGTTCTCAGGATCATAAGCTTCTTCTTCAGAAGAGGCCTCTTTAGTACTGTTGGATGATTCCTTCAATTCATTCAGACTCTGAGAGATCATGTTGACTTGCTGAGTCAATATTTTATTCTGAGCCAATATGGCATTCAGAGTATCAATTTCAAGAACTCCCTTTTTTTGAGGCGTCCCATTATTCACAAGATTCCTTTCATAAGTGTACATGAACTGGTTATTTGCAACCATGTCAATGAGTTCTTGAGCTTCTGCAGGTGTTTTCTTTAGGTGAATGGATCCACCTGCAGAATGGTCCAATGACATCTTTGATAATTCAGACAGACCATCATAAAATATATCCAGGATGGTCCATTCTGAAAGCATGTCAGAAGGACACTTTTTGGTTAGTTCCTTGTATGTCTCCCAAGCTTCATAGAGGGATTCACCTTCTTTCTGTTTGAAGGTTTGAACATCCACTCTAAGCTTGCTAAGCTTTTGAGAAGGAAAGAACTTGGCTAAGAAAGCCGTGACCAGCTTATCCCAAGAGTTCAGGCTGTCCTTAGGTTGAGAGTACAACCATATTCTAGCTTTGTCTCTTACAATAAATGGGAAAAGCATAAGCCTGTAGATCTCAGGATTAATCCCATTGGTCTTAATAGTATCACAGATCTGCAAGAATTTAGTTAAGAACTGAAAAGGATCTTCAGATGGAAGTCCATGAAACTTGCAGTTCTGTTGCATCAGAGAAACTAATTGAGGTTTAAGATCAAAGTTGTTTGCTCCAATGGCAGGAATTGAGATGCTTCTTCCATGTAAATTGAAATTTGGTGCAGTAAAGTTACCAAGCATCTTCCTTGCATTGTTATTATTTTCGGCCATGTTTTCTTCTTTTTCGAAAATTTCTGTCAAATTTTCTCCAGAGAGTTGTGCTTTGGCTTCCCTTAGCTTTCTCTTCAGAGTCCTTTCAGGTTCAGGATCAGCTTCAACAAGAATGTTCTTATCCTTGTTCCTGCTCATATGAAAAAGAAGAAAACAGAAAAGAAAATATGGAATCCTCTATGCACAGTATAGAGATTCCTGTATGTGAGTATAATAATAGAAGAATAGAAGAAGAGAAATTCGAACACCAAGAGGAAGAGAGGGTTCGAATTTTGAGATGAAGAGAAGTGTTAGTAAATAAATAAATAATTAGAAGGAGATGAGAGAGAGGGAATTTCGAAAATTAATTAAATTAAAAATAAAAAAATAAAAAAAGAAAGAATTTTGAAAAAGAGGGAAAGGATTTTCGAAAATTAGAGAGAGAATTAGTTAGGTAGTTTTAAAAAAGATATGATTGAAATAGTAAACTTTTAAAATCAATCAAAAAGTTAAGTGGTTAATTGAAAAAGATTTGAAAATCAATTTTGAAAAGATAAGAAGTTAGAAAAGATTTTGAAATTGATTTTGAAAAAGATGTGATTGAAACTTATTTTGAAAAAAATTTGAAAAAGATTTAAAAAGATTTGATTTTGAAAATTAAAGTTGATTACTTGACTAACAAGAAACTAAAAAGATATGATTCTAGAGTTTAAAGATTGAACCTTTCTTACTAGTCAAGTAACAAACTTAAAATTTTTGAATCAATCACATTAATTGTTAGTAAAGATTTGAAATTATGAAACAAAATAAGAAAAATATTTTGAAAATAAATTTTGAAATTTTCGAAAATATTAAGAAGAAAATTGAAAAAAATTTTATTTTTGAAAAAGATTTGAAAAAGATAAAATTTTTAAATTGAAAATTTGATTTTACTCATAAGAAACAACTAGATTTTAAAATTTTTTTGAAAAAGTCAACTCAAATTTTTGAATTTGATGAGAAGAAAAAGGGAAAGATATTTTTTTTTAATTTTAAATTTTTAATGATGAGAGAGAAAAACATCAAAAAGACTCAATGCATGAAAATTTTGAATCAAAACACATGATGCATGCAAGAACACTATGAATGTCAAGATGAACACCAAGAACACTTTGAATGTCAAGATGAATACCAAGAACTTATTTTTGAAAATTTTGAAGAAAAGAAAAACATGCAAGACACCAAACTTAAAGATTTTTAATTTTTAGACACTAACAAATTGAAAATGCATATGAAAAACAAGAAAAGACACAAAACAAGAAATTTTAAAGATCAAACAAGAAGACTTACCAAGAACAACTTGAAGATCATGAAGAATGCAATGCATGAATTTTCGAAAATGCAAGAGAAATAACAACATGCAATTTGACACCAAACTTAAAAATTGACATTAGATTCAAACAAGAAATATAAAATTTTTGGTTTTTATGATTTTATTAATTTTTTTGGATTTTTCAAAAATTAATTTGAAAAAGAAAAATAAGGATTTAAAAAATTTTAATAGGAATTCTAGGAATCTTGCAATGTTAGTCTAAAGCTCCAGTCCAGGAATTAGACATGGCTTACTAGACAGCCAAGCTTTCAGTGAAAGCTCCGGTCCAAAACACTAGACATGGCCAATGGCCAGCCAAGCTTCAGCAGATACAAATCAGACATACAACAGCTGATACTTCATCCAACTTCATATGCTGATAAATGGAAGCCTCTGTCCAAATAAATTAGACATGGCTTTACAGCCAGCCAGGCTTCAACGTGCTTTATGAAACACTAGAGTTCATTCTTAAAAATTTTTGAATAAAAATATATTTTTTTTATTTTTTCGAAAATAAGAATAATAAAAACAAAAAGGTTAAAATTAAAATAAAGTTACCTAATCTGAGCAACAAGATGAACCGTCAGTTGTCCAAACTCGAACAATCCCCGGCAACGGCGCCAAAAACTTGGTGCACGAAATCGTGATCTTCAATAATGGCGCCAATGGCTTGGTGCTCTCAAACGTGAGTCACACTTTGTCACAATTCCGCACAACTAACCAGCAAGTGCACTAAGTCGTCCAAGTAATAAACCTTACGTGAGTAAGGGTCGATCCCACGGAGATTGTCGGCTTGAAGCAGCTATGGTCACCTTGTAAATCTCAGTCAGGCGGATTTAGATAGTTATGGAGATTTGATAATTAAAACATAATTGAAATATAAACTAGGATAGAGATACTTATGTAATTCATTGGTGAGAATTTCAGATAAGCGTATAGAGATGCCTTTCGTTCCTCTGAACCTCTGCTTTCCTGCTGTCTTCATCCAATCATTCCTACTCCTTTCCATGGCAAGCTTTATGTAGGGCATTACCGTTGTCAATGGCTACATCCCATCCTTTCTGTGAAAATGGTCCAATGCGCTATCACTGCATGGCTAATCATATGTCGGTTCTCGATCATACTGGAATAGGATTTACTATCCTTTTGCGTCTGTCACTACGCCCAGCACTCGCGAGTTTGAAGCTCGTCATGCGTCATGAACCAGAAGGCTAAGAGATATGCACTTAAGCGATTGCAAGTAGAACGGAGGTGGTTGTCAGGCACGCGTTCATGGGTGAGAATGATGATGAGTGTCACGGATCATCACCTTCCTCAGGTTGAAGAACAAGTGTATATCTTATATAAGGAATAAGCTTGAATTGAATAGAAAAATAATAGTACTTTGCATTAATTCATGAGGAACAACAGAGCTCCACACCTTAATCTATGGTGTGTAGAAACTCTACCATTGAAAATACATAAGTGATGAAGGTTCAGAAATGGCCGAATGGCCAGCCCCCACGATCTAAGAACTAAACGTCCCAAGATGTCTAATACAATAGTAAAAAGTCCTATTTATGCTAAACTAGTTATTAGGGTTTACAGAGATAAGTAAATGATGCAGAAATCCACTTCTGGGGCCCACTTGGTGTGTGCTTGGGCTGAGCATTGAGCTTTACACGTGTAGAGGCTTCTCTTGGAGTTGAACGCCAGTTTGTAACCTGTTTCTGGCGTTTAACTCCACTTTGCAACCTGTTTCTGGCGTTTAACTCCAGAATGCAGCATGGAACTGGCGTTGAACGCCAGCTTGCGTCATCTAAACTCGGGCAAAGTATGGACTATTATATATTGCTGGAAATCCCTGGATGTCTACTTTCCAACGCAGTTGAGAGCGCGCTATTTGAAGTTCTGTAGCTCCAGAAAATCCACTTTGAGTGCAGGGAGGTCAGAATCCAACAGCATCTGCAGTCCTTCTTCAACCTCTAAATCTGATTTTTGCTCAGGTCCCTCAATTTTAGCCAGAAAATACCTGAAATCACAGAAAAACACATAAACTCATAGTAAAGTCCAGAAATATGAATTTTATTTAAAAACTAATAAAAATATACTAAAAATTAACTAAATCATACTAAAAACTATGTAAAAAGAATGCCAAAAAGCGCATAAATTGTCCGCTCATCAATTATCCAGATCAGCCAAAATATCATATCTTTTCTTGCCCAAATCCTAATTTTTCTTTATACTTCTTATTTCCTTCTTCTCCCTTCTTCCTTCTCTACTCATTCTCACTTTTTACCTTCTCCTCCCTTATTTTTCACATCCATTATCAAGGTTCTTTTCTTTCTCTCTTTATTTTTTATTTTTCCACTATTTTTATTTATGTTTACTTCTTCTTTTACTTTCATTATCTATATTCTATTTTTCTTTTAACTTTTCTTTTTATTCCTTTAATTGGTGTTAGACATTTATTTGGGTCATTATCTTCTTTTATATTTCGCTTGTGAGTTATTATGAATAGTTTGACAATTATATATTACTTTTCATAAGGGTTGCTTGCATGACTCAATTTCCTACTTCCAATAACATATTCACCATGCATGCCAAGTGTTTGTGAAAAAGTCCGTATGGCATTGTGCATTATTTTAAATTATTCTATTCTATTACTTTAATGCCTGTTTTTCAGAAAACCCCTTTTATATTTTATTGATTAAATATAATTGTCAATACAAATAGATTAGTAGTTTGAAAGGCTTGGTAATCTAACTTGGACATTGAATGCTTGATCTATGCTACTCATGCCTTTTCCAGCATGCCAATAAACATCTTGCATTTAATTGCCATCACATGTACTTACTATATCACCTTTGATGAACTTTTCACATGTAGTCTAGACCATGTGTTAACAACATCCTTCTTTATCGTGCATTAATTATCACCCTTAATATTTGCTCCCTTGCTCGAACCCTTAGCTTTATATATTACTTTCTTTTTCCTCTTTCAGGATGGCCACCAAGAAAGGTAAAGAGAAAGCTACTCCCAAACCACCAGCAAGGAGAGGAACAAAAAGAGCATTAGTGGAAGAACCATCTTCAATAGCGGTGAAACCCTCAACAAAACGAATCAAGAGGATCATCAATGTCGATGAAAAAGAGAAAGCCTTCCCAGCAAAGGACACTGCGCGGTTCACTAACCGCTACTGTGAGCAGATGTTTCCCATCCTGGCAGCAAGGAACTATAACAATGAGCACCTTCTCATCCTTCCAACCATCATTACTGAAATTGTTGAGCCCCGTATTGAGCGAAGACAATGGGGATTCCTACGGAGATAGCCACGGCAGGTTAATCTATCATGGGTAGTTGAATTCTACTCCAATTTTTACATGCCAAACATGCAGTCTGTCTATGTCCATCAGAAGCAAGTCCCCATAACTGAAGAGGCCATTCAACAAGCTTTAGATCTTTCCCCTACTCCAGAAAGATTGGACGCATTCCAAGAAGCCTCATTCAAGCGCCAGACATACCAATTTGACTGGGACGCCGTTCTCAGAATTATCGCACAACCTGGCAGCAGATGGATCTACGGATACCATCGTTCCCGACCTAAGGGCGTTTTGGCTTCTGCACTCACCTTAGAGGCTCGAGTATGGGCACAAATCATGTCCCATTACGTCTTTCCAAGCACTCATGAGTCCTCCTTCACTGCAGACACGGCTGTTTTACTTTGGTGTATCCTTATAGACTAGCACCTCAATTTACCAAGATACATTCGGCATGCTATGGGACACGTACAAATTGCGGGCAACTTACCTTTCCCCGCCTTGGTTTCAGATCTAGTCTCAGCAGCCGGAGTCTCCTACAGAGTTGGGGACACTAAGGCCATAATTCCACGAGATGATCAATACGTCCCTAACGGGAAGTATATCAGACCTCCAGCAGAAACTATCAACCTGAGCACGGAACCAGCAGAAGATATTCCTTCTTCTTCTACACCACAAGCACCTTCTACAAACCAACTACTCAATCAGATACTTGAGAGGCTAGAACGGATTGACCGGAAAGGAAAGCAAAGAGAGCGTTGCAAAGCCTTAAGTGTGGGGAGGTCGGCCAGTACCTGACTTCCGGAGGTAATTTCTTTTCCTTAAACACCAATAAAATAGGATATTTAGTTAATTTTTCTTTTGTTTAGGATAGGATAAATTACATAGTAATAATTAGTTGCTTACATGTTCTACTTGATTGAAAAAATAATAAGTTTCTTTTTAAGACCCTATTTTTGAAAATTTTCACTAATTTAAAATAAATCTTTTGTGTTAAACTTGTTAGAAGCTGTAGTTGGAACATAGTTTAAAAAGCTAAGAACACACAACCCGTGAGATTTTGAGCCAAATTACATGGTTACACGATTTAACCATAAATATTTTATTCTTGTGTGTTTACTTCTTTATGATTGTAATCTTTATTTTGTTTCATCCTATATGTCCAATGTTTAATGTATTTATATGCATGCATATGATTGAGGCCATTAATTGTTTAGCTCACTTATCCCAAATAAGCCTACCCTTCAATTACCTTTGTCAGCCACTTTGAGCCTTTTAAATCACATTTGTTCTATATTTTACCATATTACTAGCCTTAAGCGGAAAAATAATTAATTATCTCAATTGAATCTTTGGTTAGCTTAAGATAGAAATTTTGTGTTAATTAAGCATGGGAAAATTGTGGGAATATGGGTTAATAAGGGAATGTATCATGATAAAATAATGGGAATTTGGATACCTACTCATGTAAAACAGAAAAAATTGAAATTTCATGTGTATTGGTATGTTATTTCTATATAAAAAAAATTCAAAAATATTCAATAAATATTTAAATAAATAAGGAGACAAAATTACCCCAATTCTAAGTTAAGTAAAGCTCTAATGCATATGTGATAAGAAAATTAAAAGAAAAAGTTAATGCATGAGTATGTAATTTGAAAGTGGAAAATTATGGGTAGCTAGGCATGAATTAGAATTATATAGAGTATATGTATGTTAGGTGAAGGCTTAGGTTAGTCAAAGATTCATATTCTAGCTCACTTAGCCACCCTTACCCCTACCTTAGTCCCATTACAACCTTGAAAAGACCTCATGATGTTTGCATTAGTACATTAAATATTGTTGATTGGTTAGGTGAAGAACAAAAATTTAGAAAGCATGATTAGAGAAGAATAGAGTGATTACCCTATACACTTGAGAGACTAGAGTGCATATACACCATCAGTGAGGGTTCAATGCTTAATTCTATGTTCCCTGCTTTCATGAGCTATCTTCTTACAATGTTACCTGTTTTTACTATATAAAATTGAATTAGTGGAATTTGATTTACGTCTGTCTTGAAGAGCTTATTTATTTTTAACCAAGTAGACAAGAATCATATAGTTGCATTCATATATATAGATTTCATTACATTGCATGAGTCTTACATTTCCCTACTCATTTATTTTATCTCCTTAAGCTAAGCATGAGGACATGCTAATGTTTAAGTGTGGGGAGGTTGATAAACCATTATTTTATGATTTATATTGTGTTTAATTGAGTGGTTTTATCAAGTCTTTACCTACTTATTCATATAGATTGCATGAATTTTATAATTCCTTCCTAGTATTGTTTATGGTTGAAAACTTGCTTCCTAGAAACCTTTAATTAGTACATTTTAACTCTCCTTTATACCACTCGATGCCGTGATCTGTGTGTTAAGTGTCTCAGACTTCATAGGGCAGGAATGGCTTGGAGAATGGAGAGGAAGCTTGCAGAAATAGAAGGAACACAAGAAATTAAGGAGATGACCAGCGAACACTGACGCGATCGCATAGCTCACGCGAGCGCGCGAAATGAAGAAATCGCAGCGATGTGAATGCGTGCCTGACGCAAACGCGTGGACGATGCGAACGCATGACAAGAAAAATTGCCAGATGACGCGAACGCGTGGAAGACACGTACGCGTGACCTGCGCGATCTGCTGAAATAACAGAATATGCTGGGGGCAATTTCGAGCCGCGTTTTGACCCAGTTTTCGGCCCAGAAACACAGATTAAAGCTAGGGAACATGCAGAGACTCAAGATGCATCCACACACATTCAGATACATCGATATTAGGATTACTTTTAGTTTTAGATCTGAATCTAGAATAGCTTTACATTGATAGTTTATGCTTTTGCTTTGGATTTTGGATGCTGAAGAGTCATTACCTCCGCGAAGACATTGCCTTAGTTTGTTTCCCTATTGCTTACTCTCATTAGTTGCTCATTGACCTTATTTAATTAAGTATGTTACATTTGGAATTTATTAATATATAGAGTTACTTTTAATTTTAATTAATTTTAATTCTCTATTTATTTTATTTAATTTATTATGTCTTCTTATATTTTTATGAATATTAATTCCATGTCAATGGAGTAGATTTTCTACTTGACATGGGGGTTGATTAAGAGGAGACACTTGAGTTGGAATGCTCAAGTACTTAGTTAAATCGAACGTTGTTGGCTAATTCTGTACCTACTAACGCTAGACCTTCCCAAGGGAGAGGACTAGGATTTGCGGGTAAGAGTTAGCTCAATCACTTGACTTTCCTTAATTTAGTAAGGGTTAACTAAGTGAAAACAATAACCTCTTTACACTACACTTGAGAAGATTCCAATAAGGATAGAACTTCCAATTAATCATCCCCCCGGTCAAGGCCTTTTAATATTAATAATAATTCTTAGTTCTATTGCTTTAATTTACAATTATTTTTACTCATCATCAAAACTCAACTTTTCTAGAAAACTTCTACTCAATAAAATAGCACCCTTTCCTGCAACTCGTTGGGAGACGACCTGGGACTCATACTCCCAGTATTTTTATTTCTAAAATTTGTGACAACCCCTTTTTAAATTGGTGAGGCAGACTTTAGCTGGTTGAGAGCTATACTTGCAACGCATTTCTCTTATTAAGACTCTCTTAATTGGTCTAACTTCTGCCACGCATCAATGACCATAGCTTGCTTCAAGCTGACAATCTCCGTGGGATCGACCCTTACTCACGTAAGGTATTACTTGGACAACCCAGTGCACTTGCTGGTTAGTTGTGCGGAATTGCAAAAGTGTGATTGTGATTTTGTGCACCAAGTTTTTAGCTCCGTTGCCGGAGATTGTTTGAGTTTGGACAACTGACGGTTCATCTTGTTGCTCAGATTAGGTAATCTTATTTTTTTCTTTTTGCTTTTTATTTTCGAAAAAAAACAAAATATATAAAATTTATTTTGTTCTTCAGAATTTTTAAGAATGAATTCTAGAGTTTCATGATGATCTGTTGAAGTCTGGCTGGTTGTGAAGCCATGTCTAATCTTTTGGACCGAGGTTTCAACTTATCATCACAAGAGCTTGTTGATTTCTATCAATCTTGCTGTTGGATGTAATGATCTGCTAAAGCTTGGCTGGCCATTGGCCATGTCTAGTGTTTTGGACCGAAGCTTTCACTGAAAGCTTGGCTGGCTAGTAAGCCATGTCTAATTCCTGGACCGGAGTTTTAGACTAACATTGCATGATTCCTGGAATTTTCATTAAGAATTTTCAATTCCTTATTCCTTCTTTTTCTAATTAATTTTCGAAAAATACAAAAAAGTTTTCATAAAATCATAAAAACCAAAAATTTTATGTTTCTTGTTTGAGTCTAGTGTCAAATTTTAAGTTTGGTGTCAACTGCATATTTTAAAATTATCTTAAAAATTTTCGAAAAAAAAATTTTCATGCATCATGTTCTTCATTGATCTTCAAGTTGTTCTTGATGATTTTCTTGAGTCTGATCTTTAAATTCTCTTGTTTTGTGTCTTTTGTTGTTTCTCATGTGCATTTTTAATTTGTTAGCGTCTCTAATATGAAAATTTCTAAGTTTGGTGTCTTACATGCATTGTTTATTTAATCTTAGTTTTTCATGATTAGTTTTATTTTTTTGTTTCTCATCATTAAAAATTCCAAAAAAAAAATTTTAAAATTATGTCTTTTCAAGTCAATAATACAGAGAATTGAAGATTCAGAACATACAGCAGAAGAATTACAGAGAAAAAGCTGGGCGTTCAAAACGCCTAGTGAGGAAGGAAAACTGGCATTTAAACGCCAGCCAGGGTACCTGGCTGGGCGTTAAACGCCCAAAAGGGTAGAACTTTGGGCGTTAAATGCCAGAATGGTATCCATTCTGGGCGTTTAACGCCAGAATAGCATCAAGGAGGTAATTTTGTTTTCAATTCAAATCTTTTTCAATTTTGAAAGTTTTAAAACTAATTTTTCAAAATCTTATCTTTTTCATATCCTCTCATATCAATCATATCTTTTTCAAAATCAAATATTTTTTAAATTACTTTTCAATATTTTCGAAAATCCTTGCTACAATTAATGATTTGATTAAAAAATTTCAAGTTGTTACTTGCCTATTAAGAAAGGTTCAATATTTGAATTTTAGAATTATATCTTTTAAATTTTTTGTTAGCCAAGTCATTAATTTCTAATCATATCTTCTCAATCATATCATTAATTTAAATTTTTTTAAATTGTTTTTCAATCATATCTTCTCAATCATATCTTCTCAACCACATCTTTTTCAAAATAATTTTCAATCTTATCTTTTTTATTACTGATTTCAAAATATTTTTCAAAATCACCTAACAACTTTCTCACTTTTAATTTTCGAAAAACCATTAACCATTTTTCAAAATTCTTTTACTAATTGTTTTAAATTTTAATTTTATTTTTCTTTTAAAAATTTTCGAAAATTCCCTCCTCACCTTCTTCTATTTAAGGACTAACACTCCTCCTCAATTAGCAATTCATACTCTCTCTCCTTCTTCATATGTTCGAATTCTTATCTACCTACCTTATCCCTCTTTTCCTGTTTTCCTCTGACACCTCAAGGAATCTCTATACTGTGACATAGAGGATTCCTATTCTTTTCTGTTATCTTATTTTTTATATGAGCAGGAGCAAGGATAAGAACATTCTTGTTGAAGCTGATCCGGAACCTGAAAGGACCTTGAAGAGGAAGCTAAAAGAAGCTAAAGCATAACACTCTGGAAAGGACCTGACAGAATTTTTTGAAAAAGAAGAAGACATGGCCGAACCCAACAACAATGCCAACAATGCAAGGAAGATGCTTGGTGACTTTATTGCACCCTCTTCTGACTTCTGTGGAAGGAGCATCTCAATTCCTGCAATTGGAGCAAACAACTTTGAGTTTAAGCCTCAATTAGTTTTTCTAATGCAGCAGAATTACAAGTTTTATGGACTTCCATTGGAAGATCCTCATCAGTTTTTAGCTGAATTCTTGCAAATCCGTGACACTGTTAAGACCCATGGGGTTGACCTTGAGGTTTACAGACTTATGCTCTTTCCTTTTGCTGTAAGAGACAGAGCTAGGACATGGTTGGACTCACAACCTAAAGAAAGCCCGAACTCTTGGGAAAAGCTAGTCAATGCCTTCTTGGCAAAGTTCTTTTCACCTCAAAAATTGAGTAAGCTTAGAGTGGAAGTCCATACCTTCAGACAGAATGAAGGCGGATCCCTCTATGAAGCTTGGGAAAGATACAAGCAATTGATCAGAAGGTGTCCTTCTGGCATGCTTTCAGAATGGAGCATCATATGCATATTCTATGATGGTCTGTCTGAACTGTCCAAGATGTCATTGGACAACTCTGCTGGAGGATCTCTTCATCTGAAGAAGACGCCTGAAGAAGCCTAGGAACTCATTGAAATGGTTGCAAATAACCAATTCATGTACACTTCTGAAAGAAACCCTGCGAACAATGGGACAACTCAGAAGAAAGGAGTTCTTGAGATTGATACTCTGAATGCCATATTGGCTCAGAACAAAATATTGACTCAGCAAGTCAATATGATTTCTCAAAGTCTGTCTGGAATGCAAGCGGCAACAGGCAGTACTAAAGAAGCATCTTCTGAAGAAGAAGCTTATGATCCTGAGAATCCTGCAATGGAAGAGGTGAATTGCATGGGAGAACCCTATGGAAACACCTATAATCCTTCATGGAGAAATCATCCAAATCTCTCATGGAAGGATCAACAGAAGCCTCAACAAGGTTTCAACAATAATAATGGTGGAAGAAATAGGTTTAGCAACAGCAAGCCTTTTCCATCATCTTCTCAGCAACAGACAGAGAATTCTGAGCAGAGTCTCTCTAGCTTAGCAACTATAGTCTCTGATCTATCCAAGACCACTCTCAGTTTCATGAATGAAACAAGATCCTCCATTAGAAATTTGGAGGCACAAGTGGGTCAGCTGAGTAAGAGAATTACTGAAACTCCTCCTAGCACTCTCCCCAGCAATACAGAAGAAAATCCCAAGAGAGAGTGCAAGGCCATAACCATGACCAATATGGCCGAACCTGGAGAGAGTGAGGAGGACGTGAGTCCCAGTGAGAAAAACCTCATGGGACGTCCTCTGGACAAAAGGGAGTTCCCTTTTGAGGAACCAAAGGAATCTGAGGCTCATACAGAGATTATAGAGATTCCATTAAACGTCCTTCTGCCATTCATGAGCTCTGATGAGTATTCTTCCTCTGCAGAGGATGAAGATATTGCTGAAGAGCAAGTTGCTAAGTACCTTGGAGCAATCATGAAGCTAAATGCAAAGTTATTTGGTAATGAGACTTGGGAGAATGAACCTCCATTGCTCATCAATGAACTGAATGATCCGATTCAACTGAAATTACCTCAGAAGAGACAGGATCCTGGAAAGTTCTCAATACCTTGTACCATAGGCACCATGACCTTTGAGAAGGCTCTGTGTGACCTGGGGTCAAGTATAAACCTCATGCCCCTCTCTGTAATGGAGAAACTAGGGATCCTTAAGGTGCAAGCTGTAAGAATCTCACTAGAGATGGCAAACAATTCAAGGAAACAGGCTTATGGACTTGTAGAGGATGTCTTGGTGAAGGTTGAAGGCCTTTACATCCCTGCTAACTTCATAATCCTGGACACTTGGAAGAATATGGATGAATCCATCATCCTTGGCAGACCCTTCCTAGCCACAACAAAAGCTGTGATTGATGTTGACAGAGGAGAGTTGATCCTTCAAGTGAATGAGGACTACCTTGTGTTTAAGGCTCAAGGATCTTCTTCTGTAACCATGGAGAGAAAGCATGAAAAGCTTCTCTCAATGCAGAGTCAACCAGAGCCCCCACATTCAAACTCTAAGTTTGGTGTTGGGAGGCCATCATCATGCTCTGAGTATCTGTGAGGCTCCATGAGAGCCCACTGTCAAGCTACTGACATTAAAGAAGCACTTGTTGGGAGGCAACCCAATTTTTACTTATCTATGTTAAATTTCTATTGTTATTTTATGTTTTTCTTAGGTTGATGATCATGTGGAGTCACAAAAACAATTGTAAAAATCAAAGCAAAATCAAAAATAGCATTAAAAACAGCACACCCTTGAGAAGAGCTTACTGGCATTTGTGGTAGAATGGGCGTTAAACGCCCAGTCTGGCACCATTCTGGGTGTTTAACGCCAGAAAAGGGCATCAAGCTGGCGTTCAACGCCAGAAAGGGAAGAAAAGCTGGCGTTAAACGCCAGAAATGGGCAGCAACCTGGCGTTTAATGCCAGGATTGGCACTCCAAGGGGCATTTACACGCCAAAATGGTGCAGGGATGAGAAATCCTTGACACCTCAGAATTTATGGACCCACAGGATCTCCACCTACCTCAACTCTCTCTTTCTCTCTTCTTCACACCTTCCCATAACACCCACCTCACAATTCAAATCCTTTCCCTCCCACACCCAACCCCTAATACACGAACCCTACCCATCTCTCCACTCCTATATAAACCCCTCCTTACCATCTTCATTTTCACACATCATAAACACTCCTTTCCCCCCTTGGCCGAACCACTCACACCTCTCCATCTCGTCCATTTTCTCCTTCTTCTACTTCCTTCTTTCTTCTTTTGCTCGAGGACGAGCAAACCTTCTAAGTTTGGTGTGGTAAAAGCATTACTTTTCTATTTTTCCATAACCATTAATGGCACCTAAGGCCAGAGAAACCTCTAGAAAGAGGAAAAGTGGTGCACGAATTGTGAATCACACTTTTCACAACGCGTACCACTAACCAGCAAGTGCACTGGGTCGTCCAAGTAATACCTCACGTGAGTAAGGGTCGATTCCCACAGAGATTGTTGGTTTGAAGCAATCTATGGTTATTTTGTAAATCTTAGTCAGGAAGTCAACCCACTTGGTGTGTGCTGGGGCTGAGACTTAAGCAATTCACGTGCAGAGGTCATTTGTGGAGTTGAACGCCAGTTTTTATGCCAGTTTGGGCGTTCAACTCCAGCTTTTGATCCTTTTCTGGCGCTGGACGCCAGAATTGGGCAGAGGACTGGCGTTGAACGCCAGTTTACGTCGTCTATTCTTGTGCAAAGTATGGACTATTATATATTGCTAGAAAGCCCTGGATGTCTACTTTCTAACGCAATTGGAAGCACGCCATTTCGAGTTCTGTAGCTCCAGAAACTCCACTTTGAGTGCAGGGAGGTCAGAATCCAACAGCATCAGCAGTCCTTTTTCAGCCTGAATAAGATTTTTGCTCAGCTCCTTCAATTTCAGCCAGAAAAGTACCTGAAATTACAGAAAAACACACAACTCATAGTAAAGTCCAGAAATATTAATTTTTCCTAAAAACTAATAAAAATAGACTAAAAAATAACTAAAACATACTCTAAACTATATGAAATTATCCCCAAAAAGCGTTCCCCTGAACATGGTCCGAAATTCGTAGCAGGCAGTTCCAGATAGTCTTTGCTTGTCAGTCTGCCACATATTAGCATAGAACTCCTGGACCATGTTCCTTCCTACTTTCGTTTTAGGATTAGCTAGGACTTCCCAGTTCCTGATTCGAATATGCTCCTGGATCTCCGGATATTCATCTTCTTTCAGATCGAATCTAACTTCCGGGATCACTGATCTCAGACCCATTACTTTAAGATAATGGTCTGAATGTTCTTTAGATAAGAACTTCCCTTGATTCCAAAGTGGTTTTGGAATGCTCTCTTGTTGTCAATGGCTACCTTCTATCCTCCCAGTGAAAACTACGCTCACGCGCTCTGTCACAGCACGGCTAATCACCGGTTGGTTCTCGATCCGGTTGGAATAGGATTTACTATCCTTTTGCGTCTGTCACTAACGCCCAGCCTTCAAGAGTTTGAAGCTCGTCACAGTCATTCAATCCTTGAATCCTACTCGGAATACCACAGACAAGGTTTAGACTTTTTGGATTCTCATGAATGCTGCCATCAGTTCTAGCTTATACCACGGAGATTCTGATTTAGGAATCTAAGAGATACTCATTCAATCGTATATAGAAAAGTATGGACTATTATATATTGCTGGAAAGCCCTGGATGTCTACTTTCCAACGCAATTGAAAGCACACCATTTCGAGTTCTGTAGCTCCAGAAAATCCACTTTGAGTGCAGGGAGGTCAGAATCCAACAGCATCAGCAGTCCTTTTTCAGCCTGAATCAGATTTTTGCTCAACTCCTTCAATTTCAGCCAGAAAAGTACCTGAAATTACAGAAAAACACACAACTCATAGTAAAGTCCAGAAATATGAATTTTTCCTAAAAACTAATAAAAATAGACTAAAAACTAACTAAAACATACTCAAAACTATATGAAATTATCCCCAAAAAGCGTATAAAATATCCGCTCATCAAAAGGGAAGGCAATTGCTTCCACCTCCGAGTCATGGGAGATGGAAAAATTCATCTCAAAAGCCCATCACTAGAAAAAGGATGGAGCAAACAAGAGAGCCCACTTATGGACCTCAACAAGAGCATGAAGAAGTTCCTCATCAAGAAATCCCTGAGATACCTCAAGGATGCATTTTTCTCCACACAACTATTGGGAACAAATCAACACCTCCTTAGGAGATTTGAGTTCCAATATGGAGCAACTAAAAATGGAGCACCAAGAGCACTCCATTATTCTCCATAAAATTAGAGAGGATCAAATAGCCATGAGGAAAGAGCAACAAAGGCAAGGAAGAGACATAGAAGAGCTCAATTGTTCCATTGGATCTTCAAGGGAAAGAACAAGCCGCCATCACTAAGGTGGACCCGTTCTTTAATTTTCTTGTTCTTTATTTTCTGCTTTTCGTTTCCTATGCTTTATCTTCTATCTATGTTTGTGTCTTTATTACATGATCATTAGTGTCTAGTGTCTATGCCTTGAAGCTATGAATGTCCTATGAATCCATCACCTTTCTTAAATGAAAAATATTTTCTGAAAAAGAAAAAAAAGTACATGAATTTTGAATTTTAAAATAGTTTAATTATTTTGATGTGGTGACAATACTTTTTGTTTTTCTAAATGAATGCTTGAACAGTGCATATTTTTGAATTTGTTGTTTAGGAATGTTAAAATTGTTGGCTCTTGAAAGAATGATGAAAAAGGAGAAATATTATTGATAATCTGAAAAATCATAAAATTGATTCTTGAAGCAAGAAAAAGCAGTGAATAGAAAAGCTTGCAGAAAAAAAAAGAGGGAAAAAAAAAGAGAAAAAGAAAAGAAAAAGAAAAAGCAAGCAGAAAAAGCTAATAGCCCTTTTAACCAAAAGGCAAGGGTAAAAAGGACCCAAGGCTTTAAGCATTAATGGATAGGAGGGCCTAAAGGAATAAAATCCTGGCCTAAGCGGCTAAACCAAGTTGTCCCTAACCATGTGCTTGTGGCGTGAAGGTGTCAAGTGAAAAGCTTGAGACTGAGCGGTTAAAGTCGTGTTCCAAAGCAAAAAGAGTGTGCTTAAGAGCTCTGGACACCTCTAACTGGGGACTCTAGAAAAGCTGAGTCACAATCTGAGAAGGTTCACCCAGTTATGTGTCTGTGGCATTTATGTATCCGGTGGTAATACTGGAAAACAAAATGCTTAGGGTCACGACCAAGACTCATAAAGTAACTGTGTTCAAGAATCAACATACTGAACTAGGAGAATCAATAACACTATCTAAATTCTGAGTTCCTATAGATGACAATCATTCTAAACTTCAAAGGATAAAGTGAGATGCCAAAACTGTTCAGAAGCAAAAAAGCTAATAGCCCCGCTCATCTAATTAAGACTGATCTTCATAGATGTTTTCCGAATTTATTGTATATTCTCTTCTTTTTATCCTATTGGTTTTAGTTGCTTGGAGACAAGCAACAATTTAAGTTTGGTGTTGTGATGAGCGGATAATTTATACGCTTTTTAGCATTATTTTTACATAGTTTTTAGTGTATTTTTATTACTTGTTATTATATTTTTATTAGTTTTTAAATAAAAATCACATTTCTGGACTTTACTATGACTTTGTGTATTTTTCTGCGATTTCAGGTATTTTTTTGCTGAAATTGAGGGACCTGAGCAAAAATCTGATTCAGAGGCTGAAAAAGGACTGCAGATGCTGTTGGATTCTGACCTCCTTGCACTCGAAGTAGATTTTCTAGAGCTACAGAAGCCCAATTAGCGCGCTCTCAATTGCGTTGGAAATTAGACATCTTAGGCTTTCCAGCAATATTTAATAGTTTATACTTTGTCTGAGATTTGATGGCCCAAACTGGCGTTCAAAGTCAGCCCAAGGAATTCTGGCGTAAAACGCCATAACTGGCATAAAAGCTGGAGTTAGACGCCCAAACTGGCACCAAAGCTGGCGTTTAACTCCAAGAAAAGTCTCTACATGTGAAAGCTTCAATGCATAGCCCAAGCACACACCAAGTGGGCGCCGAAAGTGGATTTCTGCATCATTTACTTATTTCTGTAAACCCTAGGTTACTAGTTCATTATAAATAGGACCTTTTACTATTGTATTTTCATCTTTCTTTAGATCATTTTTGAGACTATCTTTGTATCACTTTTGATCTCTTGATCACGTTTGGGGGCTGGCCATTCGGCCATGCCTGGACCTTCATCACTTTTGTATTTTCAACGGTGGAGTTTCTACACCCCATAGATTAAGGTGTGAAGCTCAGCTGTTCCTCATGAATTGATGCAAAGTACTATTGTTGTTCTATTCAATTCAAGCTTATTCTTATTCTAAGATATTCACTCGCACTTCAACCTGATGAATGTGATGATCCGTGACACTCATCATCATTCTCACCTATAAACGCGTGCCTGACAACCACTTCCGTTCTATCTGCAATAGCTTGAGTGTGTATCTCTTGGCCTCCTGGTTCACGACGCATGGTTGCCTCTCCTGAAAATAGAGCCCTCCATTACGTGAGATCAGAGTCTTCGTGGTATAAGCTAGAATCAATTGGCAGCATTCTTGAGATTCGAAAAGTCTAAACCTTGTCTGTGGTATTTCGAGTAGGATCTGGGATGGGATGACTGTGACGAGCTTCAAACTCGCGAGTGTTGGACATAGTGATAGACGCAAAAGGATCAATGGATCATATTCCAACATGAGTGAGAATCGACAGATGATTAGCCCTACGGTGACAGCGCAGATGGACCATTTTCACTGAGAGGACGGACGGTAGCCATTGACAACGGTGATCCCCCAACATATAGCTTGCCATGGAAGGGAGTACGCATGATTGAATGAAGGCAATAGGAAAGCAGAGGTTCAGAAGGAACAAAGTATCTTCATACGCTTATCTGAAATCCTACCAATGAATTACATAAGTATTTCTATCTTATTTTCTGTTTTACTTATATCTTAATTATCAAAACCTCATAACTATTTGAATTTGCCTGACTGAGATTTACAAAGATGACCATAACTTGCTTCAAGCCGACAATCTCCATGGGATCGACCCTTACTCACGTAAGGTATTACTTGGACGACCCAGTGTACTTGCTGGTTAGTTGTGCGGAATTGTAAAAGTGTGATTATGATTTCGTGCACCAGTTATCAACTTAACTATTTTGATCATTCTTTTGGGTATGACATTTCATGAGCTTAATACACAAAGCATTGTTCAATTATGGTTTGAATTCTTGCATTGTGACTTGGTTTGAATTTTGAATTTTGTTACTTGCATTCCAAGAATTCTCTTTTCTTCACTCACTTCATGAGTATGTCTTACCTTGAGTGCTATACATCTACTTGGCTAGTTGCTTATATCATATCACATCTGTTTTCAGGATGTCGGATAAAGGAAAAGCTATAGCTACTACCTCAAAGAAGAGGAAGCGCTCCAAAGCCTCTACCCCTTCTCCTTATGCCAATTATGCTAAGAATCCGCTGAATGAAATGGATAAAGAGAATCAATTGTTACCATCCACGGACCCAATCAAGTTTCCCAACCTCTACTGTGAGCTTCGCTTTTCCAAATATCAGAAGTCGAATTTGAACATTGAAAAGAAACTGGTCCTTCCCAACGATGTGAGACGCGCCATCAATGCCCATATTCTGGAATTGAGCTTGGATTTTGTTGATAGGGATTTGGGGAGGATAAATACTTCGTAGGTGAGGGAGTTCTACTGCAACTTCTTTCATGCCACTCTTGATTTAGTCCACCTGAGGGGTAGGGAGATCTTGATTACTGAGGTAGCTATTGGGGAGGCATTGCTTTGCCGACCTCGTACTGATGACCCATGTGCCTATCAGTAGGCAGAGGTAGCTATCCACTGTATGACCCTTGATTATAAGGCAGTGAAGCGCGTGATTACCACACCGGACGTCCCTTGGGTAATGGATTCTGGCAACAAGAAATCCAAGGGGATGCTATTCACTTATCTGTCGAGAGAGGCTAAGACTTGGCAGCATATATTCGCTCATTATGTCTTGCCCACCACTCACTTTTCAGAGATTCTGATGGATATGCTAGTTCTTATTGGCTGTGTCATAGAGGGGAAGGAGGTAGACTTCCCCCAGTTGATCAGGCAAAGCATGTGGCGTGCACACATTCGTGGCCTACTTCCATTTCCTACATTGGTCACCAGCATGATTGAGCTAGCCGATGTCCAATGGGAGCACGATGACGTGACACCACCACCCCCAGATGACGACGATAAGGAGGTTACTATTCCATGGGGTGGGTGGGTGCATGAGAAGCCTCCATTCAGACGCCGTTCTCAAGTTAGAATAGTGGTGGAGGCAGCTCTGCCTTCATCTTTCGCAGCAGCAGGACCTTCCTCTGCTTCCGCAGCAGCAGCACCCTTGCCACCACCGCCTGCACCTAAGCCGACATACTTCTTAGTGTAGCGCCTGTTTCGCTTCATGGAGCGCAGTGAACGTCGTATCATGCGACGTCTCGATCACATAGACCAGGTCTTCATATCATAGGGCATCGAGCTACCTTCGCTCCCAGACTCTCCCGCCTCCGATGAGCAGGATCAGAAGGAGGAGCATGTTGAGGAGCCGACTCAGAAAGAGGCACCACCAGAGACACAGGCCACCACAAAGGTTCAGTAGCCCCCTGAGGACTCACAGCCAGTACCACAGCCACAGCCTGAGCCTGAGCCACAGCCTGGCGCCACTGTTGACCCCCAGCTTGTGCTTCAGTAGTAGCATCGAGGACGATGCTTCATCCTAAAGTGTGGGGAGATCACCGTTCGTGACCGGTAAATAGCATTTGTGTGGTGAACTTTCAGACATTTATCCTTTAGTTTCTACTACTTCATTTTGCACTTTATCTTTGAGATTACTTTGAGACTATTGTATATATTTGTTATCTTGCGATTACTTTATCTTAGTCATCGCATTTTGCACCTTAGATTGTATACATTTCATATTTTGGTTGGATTTTTATTATATAGTTGTTTTAGCCCTTTTGGTTGTGAATTGAAAAAAAAAACATTGTGAATTGTTGGAACCCAGTTGACCCCCTTTGCATATGAAATGTGCTTTGATTGGAAAAGGGGTAAACTAAGAAATTTTTTTTTAGTTTTCTAAATCACAACCTTGCATTAGAATAAGCTTAGTCAATATGATGAAAATCTCCAAGAATTCCATTTCTAGGGCACCACCCCCAATTGGTTGAAAATTTTTTTTTAGGACTTGCTTGAATTATATACTTTGTGGATCATGTTTTGAGCTAAGAACACAAGCATGTAAGTTTTGAGCCTTAATTGTGTGGTTACATCATATGACCACTTACTTTCATTCTTGTGTGCATTATTCTCTTTCTATGATTGTAATCTATGATTTGTTTGATTCTTTTTGTCCATTACTTTGTGTACACATGCATTTATATGATTGAAGCCATTGTCCAAATAGCTCACTTACCCAAATTGCCTACCTTTTATCTTTTATTGTTAGCCAATTTTGAGCCTATGCTTAACTCATTTGTTCTTAATTGTATCACATTAAAAGCCTAAGTGAAAAACAATAAATGTCCCTTGTTTGAATCTTTGATTAGCTTAGGCTAGTGAGAGTGTTCATCATTTGATTTTGGGAAAGTTGGGAACATTGGGTAGAGATAAAAGTGTGGTTTTTGTATTTGTGTTGAGAATCTTGGGAATTAGGAACATACTCATGTATTAATCATGTGTAAACCGTATGCATTGATGTTCTTGTATATATTTTCTTTTTTAAAAAAAAATTGATGATGAGAAAAACAAAAGAAGAAAAAGAATTGCAATAAGAAAGGGACAAAAATGCCCCAAATTTCAAAGTTTAATAATGATCAATGCATATGTGTGGTGATCAAAAAGAGAATACATGAGTGTGTTAAAAAGTGAAGAAGGGATAGCTAGGATTTTTTAGAATTGTATAGGTAGTCATAAGTTAGGTGGGAAGTTTAAGTTAATCAAAGATTCAAATTTCAAACTCACTTGACCATATGCATCCTACCTTGACCCTAGCCTCATTACAACCTATGGGAAAGTCCTCATGATATTTGTATGCATGCATAGAGTAAGTGTTGATTGTTAGATGAGAAACAAATCTTAGAAAGCATGACTGGGGGAGAATTGAGTGAATCAACCCCATACACTTGAGTACCTAGAGCGGATACACATCCGGCGAGGGTTCGATCGCTCAATTACATGTTTCCACCCATGATCATCTTTTCTTGCAAGTTTGTAAAATCTTTCAATGATTCAATCCAATTGTGGTTTGCTTTGATTGCCATTGCCTTAGCCCTTGTGCTTGCATATGTATTTTTGGAGATTGATTTATTTTGACTGAGCCATTGCATTCATATAAATAGGTTGCATATAGATAGATTGCATTTAATTAGTTCACATTGAATAAATGTTGATACCCCTTTGCTTCTTTCTTGATTTTAGCATGAGGACATGCATAGTTTAAGTGTGGAGAGATTTGATAAACCCCGATTTTGTGGTTTATCTTGTGCTTATTTTAGGGGATTTTATCACCTTTTCCCACATTTATTCAATGAAATAGCATGGTTTTGTAATTCTCCCTAGAATTGTGCTTAAGTGTAAAAATATGCTTTTTAGGCCCTTAAATTGGTGATTTTAACTCACTTTAATTCCATTCGATGCCTTGATGTGTTTGATAAGTGATTTCAGGTTCATAAGGCAAGTATTGGATGGAAGAAATGAGGAGAAAAGCATACAAGGTGGAGAATGCATAAAGAAACAAGAATTGGGAATGCATCGATGGGCGCGCACGTGCACTAGGCGCGCGCGCGCAGAAGTGGTTTCGCATAGAGACGCGCACGCATACATGACGCGTACGCGCGGATGAAGAAACAGCCAATCGACACGCACGCGCACAAGACGCGTACGCACCGATACTCTCATGTGACCCACTTAAAGGCAAAACGCTGGGGGGCGATTTCTGAGCTGCCCAGGCCCAAACCCAACTTGTTTTTGAGTATATTTCATGCAGAATTGAAGTCCAAGCAAGAGGGAAGCAATTAGTTAGTCAACATGAGCCTTTAGTTAGTTGTCTAGAGAGAGAAGCTCCATCTTCTCTCTAGAATTAGATTAGGATTAGGTTAAATTGTCTAGGATCTTGAATTAATTACTTGATTTCATCTTGTTTCTTTTACAATTTCTCATTTCTACATCTTGATTTTCTTAGTTGTAATGTTAATTTCTCTTTTATGTTTCTTTTGTGATGATGAACGCATGTTGGATTTGATTTACATTTAATGCAATTTGATGTTGATGTTTCTTTTTATTGATGAATTGAGTTGTGAACTTACTCCCCTTGCAATTGGTAGTTGTTAAATTTTACTATTTCTTGAAATTTATTACGCTTTCCTTATACACCCACCAAGTGTTTGACAAAATGCTTGGTTGGGCTTTAGAGTAGACTTTGAGCATTCTTGGCTTGGAAAGAGTAATTAAGCAATCTTGAGTCATAAAAACCCAACCTATGTTGGTGATCTAGAGTTGTTAGTTAATATCATTTTCATTGACTATAATCTCTTGCTAATCCAATTAATGAGTTGATTAGGACACTTGGATTGAGATTAGCTAGTCTTGTTAGACTTTCTCTCATGGAAGATAACCTATATCTTCTTCCATCATTGGGGATGACGTGATGAGATAAATTCTTGTTTATTATTGTGACATGAGTAACTAGTCTTGTTTGACATTCTCCCTATGTGAAGATGACATGATACCTTCTTTCATTTGTTGGAGTTGACTAAATAAGATGAATTGATCATTGCATGACTAGGATAGAAAGCCTATGTTCTCAACCCTTGCCATGAATGTCTCACCTTATTAATTGCTTTCTTTAATTGCTTGCTCGATTTACCTTTCTTGCACATTTAATTTCTTGCTCTTTATCAATCAAAACCGCTTGCCCCCTTCATAGCCAATAAGCATACACTTCATTGCAATTCCTTGTGAGACGACTCATAGTTTAAATACTTCGGTTAACTTTTATTCGGGGTTTGTACTTGTGACAACTCAAATTTTTTTTGGGAGGATTGTTTGTTGGTATAGAACTATACTTGCAATGAGAATTCATTTATTTGAGGAATTTCTATACCATCACAATAATCTAACTCATTAAAATGTTGGCGCGTGCACGTCGATTGGCTGTTTCTTCATCCGAGGGTACGCATCATGTACGCGTGCGCGTCTCTATGCGAAACCACTTCTGTGCGCGCGCCTAGTGCGTGTGCGCGCCCATCGATGCATTCCCAATTCTTGTTTCTTCATGCATTCTCCACTTTGTATGCTTTTCTCCTCATTTCTTTCATCCAATACTTGCCTTATGAACCTGAAATCACTCATCAAACACATCAAGGCATCGAATGGAATTAAAATGAGTTAAAATCACCAATTTAAGGGCCTAAAAAGCATGTTTTTACACTTAAGCACAATTCAAGGGAGAATTACAAAATCATGCTATTTCATTGAATAAATGTGGGAAAAGGTGATAAAATCCCCTAAAATAAGCACAAGATAAACCACAAAATCGGGTTTTATCAGAGCATGCTTGTTACCACTGGTTGGTAGAATGTGTGTATAGATAAGAATAAGTTTTTGATTTGTGGATTGATTTTATCATGTTTCATCTAATCTTGTCATCATTGCTAGATTGACATTTGACACATTTGTTTCTTGTAACATCCTACCATACAGAGCTTTACACCTAGGATGTAAAACAGAGGTGGCGAGGCGCTACAACCTCTAAAATAAAAATATATTTAATAATATTAAAAAGGATATGGTATACGAGGAGCCTTGAAAAACGCATAAAGCAAAAATCGTAAAATAAAAGGCGCAATGCTATTGGAAACAAGATTACTTGCGTGTGAAGAAACTAAGGTTCAAAGGCATAAATAAATAGAAAATAGGAATAGAGGGTCAAGAATACAAAGTAATAAGCTCCTAACTCAGCTTGTGAAGCTAAGGCTGGTCGGGGAATATTTACATACAGAATATATAGCCCATAGCCCAAAATACATAAAAACAACCCTAGTTCTCCATAAACCTCTATGAGGTGCAAAAGTAAAACATATATACATGGGGAGAATCTATACACTATATATAACGAAACAAAATAAAAGTATAATTCCCAAAAAAGTCCACTTCGCTGAAGAGCACTCCAGACGGCTAGCGAGGTGTCGTCTGCCCTGCATTTGAAAACCACAAATATTGTATGGAATAAGAACCGGGGGTTCTTAGCATGAGAAAGGTGCCGCGCACATAAAATATAAGGTCCTGGGAATGCCAGAGGCAATTCTAGAACGCAGACACTCAGATTATAAGACTTAAAGAACTAAAACAGAAACCATAAAGTAGGGTGGTTTTCTAAGGCTTACTAAACTAAACTAATTCCTTAAATCTAACTAAAACCTGACTAGAATTCTAAATCTCTCTGCCTTTCGTACGTTCCTCCATCTCCGGTGAATTTACAAAGACAAATAAGCAGACAATGACAAACACAGGTAGAATACAGGTAATACAAATAGCAAATATCACAAATAGCATATTATAGTCACTTAGGCAATCCCAATTAATGCACAAACAAGCAATTCAAATAATATGCACATGATACATGCCTATCCTGTGGCTGATGAGGCTTATCTGTCGGTTATCAAGCCAACCCAACAAGTCCGGCTGCTAAACCTTTGGACTCTCCCCCGTTGCGAATCCCCATGAGTCTATGCATAGGTTTTTCTCTTTCACTCATAAATATATATATAACTTTACTCAATGGGGGTTAACCTTTCCGGGAATTTATACGTGCCCGGTCACCCTTACGACGTAGGGTCAACAGAGTCTCGAGTTTCAACCTGGAACACGTGGTGGGAAGCCACGGTACTTTACCTAAGAAAAGTCGTATCTTAGATAATCATTTCACATTCATTTATTAATATCTCATAATCATTCATTATGGATGTAAAGTCACTTTATACATTATATGTTTGCATCTTTATACATAGTTTATCGTAATCCGGTACAAGTGGGGGCAAAACCACAACCCTTGCGTTTAGCCGGGGAGCCTCTATATACTAACCAACCTGGAGCAAGTGGGGAAAACCACAACCCTTGCGTCTACCAAGGAGGTACGTTCTCATATGCCCATGAGGAACAAAGGAGGGGATCCTAACCTCCCACCATCTCACTGGGGGAGATTTTACAATACCAGAAGGAACAAAGAAGGGGATCCTCACCTTCCACCATCTCCTGGGGTCGCACTTTCGAGAAAGAGTGCTCAAATGCAACATCTCAAACTTTCTTCATCCCCAAGTTACCACCTATTCCTAGCTCCATCTTACTACTATAGTTACTACTATGATTTACGACTAAAAGAAGGAAAATAGAGGTTTAGAAGTTTGAATTTTGGCTTAAAAACACAAAATTCATATTTGTTAAAACAAGGCCCACGCATATGCGTGGGCGTGAAAAATCCTTGCTCGCGTACACAAGTTCCCTGCTCGTGTACACGAGAATCCCAGCCCGAAAGGATTGGTCGCGTTGCGAGCAGGTGGTCGCGTACGCAAATCCCAGGTCACATGTACACGTGAGCGTACGTTTTACCAAAAGTTTTGCTAAGTCTGAAAAAGCTGCAGAATTTCCATTCTAAATCCCAAACTTCCGACGCGCAAAACTTTTTTGTTATAAATCATTTTTCTTCCGTTCTTCAAACATCGTGAACTTCACAGACCCAAATTTCATATAAAATAAATTTGAAACAATTTGGGGGTCTGGAAGTCGAGTTATGACTTACCGAAGTTTAGCCAAAAACCAATTTTTACACAAAACCTCAAAACCTCCATTTTTATCAAGTGACCTTTCAAAAATCAACCTACAACATCCAAATACAGCTCCAACTCATACAATAACGTAGAAACATCATTACATATTCAATCACCACCCACCAAATCCTAATTTTTAACAATTCTAGTACATTCACTTCATACCTATAGCAACATGATCATTTACAATCCATTTTTCCATACAAATCCATTACCATCAACTTTTCAATCATTATTAATACATTATTCAACATTCATTCTCCATATCCAGTACCAAACAACAATCATTATCAAGGCACTAAGCAACTAAACATACACACACGTTCATTCTTATCCTATGGTAATCTAGCCTAAGTTTTCACAGGACATTATATATTAAATGCGAGAAACCTAAACCATACCTTGGCCGATTTCCTTGTATAACCCAAAGGCAACCCACAAGGCAAAATTATAAGCCTCAAACATCAAAATCCAGCAACTAGATCTCATTCCAAGCTTCCAATTAAGGTTCTAACATATCCAATGCCTCATATCACATATTTACATGCACCTAACATAATTATCACAAACGTATTCCCAAAATTCAATACTCAAAACACAAAATCAATGAATTAGCTAAAGTTCTAGGATTCTCACCTTACCAACGGGAAATTGGGACAAGACTCGACAAGTTCACCAAGTTAATTTGATCCTAAACACTAAAATTATACAAAATTTCAATACAAAAGCCCAAGAATTTCGAAATTGGAAATGGGGAAATTGAGGAATAAAACGTGACTTTCTTACCTTATAATGTACTGGGTTTTGTAGAGCTTGATGCCACGGACGCGTCGCCGCAAACGGTGTGGCGATCGGAGCTTCAAATTGGGAGTTATATGGAATTGAAATTGAATGTGGAAGGGTTAGGGTTCAAAGCTAATTGCTCCTTCCACCAACGTGTTTCAGGTTGATTTGGGGAAAAGGAGTGTAAGTCTTGGCCTTATATAATGGGCCTTGGCCCAATATGGGCCCGGTTCAGCCAGTTCAGCCCAATCTTGGGCCAATCTCTTTAAAATTGGTGTCAAAATTCATATTTTAATTAATTCTACCACATTAAACTCTAAAATTTTATTTTCTAATTTGTAGGATTAATAATTATTTTATTGACTAATTATTTACTAATCTGTCGGGTTTTACATCCTATCCCCTAATAGAAATTTTTGCCCTCGAAAATTTCGGTTATTAAAGAAAATGGTTGGAAGTACTCTCCTTGGTCTTAACTCCTAGTTTGACCCAAGTTCAACCTTATGTCTGACGTTATCAGTCCTAAACTTTCAACTCGAATGCGAGGTTCCAGCTCCAAGCATAACAAATCCAACTTACGTGTTCGGTATCACACTTACCTCGATCCTGTCGCTGCCAACCTGCACCTATGGCTCCCCCACCCAGACAATCCCTAGACATGTGCCCCGGTGCTCCACATCGAAAACACATCCCCCGTCCGGCCCTGTGCGGCTCATCTGGAGCAGCCTCACCACAACCTTCCTGTAGCAGTGCCCACTTCATGGAGCAATCTTCCACGAACTGGCTCTTCTTGATCAACTCAGTGAAACTCGTTAGCCTTTTGGGATATACGTAGTCAAAGATGTCTCTCTTAAGTCCTCTTTCGTACTGAGCACACATCCACTCTACATAATCGGCTAGATTCCCTTGACAAGCTTTTGAGAATGGCACAGGTTGTCGAATTCACGGGTATAGTCAGCAACAGACATATCCTTTTGCTTCAGCTACGTTAACTCCAACTCCTTTGGAGTACGGATTGTGTACAAGAAATATTTTCCGTAAAGCTCTGTCTTGAACCTATTCCAAGGGACATCTGTTAACTCCACCTGGAAGGTATAACACAACCCCTGCCGCCAAGTCTGAGCATCTTCCTCCAACATATAGGTCACTATCTCCACTGACTGTACTTCAGAAATATGCTGAGTGTACAAGAATCTCTCCACGTCTCGAAACCACTGATCAGCCTCCAAAGCTTTGGCCTTTCCGTTAAACTGAGATGGACCACTTTTGAGGAAATCAGTAAGGGTCATAGACCAATAGTATCGTCCTACGTTACTTGTACCAGCACCAAAGTTTCCATCTCGACGTCCTTTCATTGGTTCAACCACGGGACTTTCACTCCAAATACCTTGCTCGGAACTGCGAGACGAAATTTGGTCCATGTTCACACCAAACAATTGATATTAAGGTGATCAGTCTCAATATCTCAAGTTCAGTGCTTTAGAGCTCCAAATGTATGCTCACGAACATTCATGCCACATATATTAATCAGATATCCTAAGTAGCATATATAGAGAACACAGAGTATGCGTAGAAGCATAATCAATCCGTCCTTCAGGCTCTATAGGAATGAACTGCTCTGATACCATAATGTAACACCCTACCATACAGAGCTTTACACATAGGATGTAAAACAGAGGTGGCGAGACACTACGACCTCTAAAATAAAAAAAATATATAATAATATTAAAAAGGATACAGAATACGAGGAATAGAGGGCCAAGAATACAAGGTAACAAGCTCCTAACTCAGCCTACGAAGCTAAGGATGGCTAGAGAATATTTACATACAGAATATACAGTTGATAGCCCAAAATACATAAAAACAACCCTAGTTCTCCATAAACCTCTATGAGGTGCAAAAGAAAAACATAAATACATAGGGAGAACCTGTACATTATATATAACAAAACATAATAAAAGTATAATTCCCAAAAAAGTCCACTTCGCTGAAGAGCACTCCAAACGCCAAGCGAGGTGCCGCCTACCTTGCATCTGAAAACCACAAATATCGTATGGAATAAGAACCGGGGGTTCTCAGTATGGTAAAGGTGCCACGCACATAAGATATAAGGTCTTGGGAATGCCAGAGGCAATCCTAGAATGCCGACACTTAGATTATAAGACTTAAAGAACTAAAACAGAAACCATAAAGTAAGGTGATTTTCTAAGGCTTACTAAACTAAACCAATTCCTTAAATCTAACCAAAACCTACCTAGAATTCTAAATCTCTTTGCCTTTCCTCCGTTCCTCCATCTTTGGTGAATTTACAAAGACAAACAAGCAGACAATGACAAACACAGGTAGAATACAGGTAATACAAATAGCAAATATCACAAATAGCATATTATAGTCACTTAGGCAATCCCAATTAATGCACAAACAAGCAATTCAAATAATATGCACATGATGCATGACTGTCCTATGGCTGATGAGGTTTATCTGTCGGTTATCAAGCCAACCCGACAAGTCCAGCTGCTAAACCTTTGGACTATCACCTGTCGCGCATCCCCATAAGTATATGCATAGCTTTTTCTCTTTATATATATATATAACCTTACTCAATGGGGGTTAACATTCCCGGAAATTTATATGTGCCCGGTCACCCTTACGACGTAGGGTCAACAGAGTATCGAGTCTCAACCTAGAACACATGGTGGTAAGCCACGGTACTTTACCCAGGAAAACTCGTATCTCAGATAATCATTTCACATTCATTTATTAACATCTCATAATCTTTCATTATGGTTGTAAAGTCACTTTATACATCATATGTTTGCATCTCTATACATAGTTTATCATAACCCGGCACAAGTGGGGCGAAACCACAATACTTGCGTCTACCCGGAGAGCCTCTATATACTAACCAACCTGGAGCAAGAGGGGTGAAACTACAACCCTTGCATCTACCCAAGAGGTACGTTCTCATATACCCAGAAGGAGCAAAGGAGGGGATCCTAACCTCCCATCATCTCGCTGGAGGGCGATTTTACAATACCAGGAGGAACAAAGAAGGGGATCCTCACCTTCCACCATCTCCTGGGGTCACACTTTCGACAAAGCGTGCTCAGATGCAACATTTATTCTTTTCTTTAGCCAATTTCATAATTCAAATAGTATATATATACATATGCACCCTACCTCCTCATACTTAAAACATCACTTCTCAAACTTTCTTCATCCCCAGGTTACCACCTATTCTTGGCTCCATCTTACTACTAGAGTTACTACTATGATTTATGAGTAAAAGAAAGAAAATAGAGGTTTAGAAGCTTGACTTTTGGCTTAAAAACACAAAATTCATATTTGTTAAAACAGGGGACACGCGTACGCATGGGCGTGAAAAATCCCTGCTCGCGTACGCGAGAATCCTAACTCGAAAGGGCTGGTCGCGTCGCGAGCAGGAGGTCGCGAACGCAAATCCCAGGTCACACATACGCGTTTTACAAACGGTGTAAACTTCACGGACCCAATTTCTATATAAAACAAGTTTGAAACAATTTGGGGGTCCGGAAGTCGAGTTATGACTCGCCGAAGTTCGGCCAAAAACCAATTTTTACACAAAACCTCAAAACCTCCTTTTTTATCAAGTGACCTTTCAAAAATCAACCTACAACATCCAAATTCAGCTCTAACTCGTACAATAACATGGCAACATCACTACATATTCAATCACCACCCATCAAACCCCAATTTTTAAAAATTCTAGTACATTCACTTCATACCTATAGTAACATGATCATTTACAATCCATTTTTCCATACAAATTCATTACCATCAACTTGCCACTCATCATTAACACATCATTGAACATTCATTCTCCATATCCAGTACTAAACAATAATCACTATCAAGGCACTAAGCAACTTAACATACGCACACGTTCATTCTTATCCTATGGTCATCTAGCCTAAGTTTTCACAGGACATTATATATTAAATACGAGAAACATAAACCATACATTGGCCGATTTCCTCATATAACCCAAAGGCAATCCACAAGGAAAATTTGTAAGCCTCAAACACCAAAATCCAGCAACTAGATCTCATTCCAAGCTTCCAATTAAGGTTCTAACATATCCAATTACCTCATATCACATATTTACATGCACCTAACATAATTATCACGGACATATTCCCAAAATTCAATACCCAAAACACAAAATCAATGAACTATCTAGAGTTCTAGGATTCTCACCTTACCAACGAGAAATTAGGACAAGACTCGGCAAGTCCACCAAGTTAATTTGATCCTAAACACCAAAATTACACAAAATCTCAATACCAAAGCCCAAGAATTTTGAAAATGGAAATGGAGAAATTGAGAAAGAAAATGTGAATTTCTTACCTTATAATGTACTGGGCTTTGTAGAGCTCGACGCCACGGACGTGTGGCCGCAAAGGGTGTGGCGATCGGAGCTCCGGATTGGAAGTTATATGGAATTGAAATTGAATGTGGAAGGGTTAGGGTTCAAAGCTAATTGCTCCTTCCACCAACATGTTTCAGGTTGTTTTGGGGAAGAGGAGTGCAAGTCTTGGCCTTATATAATGGGCCTTGGGCCCAATACAGGCCCGATTTGTCCCGTTCGGCCCAATCTTGGGTGAATCTCTTTAAAATTGGTGTCAAAATTTATATTTTAATTAATTCTACCACATTAAACTCTAAAATTTTATTTTCTAATTTATTAAATTAATAATTATTTTATTGGCTAATTATTTACTAATCTCTCGAGTTTTACGTTTCTAATTTATGGTTTTCTTTTGTTAGCTACTAAATGGGTAAAGGAAAAGCAGATGGAGAAAGTTTTGCCCATTAAGAACATGTAAGTAGTATCTGCTTTGCAACTCTCTAATCCAAGAAATATGTTCAATTGTATGGTAACTTTTTATCATTTTAGAATTTTTGTACTTCTTTTTATGAATAATACAAAACTTAATGAGTTAGGGTTCACATAAGTTGAAATAATATGACTTGTAATATATGATTGCTTTGCTGGTAGGATGCGCCATGCACGTATAGTATATGCTCTATTCACAAAATTTACAAGAATAATCTGTTGGGTAGAATTTCAACCATGGAGAATGTTCTGAGTATAGCATTCTTTTCAACCATGGTTCCATAGGAAGGTACTTTGTAACTTTTCATTTATGGAATACTTCTTTGCCTTTTGATTTCTATATTGATTTCAACAATTTTCAATTATAATGATTTGCATCATTAGGTTGAAACTGTCGAAGTCTTAAATTGTTACTATGCACATGGAGAGTAGAACCCTACTTTCCAGAGGCAGAGCTATTGGATGTTGGATCTATGAGTAAATTTCAACTATTACTTCACTAATCAGCACCATTGTTGGAAAAAAGTTCATACTGGAGATAACTAAATGTTGTTGAAGAACTTCTGAGATTAACCTTTCTTAACTCTGGAATAATGAACCTAATATATGCATAACTGCTCTTTGAGATGTGTTTGTACATATGTTATTGTAACAGTTGTTCAGAATAACTGATATTCTGTTGTCTTATGGTAGGACATATGAGCATATTATTTTTGTGCATTATAGAGAAACAAGTGAGGTGACTCTTCATAACTTGATTTTTGATAAACATGATAATAGTACTTTATCCTATTGATATTTACCTTTATTTAAATGGCTCATGCTAGATCCTGAGCAGTTTATATTTCTCTTTTAAGTTTGGTATGGTGGTCTTTTGTTTCTTTGCTATTGGTATTAACATGATATTTACTATTTTTATTGATCCATCTCTCTCTTCTCTCTTGTTTTCTGGTTCTGAAGTGAAATACAGTTCAATGATAAGAACACTGATATAAGAGAAAATGGCTATTGTTACTAAGATTTTTCATGTCCTGTGAATTTTCTGTAAGAATAGCATTTTGTAAGGGGTTTGTTCAAATTGTCTAAATCAAACATTGAGAAGCTCAAGAACTTTGTAGGTTCAAGATAGAAAGGGAGTCGTAATCTTCACTTGTCAAGTTTAGTGGAGTGAATAGCATTGAATATTTTGTATTATTAGTGGATTGCAATTTAAACGAATATAAGTCTAAGTTTAGTTATTTATCTTGTCTTGACTCTTTATGTTAGAGGATTATTTATTATTTTAATAAGTTTGTAAACTCATTATCTAATATTTAGTATAAATTTTATTTTTATATTTAAAAATTTATTTGTCTTGTTATCTAATATTCTATTTAAATGTTATTTATATATTTAAAAGTTTATTTACATTAATTGTTTACTATTTTTCAAATAGAAAAAATAATTAAAAAATATAGCTATTAAAATTGACGGTAGCATTGTTGCTTTTTAAATTTAAAATAGACAAATAAAACAAAATATAGATAAAGAATTTGTTGGTATCTAAACAATTAAATCGATGGCAATGTTGTCGATTTTATTAAGCAGGTAAAATTCACAAACTCATATTATAGACGGAAATATTATCGATTTTATTGAATTAAATATCGACAGAAATGTCGTCGATTTTATATGATAATATCGACGTCAACGTTGTCGATTTTAGTAAGAAGGTAAAATTCTCAAACTCATATTATAGACGGAAATATTGTCGATTTTATTAAATTATTATCGACGGCCAGGCAAGCCGTCGATTTTATTAGAATTTTGAAAAGGAAAAGTCTAGGGGACTAGCAACTTCATTGAATTCTGGCCAGCATATAACCAGCAAAGAAAAGTGAGTCATTGGATGAAATCTCACACCAATCTCACACCATTAAAATCATCATTGATGGTTATATGATGGCTATAAATCACAAAAGTTGCTGGTTCCCTAGCACTCCTCTTTTGAAAAATTCACAAGCTTAATAACGATCACCTCCACCGTTCATTTTGCCATCGAATTTTAATATTATCGATAGTCTAGCTGTTGATTTAGTTGTCGATTTTAATGATGTTTCTTATAGCGTAACTCGGCTAAATTTTAACGGACGAAACAATTTGTATACAAACTTTGATGTGAACACTGCCAATAACACGGTGATATAATATTATTGGAAGCATTTCAAGTGCACCGGGAGTACCGGTGCACCAATTATTTTAACCGTTGATCTGAATTATAAAAAAAATATATAATATATATTAATTGAAATCAACGGTTAAAACAACTGGTGCACCGGTACTCCCTGGTGCACTTGAAATGTTTCTAATATTATTATATACCGTAATTGAAAATTTCTTTTATAAAAATATTGCCAATTATTTATCGTTTATAATGCTTAATAATTATACTAAAATTGTAAACAAAAATATTATTGTGAATATTTTTAGATCATGTAAATGTATCTTCCGAGTACACGCGAGTATTAATTCTCGCAGATAAAACGAGGCAAGCACATATAGGTGATATCGTTTAAGTACAAGTTGACCATTTCCTTTATTTTAAGGGTCCTTAAAGTAATTAATTAGTTGACCATTTACTTTGTTTCATAATTACTATTACCAACGAACATTTCTTTGTTTTTCTTCCCTTTATTTGATAAATTCTAACCGGATTTGTTTGGTTAGATAATGTCACTTGTCATAGAGTCAAGGACGATGTTCTCATGTAAGCAATTTGTCTCAGTATTAATGCAATGATATTGAAAAGTAAGAATAGAAAAGAAGGAAATTCATCATGTAGAAGAGAGAGAGAGAGAGATTTTATAATTTATATTCTTTCTTATCTTACAATTTCTAATAATAATATTATCTATTTAAACCAATCTCTATTAATTGGGCCAAACCTATAATAGAAACATAAAATGTAAATGACTTGAGCAATAAGTAAATGAAAGCAATAAATAACTTGAAAACAAAGAACATAAATGTAAATTACTGAAAATTTAAATGGCTAGAATTTAAATACTAGAGAAGTAAATTGTAAAAATAGTAAATTGTAAGAATGTAAAGAAAACAAAGTAAATGAACATTAATTGGAATAATAGAATAAGGGAAGATTATTGGAGTACAGAGATATTGAATTCTCTAAATCAAATAGTTTTTCATCTCAACTTTAATCATGCAATCATTGATCTTTTGGCAAATTATAAGTGATTAAATTCTAATGTCTTGGTAATTCAATCTCTCTTAACTTGATCAATTGCTAATTTTTTTATCTAATTGGTCATGGAAAGAGATGAAAATTGGTTGTTGATTTAGAGCCATACAATTTCATGAATCAAGATATGGATTGATTATATGTCACATATTAATCCCAAAATCCAAAATCACCAAAAGTGGGAGACAGAACTTCTAGCTTAATTCCTATTATCCCTTTCTCAAGTTTTCATAGGATTCAAATGTGATTAAAACCATCTTTCAATAGATTTGAATCTTTGGAATGAAGAACGAAGATTCTTTCTAAAGAAACAAAAAAAAGATGAATTGAATATGAAAAGTAAATCATAATTGATCCATTAAATTTAATAGATCTCTTTCCCCAATGGAAAGGGAATTAGCCACTCATAGCTTACAACATATGAAAAGTAGAATAACAGAAGAGTGGAAGCAAAGGTCTAGGGGTTCCCCAAAGTGTCTCCTTCATATCCTCTATTTATAAGCTATCTAAATCACAAATTCAAAATGAAATTTAAATTACATTAAATTCAAGATTAAATCACAACTAGAAAATGGATAAATACAAACAGATTTACAGACAGATTTAGTCTTTATTACAGACAGATTTTTGGTTACCGACGAAATTACCGACGGATTTTGTCCCTCTGTAAAAGCCCCGTCGGAAATTATTTACCGACGGATTTTTTTTTCCGTCGGAAAATTACCGACGGATTTTTACGATTTACCGATGGATTTTCCCTCTGTAAATTCTCCCTCCATTTCCTGAAGGCGACAAACTTACAGACGGATTTTCCGTCTGTAATTACAGGCGAATTTTTCGACAGATTTTTCGTCTGTAATTACAGACGGATTTTTCGACAGATTTTTTGTCTGTAATTTAAACTTTGGAAAATCATGATTACAGACAGAAAATCCGTCTGTAAGGTAAAATAGAATTTTTTTTTACTTTTTCTAATTACAAAATAAACTTGTTTTCATACAAAATAAATATAAATTTAATACAAATTTTTATCTAATTTATATTTGAATATTTATAATATTTCAAAACATAAACAAATTCATCGTATTATCAAACTAAAAGAAAAGTATTATAAACAAGCAAGTCAATATAATTCAAAACATAAACAAAATGTATTGATCATCAACTATAAAACTATCAGCTATAGTCTTCAGTGTCATCTTCATCCTCATCATCATCATAGCCCTCATCCGAAGACATTGAGGGTGGCGGTGGTGGTGGTGGTAGTGGAACTGCACTAGAACTACTTGACGCTCTAACCTTCTCATAATAGCTAACATAAGCCTAATTCCATCTCTTCTGTTTCAGCTTTTCCTTCTTGGCCTTTCTAATTGCCCGTTCCAACTTTTCTAATTTCTTTTGAGTCTTTTCCAAAGGAGCCAAGCGTGTATCTAACAACTTACTAATACGCTCATCTGTTTGTTGAGTAACACGCTGAAAAAGCTCTTCATTGAGATTATGAATCTGTTCTCGCAAATCAGGAACAGAATTTTGATTTCTTGGTGCTCTTCTAGATACAGAATTGGCAGAAGTGGTTCCAGACTTGATAGAGCTAGAAAAGAATGACCCTTTTTCGTAAACTCGATTCTTCTTTTGCCCACCACACACTTCCTCCTAAATCAAGTCTTCATCAATTGGTTGTAGCTCCATTCCCTGTGCTTGAGCCTCGGCATGTTGAGCCTGAACTTCTGCCAACTTTTTTATAAACTTCTCCTGTTGCACAATGATTATATCAATTATATTATTATTATTAAGACAAATAGCCATGCATATTAATTAATAGAAAACTTTTAGATTTTGCACAAAATTTTCTAATCAAATTGTATATATTTAAATTCAAACAATAGAAAACTCCAATAATAGTCACAAGCAAAAATGAGGCTGAATTTTCACAAGAAATCTTCACAAACAGCAAGAACAGTTTAATAGTCCCAAGAATATTGAGCTAAATATTAGTATCAACATTCTTTATGATATGCTAAAAGCAAAAACAAGATTAATACTACATGATGAAGGAGATTCTGATAATAGGAAGGGGAGACATGAACACTATATGTTGTTCGTGGACACACTTAAAAATTACTCTACTGCTACTAATCTGCTCATCAGTATGTTTTCTTATTCTCAACAAACTTATCTGTCACATATTAAACCATTCTTCATATCACAAAATGTGGATCTTAACTTTGCAAAGATGAGTAATTTAATCCATGTTGCACAGTTCCAACCTCATGATTTTGAGACAATCTCTGAAGAAGCATGGATTATATTATATACACATTAGGTGATGAGTAATGGGGACATGCCAGATAATAAACTTCAGAGTTTCAAAAACCATTTCACTTTGAATAATTTGATGCAAAAGTTTCACATGTTAGGCAGAGATGGGACAAGCTTACCATATTCCAAGAGAATAATGCATGCTTCACATGCTTTCTACACAAGATTAAGATTGGTGAACTGTATTATCTCTTAAGTTGGTCTATGGAATCAAATTGTGAATAATTGAATAGACCCTATATAAGGAGATGTGTCAAAGGGCTTAGACTACAGAAACTTGGAAGAAAAGAAACCAACTATAAAATCACAAAGCACAAAACTGAATAATAATAATAATAATGTTGAACATAGTTAGGACCACTAAATACAGTAATGTTAATGCCAGACAGCTAGAAATTAGTTAATAATTTTGACATAGGAGGAGTATTTGTGCTATATCTCACATGAGTATCTTGAGAGCGCTTGTCCACCCATTTAGACTTGTCACTTTTAAGTGTGTGGGTTTCTTTGAAAACCTCCTCGTGGGTTGGTGTACAGCCCAACTGCTTCTTCTGTTCCATATAAAATACAAAATAAGAAAAATTTTACATAAATAGATGTCTATTAAATAAGATCTAAAGCCACTTAAATTATGTTACCATCCTCTCTATAGTTGAGCTCAATGGAATAGAACCACCGCAATGGACAGAACCACCTAAGAGTGACGCTCGATTCTCTCTTGCTTTTTTCCTTATATTTTTCGATTTCTCATCTGTTTTCCAATACCTTTCCAACACCTTTTTGTAAGCAGAAATTAGCCATTCGTGGGTTGTATCCACACCCTCACGGATATCTGACATCATTTGGCTAAATCGCTTACTTGTCCTATACTTGAAAGCCCTCCAGAAAAACTCATCATCATCATCATCAATAAGAAAGTGGCTCTGCACATACTCATCAAGTTGCTACTTATAAGATTCAAATCACATGAACAATATTCAATCCAACACTTTTACCTTCCACTCCTTAAACCAAAGCTTCTTTGTCGGAAGAGGGACATCTCCAAACTTTTTGTACGGTTTATCATATCGTTTCTTGATGATCTCTGTAATCTTCTGAGAACCAGGAGGGAAAGGTAACCAACTGATAATTTCATAAAGAATTGACAAGTTAGGAAACTATAAAAATAGTTTTAAGTCATTAGCACTTTAATTTGAAATTAAAATATAGTAGTAAACACATTTAGATTAGGAGTAGTAAAAGAAGAAGAGTGATTAGTATTGCTTGCTGAAAGAGTAATAAGAGGAATAGGTAATGCAGTATGTAAAAATTGTGTAGAAGAGTAATAAGAGAAATAGGTAATGCAGTATGAGAAATCCACTAGAAACTGCTATTTTAATTATAGAGAGATCCAAATTTTACCTTGTTTTTCCATCGGGAACCAATCTTTCTTTTGTGACACTATTAGGAACCGATGCAGTCTCTGATGGAGGAGATGTACTAGAGCTTCCAGGTGTCTCTGAATCAACTAATAGATTGGAATTGCGAAGCGGAGGAGGAATCGAAATTGGAGGAGGGGGTGGAGGAGGGGGACCCATACATCCTGGAGTAGGCCAACTTGGTGGAAGAAGACCCGTGTAGCCTGGATTAGGTACCATCAAATACGGTTGCTGGCTAAGTGATCCTGACTGAAAATCTGGCACAACCGAAGTCCCAGAAGAGGTGGAGGTGGTTGAAATAGCGGCTGCGGCAGTGGTGCGAGAACTTCTATGACCCTTGACACCTTTACCCTTGACCCGAGGAGCCATGACCTACATATACATTAAAGGACTATTATGCACAAAACTCAAAAGGTTGATAGAATACAATTGACAGCAAGATAAACTTTCATCTGATTCTGTTCTGAGAGGAAAACAAACTCATACCAATAATACAAGATGAAAAGAAGAAAAGAAGTAAAAAAGCACAATGCAGATGCACCAGCTCACCTATATTCTCTTCTATGCGAAGAACAAACTATCTGCAGAATATAAGTAAAAATATTAAGCATAGAGAGGGTGCAGAGCATAGATACACTTGTTTAGAGAGGGTGCAGAGCAGATGGATGGGTACAGAAATCAAGCAAACAAAAAAGAGAATCAAGTAAACCCACTTCATAATTGATCAGCAATCTACCAATCTACTGCTTATCAAGTTAGGCAGATTTTTTTTTGCAGGCCTATAGTGTGTAAAATATTCTATTTTCCCATTAAAGATGTAAACATAATCATTTTGATAAGATATCATAAGTCAGAAATAAGAATATTCTGTTCCATTAATGGATTTTAAATTAGCCATGGAAAAATTCAGAACTGGGATTAGGGTAATTAAGATTAGGAAGAGGATTAATAACTGGGGTAGTGAGTAAAGGATGCAGAAGAAATTGTTTTTTTAGAGAGCACGCGGGGTACACAGAGAGTGAGAGAGTGAGAGAAGGGGCTCACCTCATTCGTGCACTGCTACCCTTTTACCTTCCCAATGAATTTCCTTCACTATTGCCACTGCAACAAAGAGAGAGATTCAATCTTCAAACCAAACTGTAAGAAAGAGATTAAAAACAATAAGAAAGAATATGAAGCTTCCTAAATTTCAGAAAAGGGACAAGAAAAAAATTCCAGTGGTGCTTTAGACATGTCAGCTTAATGAGTGTGGGACAGAGTTATGCTTTAAATATATTGAATTTTTAAGACAACTAGATTAAGTTACATGACAACTAAGACATACAAATTAAGAACAATATATGTAAAGAACAATATATATATAAGCTAAAACAATACAAGCTAAAAATGATTACCCTATTAAAAATCAATATCATCATCAAAGTCTGCAACATCATCATCTTTATTTTTATTAGCCCCAGAACTAGAGCCGATGGACAATTCGACAATGGGGTCCTCTCCAAATGGAGACTTAAGACTGATAGGAGGCTCGGTGTCAGAAATCCTAGAAGGATTGCTCTCATCCGCTTGATAAGCTACATCATTCTCTTCCTCATCCTCCTCTACATGTACATGATTGATTTCAATTCGACCTCTTGGTTTAGTATTTACAACAACACGCCACATAGACTTGCAATTTCCAGGATAAGGTAAGAAGTAAACTTGTTTAGCTTTTTGGGCGACAATGAAAGGATCATAGTGGCGATATCTTTTACTATGGTTGACTTCAGTTATTTTGTAGTCATTATGAATACGTGTTCCATTTGGACGACTTGGATCATACCATTGACATTTGAATAAAACAACTCGATTATAGTCACTACCAGTGTATTCAAGTTCGAGTATATCTTCTAATACTCCAAACCAATCACTTTTCCCGCTGCCTATATCACCTTTAACAAACACACCGGTGTTATCAGTTTTTTTTCCTTTTGACCTTGCAAGGGTATGAAATGTATATCCATTTACTTTATAAATTGGATAACTTGTTGCTTTGTTTGAAGGACCCCAAGAAAGTGATTGCAAACCAGGATCAACAATTTCATTACATTGATTTTGAACCTAGTTAGAAACATGCAACAAATTATTTAATAGAAGTGATATGTGATGCAAATCTTTACTTAGAAACCTTTACAATAAATGATACGAATTTATGCACTTACATATGATGCAAACCAAGGGGAAAATCGGTCATCGCTTTCTCCAGGACAAGTTTCTTTCCAAAACCTTGATGAAAGTAGGACTAGAGTTTATAAGCTATGGGATTCGTTAGTAGAACAAGTGTAATTAACTGTTTAATAAAAGATTTGGGCACTTACATATAGAAAGGGCTAACTTTGCTTTCATTGAGTAGAATATGCAAATGAGCTGCGGCTTTGTCTCGTTCATCTATCCAATGATCTTTAGCTTTACCAACCTTGCGACCAGGTCTATTAAATATTGATAAAGAGGCTTTAATTGTGTCTCCGCCGTCATCATTTCTTCCCTATAAATCATCCAATACAAGACATTTCTTACGAAGACATTTCTTACGAATTCGATATTTTTAGTACCTATAAATCATCCAACACAAGCAACATTTCATCTATCATACAACATCCTATCAATATTTAATCATATCAATGTTTTCAATGCAATACAAGCAACAACACAAGAATTGCAGCAGTGAATTTGCAGGTGTTAATATAATCTCCCTTTCCAAATTTATAACACAAGAATTGCACTAACCTTAACTCCAAGCAAAAAGTTGAAAGGATTGGACCAAAAATCTCTGAGCAAACACAAATATGAGAACACAAAATGTTAGATGGACTTGATAACAGGGTAGAACCTGAAACAGGGTAGCGAATATACATTAATTTATGTAGTGAAGGGAGAAGAGATATATATGTAGGAAAGAGATATATATGTAGTGAAGGGAGAAGAGATTTAATTATATCTATGCAGAAAACCCATCTCACTTTGGGTGTTTGGCTTTGTGTTTCAATTGTATAAACTAAGTTCTGCCTATCAGCTGAGTAAATTTGAGGATCCAAACAACATTTTAGAACAAACAAACAAAACTTCATTTATTGGAGATATGGTAGTAACAGAAACCAAAGAAAACCTGTCAGGACACAGTTAAAGGGAAAAAGCCAAAGACAAGATGGTACAAATTACTCGACTAATTATGGAGCACCCAACTTTCATATGATCAAGCAAAACATGAGATTGTTGACATGAAAATGCAGAAAATTGCTATTATCAAACCAGGCCTCTTTAATTCATTATGTTAAAGCATTAGCCATACATATTTGCCATATTTATAATATCTTCTGAAGCTTATTTACAAGCTAGTGAAACACTTCAATGGTGAAAAAGAACAATCAAGTGTACTGGCATTATACCATTCTCGTCATTTATAAATTATAGAAGGAATTCCGAAAATAAACAATGTAATCCAAGTGTCCAGTTATTTAATAATTGCTTCCAAACAACTGCAATTCTAGATCCAATGAATTGAATATTCAAAGCATGCCTATATCTGGAAACTTTTATTCAGTTCTACATTAATGTAATTGAAACAAGAAATCAAGCCAAATAAAAATTGATCATTGAATAAATGAAACTCCAAATATATTGTAAAAACAGAATTTAATAAAAAAAGCTAAAACAATAAAGTTTTCCTCTATATATTGTATCCAACATGTCGTTGCATGATAATAGATGCTCTTTAATAATATAATTGAATGATTACATTGAATAATGATATTTTATCATTCATTATTGGCAAGATGCTTCAATATATTATTAGACTAACAATTGAAATGGCCAAGAATGGAATATTTTTTTTTATAATTCTTAAATCAATCAAATAATAATTTGACGACTCAACAATAACACCTCATGCAACACACAATTTTCTGAATTCAAATAAAAATGGCATGTATATTTCCTAATGGACCACCACGTTACAGGTACAAGAAAGGAATAAGCGACAACAAAAGTTCCCCAACTGAGAAATGAAATGAGAGACCGCCACCTACAACACCACGCTGTCCTCTTCTCTCAGACAAATTAATCTTCTAGTTGTCTTTTCAATTAACTACTTCTACTTGTTTCTCTTATCATTTTCAAATTCATTTCAATTAATGACTTCATTCAATTAATGACTTATTTTCAATCAACTACTCTCTCTATTCCAGTGGTGGCAAGGACTAGAGGGACAAAGACACAACATCACCAAATTATTTAGAAAAGATTCATCCAATTGAAGGAAATGGACACTTACAGCCGAGGAACCTTCCAAGTGAGGGAGAGCTAACAGCTTCAACAAGTGCAGAAGACAACCTCGAGAACCGGATGGTTGATCTTACAAGCTATATAGTGGAATCTTCTACTAATATTAGTGGCTCAAAAGATGGATCAACAAATCACATAATAAGTTCTAATCTAGCATAAACTTAAAAATTAGACTTTGGAGAAGGACACAAAGTCAATAACTTAAAATTTATACAAAGGTAGTATCTACTTGATTTTTTTTGTGTACATACATGTGTGCCCCTGTTGGACTAAAAATTGGAATGAAGGAACTGGAAAATAAAATGTAGGTATCCTAAAGAGGGAAATAAGTCATAACAACAATGAATGAAGAATCCACACTGTATAACATTTCTTATTCTTTTGGAGATGACACGTTCAAAGTCTTTCTTTTGGAGATGACCTATAATTTATAGGCCACATAAATCAAAGGTATAATGAAGTTATCTCTATGAATAAAATTATTTCTTATTCTTGAATAAAATTCTACTATCATGAAATATAAAGAATTAAAATAAATTCGTCACACTCACACCAATCACAAAACTTCCTAGTTATTGACCTTCTCATTCTTTAACAAGACTTGAGTATTAGTGTATTGAGATTTGCTTACCTCCTATTCCTCATACAACTTCTAATTCACACTCTATTATCACAAGAACAGAATCTGGAAACCAAAAACCAAGAAGATTGTCTATTTTCACAAGAACAGAATCTAGGATTCACACTCTATTTTCATTTCTTTCATAGATTTTCTACTACGAAGATTGTTTAAATCATATGCACACATATATGATTAGGTTATTCACATCAAGATGAAGATGGTTAGAATAGTGGCAAGCAATTTTACTGAGAAAGGATATCTAATCACCGTACAGAAGTTACTAAACTAAAGCTAAAAAAGACCAAGAAAACAGAAACACAAACTTTCGCTCACCATCACCGTAGGAAAGGCATCCAAAAGAGAAGAATCAGCACATTCTATGAAAAATACATCATTGGGGTCTTGAGCAGTAGGATTGGGGATTTGTGGGGCCATTGAACCAAGCATGGAAGAGATTAAGGATAAATTTGAGAGAGGGAATTCCAGATCAACAAGGATGTGAGTCCACGTTCAGCAAAACGATGAATTCGTTCATTTCATGGAAGGAAAAAGTTGAAAACGCATTTGTCGGTATGATCTTGCTTGACTTGGATTAAAAAATAGAGTAAACAAAGAAAAATCACATCATCCCTGATTAAAAAATAAGAGGAATTAGAACACAAACCATGGAAGTAATTGACTCAGATTAAAAAATTGAGTAAACGGAGAAACATCACATCATCATCTGATAAAAAATAAGAGAAATTAGATCACAAACCATGGAAGTAACCGCGTTTGGGGTCGGGACCTTTTACCTCAACCCCCATTGATTCGGTCATTTTTGATATCTTCCAGAGTACACTCCACAGTTTTTCAGTTTTTCAGATTGATGATAATAAAATCTATGCAGCTGGAATCCTACACCAAATGGTACAAATAACATAACATAAATAAATACAAACGAATAGAAAAGTTAGAGTTTGCGATCTACCAGCTGCGCGAAAGGAATCTGACAAAGAAAGCGCTGATCTGGAACAAAAAGAAGCTCGGAATCCGTCGGCGACGGATCTTCTACGGTGGCGGTGGAGGCTGTGTCTGTGTAGGGGCTGCGGTGGCTGCACCGTTGAGGGGCTGCAAGGCTGTGGGGGTTGCGGGGAGCTGCGAGGGCTGATGCGGGGGCTGCGTGGCTACAGTGGCGGCAGAGAGTGCGGTGGCTGTGGGCGGCGGGGTGCAGGGCGAAGTGAATGGTGTGAATGGCGAGTGAATGGGTTAATCTTCAACTAGGGTTTTTAATATTTCCGACGGATTTCATTTAAATTACAGACAGATTTTTTGTCTGTAATAATTTAATAAAACGCGTCTTTTGTCTGCTTAATTACAGACGGAAAATCCGTCTGTAACCATTCCGCGAAAAAAAATTAATTTTTCCGACGGAATTATAGATGGATTCTCTTTTCCGTCTGTAATTTATGCTAATCTATTTTTTTTTTGTTTTCCGACAAAAAATCCCTTTGAAATTCCGTATGTATTTCAGTGGGATAAAATCCGTCGGAAATATCCGTCTGTAATAACTAGTTTTCTAGTAGTGAATTGAGATTGATTTCTTGGGCTTGATCCACTCTTTTGATCCTTGGAGAATTGTAGAATGAATAAGAACATTTGAGCATTGGAGGTTGGGGTAAGGATGAACCATTGAGTAGCATGCAAATCAGGTTGAATGGCACACTTTTCTTCTCAAATAACAGCCCAATTTAGCCTATGTTTACTTTGCCGTGGTACGTCAATAGAGGGGCGTGGGACGCCTGCAACGTTGCTTTAATTTATGGTCCAAAATATGCTTTGTATTGCTTCAGCGTAGGACGTCAGAAAACTGGCGTAGGACATGAAACTAGGGTCATGCGTACGCATGACTTTGCTTATTTCAATAATTGTGGGTATGCATGAGGCATGCGTACGCACGATTGCCGTTGGACGCCATTATCACCATGTTGGACGGCAAAGCTTCCGGATTTAATTTTTGAATTTGAAAAACTGTATCCTAAGCCTTCAAAGCGTGTCCTTAACTTCCTCCTTTGTTCTTTTGATCCTTGTTTCATTTTTTACACTTCTCAAAGCACAAAAGAACTCCAAAGAACATTGATCAGAGCACAAAAAATCTCAATTAAAGCAAGAAAATTTTCTAACTTGAATCAAAGGAAAGAAATACTAAGATTATAGATTAAAAGCATGAAATTCTTAATAAAAACACTAAATCACCACCACTATTAAAGAAATAACAACTAAAAACTACTAAAGATGCACATGCATCACTTAGGCAGGAGCTGGAGCAGATTCAGTAGATACAACAACAGATGGCAGTGTACCACGAGCAGATGCGCGCTGATGGCAGTGGCACTGCTGGAGGGGTACCAACATCACTGCCTACACCGCCACCTTAGCAGAACCTAGGGATGACGATGACGACAACTGTCAAGATTTGTATTGATTAAGGTTTTGTTCTAGACAATTTGATTTTATCTTATTTATTTAACTTCTTATTCTGTACATACACTTGATATTTGATAAAAATCCTTATTCGATTTCTATTATTTAGAATTTAACTGCTAATTATGTTAAAAAATAAAAAATATAAAAAAAATTATATTTACCGTCGGATTTATCAGGAAAAAATTATGATGGTAAGTCGGTGCAAAACAATAAAATGTGGCACCAAAATTATCGGTGGAAACTTTCCGCTAGTAGCCTAATAGTTTTTTCGTCAACGAATCTGGCACAAAATTCAACGATAATTAGTTATCGGTGAAGGTTATATCATTAGATTTTTCCAACGAAAAATCTAACGGTAATTCATTTACCGGCAGATTATTTTTGTTATTCCAGGTATTCATTGATTTTCTTACAATGGAATATAATCAAGCTGCAGAGAAGCTGATGACTCCCTTATAATTTCTTGCTTGAGGGAACAATTTCTGGTGTTAGGTTTAATCCTGGCTAGTTTTGAAAGCAAGTCTGCCCCAACGTTCTTTTCTCTTTAAATATGTTAGCTTACTACCTGGTCAAAAGATTGGCTAAGCTTTTTTTCCCTTTTTTAGGTATCTCTGTAGCAAGGGATTCTATGCTTAGGACTCGTTATCCTGGATCATAAGCACTTAGGAATTACTGGTAACCTCTAGGCTTGTGGCCCCAACTTCTTTTTCAAAGGTCACTTCAACAATAAGGGCCACATGCACAGTTTGGTTTTTTGACACTAGGAACTCATACCAGATCCAACGTTCAAACAATATTCCTTTTGAATTCTTTAAGATGACATTGGAGGCCCTAGAGGTTTGTTTGGAAACTCTATCTACATGGAGTTTTCACCGTGTAGTCGTTTGGTCGGTGTAAGTTGTGGTGATTTCTATGAGAAATTCGGTCATTGTTTGTACTTTGATTGCACTTCGTGACTCAAAGTGCATGCCAAATTGAGATACATGCATGACCTAGGATAACATTCTCTTTACAAGGTTGAGTTTCTACAGAAATTTTCAGATCGCTTAGTTTGTCCTTGTAACAATAGGATGGCTCTGGAAGTATTACATTAGCCACCTAGAGGACATTAACAAGGAAAAAGTAAGCTTCTCAATCTGTGTACATCAAACCTTAGCATAATGAAAATTTTGTCGATAAAGTAGTCTGAGTGCTGCCATTTGGCATTATCTTCTTGTATTAACATTGTTGCCATGGCTTTGTTAGATATGGATAGGTAAAGGAATAATGATTCTCCCACTTGGATTTTGGATAAGATCGGTGGCTCAAATAGGACACTTTTGAAATGTTTAAATGCTTCCTCGCATTTGAGGGTCCACTAAAATGTTTTTTGTTGAAATAGGGTAAGACATTTTGTGCCGAGGTCCAGAGAAAATGCGAAAAGGTCTTATTCGTCCACTCAATCTTTGGACCTCTTTTAGAGTTATTGGGCTTGGCTTATTGATTATAGCTTTGTATTTTTTGCGTTTGTCTCGAGTATTCTTTGTGTGATCATGAATCAAGGAACTTTCCCATTCTACAACGAAAGCGCATTTAAACAGATTTAGTCATTTTGATGTTTTCTATTGATCATGTGGACTTGTTTGTAATGATCTTGAGGATACCACTAATGAGAGATCTTCTACTCAGCTGATGGTAGGTATCTTCTGTCTTTTAATTAATCTATTGTAGTTTTTGTATAATTATGTTGAGTTAATGGTTCGTTGCTCTCTGATGGTTTCTCTTTTATTATGTTCAGTTTCTGGTTCTCTTTCTCCTTGCCTTTTCACTTCATTTATTTGTTTTTCATTCGCATATTGTGACTGCTTTGCTATTTGATATAACAACGTTCAATGAGTTTTAGTCACTCTTAATTGAATTGTTTCAAATTCTCAAGCACTCCAGGTGTTTGATGAAATGCTTATTTGTTTTTCTTCTCACTAAATGCAATAATTGATGTTGATTTAAGAATAGATTATTAATTTGTAAGGGAGGACCAAAATATGGGTGATGATGATGACAATGATTCCTCAAACATGGCGGTTCTACCTTTTTAGATCTTGGAATTAGCTTATTTTTATGAGCTTTAGATTTTAACTTATTTTGCTTAGTAACTAAGAGCTTAATAACCATGTTGCTTTAAGGAAGAGATATTTGATTAAATTAGCAGTTGTTGAATTTTCTATTCAGCAAGTCAAGTTATTGATTAATAATGAATTTGTTAACAGGTGATTTTTATTGCAATTGAAGGGAGCATAAGGGTAAGTGTAGTAGTAGTTATAGGACAATTTTTTTCGGTGCAACAGAGATTTGGTCGCATAAAGGAGTTATAAAAGTTGCTGGTGTAAGAATCTCATTTTTCTTATCATCTTTAAGTATTCTTTTTAAGTTGTTTCTTTTTTAGAATACTTTTTCTCTTTTTATGATTTTTTAAAAAGCTATGCTATTTGAAGCGAACTTGAATATAAAAAAACTTCATTTCCAATGTAGGCTTTGATCTTTAATAGCCACTTATCAATCTAGCATCATTGATGCCATTTTGCATCTAAATGCATTTTTGGTAATTCAATTATCTATTAATGCATTTTTGTTTTGAATTTATTAGATACTATTTTAGTTTTGATTATCATATAGTTTGGTGTTTTTGAATTTATTAGATACTATTTTAGTATATTTGGCTCACTTATTTCTTTTTGTTTTTCGTTTTTCCTTGTGGAAAGGAACGAGAGCCGCAATGGAATCGTGACCTTAGCTCTTTAATACCAAGAAAAACTTAATAAGAAGGCAAGGAAACAGAGAATTAATAAATTATGCAAAATATTTGATTCAGTGATTGAGAACTGTGATTGTTTATATTGTTCTGTGTACACGCTTATTCACCACTTCACATACGAATTAACACTTTATTCTTTGCATGCACCTAAGAGCCAATATTTGTTGACTTTCTTCAAATAGAATAAATGAAATAATTAAAATTGATCAAATTGTGATTTCCAATTATAAGAATCACCCAACACTGTTTATTATACTCGTCACTGAAAATTGAATATATATTGTTTTAGAATTTAACAAAATTATCAAGTATTAGTAATTTAGACATTTTATAGTAACTTATTTCACTTGGAATATTTTTGTTTTAGGCTTGAAGACTAGTCTAACTGCATAACTTGATATTGTCATGTTTATTTTTTTGAGCTTTTGAGGATGAGGTAACAGCAAAGAAAACAAAGAGGCAGGCAATAGAGAGTGTGCTGGATTATCTGGTCCAATAGTAAGGTGGGGAGCTGCCACCAGACATCGCTGCACGGATAAATTCTTTGGATGGACATGGCAAAAAATAGAAATTAGGATATATGTGATAGTTTGTTTTTCAGTATATGTTTTATGTTAACTATGCAGCATTAATTATTAGCAAAATACTTTACTTTTTTGGGTGACTATTGAAATACTTTATTGATATTAAAATAAACATGTTAATTTATTTCGCAGTTAAAAGTTCATGAGTTTTTTGCCTGCAATATAGAATTTTAGAGAAGAACGATAAGATTCTGAAAATAAAAAAATAGATAAAAAATCCCCAGGTTAATAAAATAAATCAAACTAAAATATTAGATTTAAAAAAAAATTTGCTATACAATTAGCGGTGGTTTAAAACCGCCACAAATAAAAACCATGTAACACGCAACAATCAAATCGCGGCGGTTTAAGAACGTCGCAAATAAAATATTAAATGTCTCTTTGTGATATAGCGGCGGTTTATAACCGCCACTAAACTGACCAACGCAAAATACCTGATTTGCGGCGGTTATCCCAACGGTTATTGGAAACCGCCACAGAATGTCATCCCCGCGCCCTTATGCGCTGCGGTTGCTGTTTCACTAGTGTCATGTTTAGCGGCGGTTTAAAACCGCCGCAAATTGGCAATTAAACTGCCGCTATCCTCTGTTCATCTTGTAGTGTATGTCATTGAAGACTTTAGTCACGAGCCTTTGGTAGGTAGAGTAATATGTACCCTCCAAGTCACTGGCTTAACTTTTAGGTTTATAGACAAGTGGTGTGACATAAGTTCTGGGTCAATTCTTGGCATAGCGGCGAGCATCCAAGAAAACAAATGCTATTGGCATTGAGAAGCTTAGTAATTTTTTTTTTTGCTCGAAAGGCAAGTTCCAATCGATGAAGATAACCTTGTCTTGTGATTCTACTATTGTATACAAGTCTTATAGAAAAATTTCTCGTGGTGTCTCAAGACCTCTTTAATTTCTTAGGGCTAAGATGGTGTTATTACACGCTTTGGCAGTTCCTGATCGCTTTATATTATCCTTGTCCTTCTATCGTCCGTTCAAAATTTTTCTGTCAAATAATCTTGTGCAGGTGATGGCTAAAAAATGTATTTTTCAAATAGAATCAAAAGGGACATATATCATTTATTTCTCTTAAAAAATATCCGAAGTTAAATTTTTAAATATCAAAATATAATTTATTCTTAAATTTATTGAATTTTTTTGTTTATATATTTGCTTGATATTCTAGCCCTACGTAACCCTAAGAATAAAAATCAAATAAATAGTAAAATTCTATTTCGACATTATTCATACATACATCAATTCACATTTTAATGAGACAAAAAAAAGTAAAGTAGAGAAAATCGAGATTTTACGTGAAATCGAAAAAATAAATTAAATACATAAAAAATGTAAAATTTTAATAAAATTTAAATTATAAAATTATCTGTGAAATTAAAAAAATAAATTAAATACGTAAAATATAAAATTTTAACAAGATTTAAATTCTAAAATCGTTAGATTTAGTACAAATTTTATGAAATTAATTAACTTATTTAAAATCGTAATATCAAAAGATTTTTAGAGTTAAATCAAAATTCTAGCTATTATAAAAGAAAGTCTTCTTGTTGATCATTTATTGTACACGTAATTTTTTATATTAGTTAATATTTAATACTATACAGCAGTAAATCTCGTTTATCAAACAAAGTAATGGCCAATGTTATTGACTTAGTTGACCTCGATTTCTATGCCCACCAAAAAGTCTCCTCCTCCTAAACGCACCACATACACTCAAATTTCTGCTAAAAGTTTGAAAAACCAATAGCCAATAATTTATTGAGTGTGTACTTTTATAGTATATTTTAGTATTGGACAAGTTGAACAATTACATGACAAAAGGATGTGGACGTTTGAGTGAGAAATATGAGTACTCTAATGCGATGCTTATCTGTAACACCTGCACCAATAACTAATAACAAACAAATAAAATGTAGAAAAGAAAAAAAAAACATTAATAATGGTTACTGGTTTTCTTTCTCTCTCTTAATATCTCCTCTCCTACAATGATTTTTTTTTATCACTATATATGTATGTTCATTTTAGACACAATTGTATGTCAAAATACATTAAATTCTAAATGTGCTAAAATATAATTTCAAAGTAACACATTTCTTAGAAGACACAGAATAATAAATAATTTTCTATTTAATTTTATTATAGATATAATTATAAATGTTTTTCAATTGTATGTTACTCCTCTCTCGGGTCTCTTGTCCTGTCCATAGGTCTATAACATAAGCATTATTATTATGGTTATGATGGCCAACTACGACAGCTTCCACTTGGCCAAAACTACTTAATTTATTTGACTTTCTAACAACACGTTTATTCGTGCCATGTCGGCAACAGAATCTCAGGGTCTTATTACTTCCTTCTTTCTCTATTTTATTATTAATCTATCTATCTGTCTCTCTCTCTCTCTGATTGTCATATATAAGCCTCAAACCCTAACATAAAAGATCCGATCATTAATATCATCGTACTGTTCTTTTGACATCAACATAACCAATAAATAAAACACCATGATAGCACCTTTAATTTGAAGACACCTTATATATTAAGACACCCTCATCTCCTTTGTATCGGATTAATCGCTACACGCACGTACGTACTAAAAATAAAAAATAATAATACTTTATTTTAAAAAAAATAAAATCAATTGATTAACCACAATTCCTAACAAGAATTTCTTTCTATTAATTCTTAATTAGTCTTGAGAAATTACTTTCGTTGAAGCACATGCAATTAACTTTTTGACCCGTAGTAAGTCTGCCAAAGAATCCTCTTAAATTCTTGGTGAAAAAGTAACATTTTCTTCAACAATTTTTTAAATGACTTCCCTCATCCAATAATCTTATTTAATAAGACTTCGCAAAAACGTCCAAATCGAAATCAACTTGCATTGCCATTCATTATTCAAAAATGAATCCGTTTTTTATAAGCATTTTTTTAAATAAAAATAAAAATATCTTTAGGCGAGAGGATAATCATAACCACATATATATTCCCATGTGAAGGAAACTTCTTAGACAGGACAAGAAAATTGAGGGGTGACTTCTTGTTTGAATCATTATTCTCTACATTACACAAGTATAATATACTTTCTTGTGTTAAGAAAAACCACATGCAATGGTTTTAAATAACGGGTTATTATAATCTTTCAATGATCTTTGTTGAAATTATATTTTTTTTTACTTCTATAAAATATTAAAAAATAACAATTTTATAATATAATATTA